>NW_027468718.1:31748372-31758372 GCF_046254945.1 Alosa pseudoharengus | reverse complement strand
TTCAATTACAGGAGGCACAGGAGCAGAAATTATGGCAGCAATATAGACGTTGCTAGCAGATACATTAGCTAGATGGGTCTATGGCTGTCGTCTTTGGCTGCCAAAATGAGCAAGACAAGCATTTGGAGAGAAGTGACTTTGCCCAAATGCAATGTTCCCTCAGAATTAAACATTTTGCCTTCAAATTGACAAATTGCCTTCAGCTATCTCAACACTACAGTCAGAATGGTTTTAAGAGTTAGTTTAGGGAATCTGGTCTCCAAGCTCTACTTTTTATTACCACTTACTATCTGCTTATAGTAGGGCTGTCAAAATAACTGATTCATTTCGATTAATTAATTGGAGAAAAAATAACTGATTAAAAAAATTAGTGCAGATTAATCGATTCCGTATGACCTTTGACCCCGAGCCGTTCTAGTCAGACTGTAAAATGAAGGAGAGAGAAGAAAACGTGCTGCCTGGATCATTGATTGGAACAATTACTTTTAAAAAATGGCCTGATGATGTTGATAAAAAATAAAGTGTTGAAAATAAAGTCCTCTGCAATGTCTGCAGCAAGGAATTTGTATATCACCGGAGTTCATCAACTCTATAGTCGCACATCAATGCAAAGAAATAACTGTTGACATTGAGGGGAGTGTTAATTAATTTTCATTGTGTCCCCTACTAGGTTATATCTGTGGCCTGAAATGCCTTGTATGTGAAAAAAAAAAAACTTTTATTTGAACAGTGAAAATAATAATAAAAGAATTTTTGAACTTTAATGTCACTAATGCTGATTATTCAATGATTCATTTGAATTTAAATATTTAAAATACTTTCACAGCAAAAATTATATATGTGATTAATTTAGATGAATTAATCACAGAGTATGTAATTAATTAGATTAATTTTTTTAATCGATTGACAGCCCTAGCTTATAGTAATTGAAATGAGATTAAAAAAATAATAAAACAAATGAACTGAAATAGAGTTTTCAGTACAGGAATCTTCCAGAATTAAATCCATAATGTTACTGAAAGGACGCAAATTTAATTATCGGTCTTCAACATTTCACCTCTCTCCAATCCCATTCACTGTGAACTGACATGCGTGTACCATACTGTACCACTGGCATGACTAGAAGCCTCGTCAAATCTTGCAGACAGAACAACCTGGATCCTGAAAATGACCACAGATTCAGCTCACCTGCCCTAGAATGACCCATTTATACCCACGGTCAGCCCTCGGCTTTGCCAAGTGGCTAGCCCAGTGTGAGGGTTGTGTCATAATATACACACACACACACACACACACACAAACACACATTCTTTTTGGCATTCACATGGGGGCATGCGGGCTGTCTGACTGACCTACTATTTCAGTGCACTTGGCTCAGGGTGGCGGGCAAGGCCTGCACATCCATGGTGGAACATGATTACTTAAACATTCTCTTTAACAGCAACTCTTTGATCCTGACAGGGCGCCATGGGCAAAGCAGTTTTTTTATGCTAAGATGAAAGATTACCCTGTGCTTGTGTATATAAATGTGTGTGTGTGTGTGTGTGTGTGTGTGTGTGTGTGTGTGTGTGTGTGTGTGTGTGTGTGTGTGTGTGTGTGTGTGTGTGTGTGTGTGTGTGTGTGTGTGTGTGTGTGTGTGTGTGTGTGTGTGTGTGTGTGTGTGTGTGTGTGTGTGTGTGTGTGTGTGTGTGTGTGTGTGTGTGTGTGTGTGTGTGTGTGTGTGTGTGGTTCTCACTATATTCCTCAGTGAAATTTCATTGCAGATCATTTTGCTGCAGAATGACACGGTAGGCCTACACAAACTCACTCCAAGCCCCCTGGAGTAACTCTTTTTGAAGTCAGGAGCATGACTGAGTGTGTGTTTGTGTGTGAGAGGAGACAGAATATGAGATGAGAGAGAAACAGATGAGAATGAGTTCTGAATGAGAGAGAACCATTTGCCGCTGGAGCAAATGAGAGAGAGATGGAGAGAGAGAGAGAGTTGGAGAGAGAGAGCGCACAGAGGGAGGAAAGGAGTGATTTAGGAAGAAGAACTGGAGATGGGGAATGTTTAATGAGCAGGGGAAATGGAGTGGTTAAAGTGGGGAGCCCTAAGAGGAGGAGGAGAGGATGAAGTAGAGAACACTGCAGATGAGCAGAGAGAAGGAAAACAGGAAGAAAGTGATGAGGAAGGGAAATGTGAAAACATGGTCCAGATAGATGGATGGATAGATAGATGGATAGATAGATAGATGGATGGATGGGTGGATTGGTAGGTGGGCTGATGGAAACAATTGATAGAGAGCATTCCAGAAAAAAGAGACAAAGAAAGAGGAGATGGCAATGTACCAGGTGTGTGTGTGTCTGTGTGAGAGAGAGAGAGAGAGAGAGAGAGAGAGAGAGAGAGAGAGAGAATTAGAGAGAGATCAAGGGCTTTGGGGATGTGTCTGTCAGCTTTACATGTTCATTCTCTGTTCACTGCTGTACTTGTCTGGCCTCCCCTGCTGGACACAAGCACTGGGGTGTAACAGACTCCTCTCCCACACACACACACACCAGTGTCGGTGCCGAGATGCTGTTGTCATAATGAAACAGATGGTGAGGAGGAGAAAACAGACACACAGAACCTGATATTCATATTTATGTACAGACACACATACAATTCACACACACACACACCATCTCATATGCATATCCACTGTCAACCTCGCACAGTCACTTTGCTTAATCTCCAAACCCACAGTCCTCCTCCTCATCTTCTTGCCCCTCTCTCACTGAATATCTGTCCATTCCTCTGTAACTGAGTGTGTGTGTGTGTGTGTGTGTGTGTGACACGCTCACAGCTCTTTCAGGCTGACATCTTAGGCCTAGCTCTCCCCTCACATCGGTAGGAACTGAGCTGTGAACCTTGTCAATCACCTTCAAAAAGCCTGCACTGGGCTCCTTTTTTTTGCAAACCCCCCTTATCAGACATCTCAGAGAGAACAGAGGACGGCCATGTCATTCTTCCCACTCCACCACCATTTTGTGTATTCCTTCAGTAAAAACACTATAGTGGCTTTGCTTTCATTGAGATAAGCCCACTCTGCCACCAGTCTCTACTGATGGGGTCAATGCCGAGGTGGTAAGCACCTACAAGTACCTGGGTCTCCACCTGGACAATAAACTGGACTGGTCAGCCAACACTGACGCACTCTACAAGAAAGGGCAGAGCAGGCTGTACTTCCTGAGGAGGCTGCGCTCCTTCAATGTGTGCAGCAAGCTCCTCAGGATGTTCTACCAGTCTGTTGTTGCCAGCGTCCTCTTCTATGCAGTGTGTAGTGGGAGCTGAACTGGAGTAGCCTAGAAATCTAGATGCACCCTAATTTGCTCAGCCTGTACGTCTAGTATCAAACCATAGGGATTTCTATTGGCTGACGCTGTGGACCTCATCCAATCACAGCGCTCTATTTTGTTAGAGAGTCTTAAGGCGGGCTTAACAGGATAACGACAGTCCTGCGACGGTGAACAACAAGGAAGGTGGCTATGGCGAACGAAGAGCGGTTGTTTGAATCGGCGTTGGCGTCAACTTTGGAGAAGTTGGACTTGTGCTTTTCTTTGAAAGTTGAGCAACACAATGCACTTAAGTCATTCCTTTCGAAGAAGGATGTATTTGCCGTTTTGCCGACCGGATACGGATATGGTCGTATCGCTGGCCTATTGCATGCCTAGGCAGTTTGAAAGACAATTCTCTGCCCGCCCCTTGGATTAAGCAAGGTGAATGGTTCGATGCCAGACTATTTCAATGATATAGGATGGCCCGCCAGGCTAGAACTGGAGTGCATCACTTCAATATCTGACAAAAGGACCCTGAACAAACTGATCAACATCTTGGACAATGAGTGTCATCCACTCCACAGCACTATTGTTAAGCAGAAGAGCCTGATCAGCTGGAGACTTCGCTCACTGCCTTGCACAACAGACAGACTGAGAAAGTCATTCATCCCCAGGGCCATTGAACTGTTCATGCATCACTTAAGAGAAAAGGGGAGAAATAGACTTTTCCGCATAGTCTGTCTGCCTCTTCACCACCTCCATGTCTTGAACTGTCTGTCCACTAGCCACTTTACCATTGTCTTCTGCCTCACTGTTTGCATGCTTTATTAGCACATGCACAACCCCTCCCTCCATGCCACAGCCGAACTGTGACCACACTTATACCTTATAAGCGTGTATATTAATATAGTTATTTATACATAGATATATAGACTTTATTCTTGCACTGTTGCACTGTTTGACTTACTCGTTTGACTTACTCATTTGCACCATCACCATAACACTCATTCACAAAGAGCACCTTACCTTACCTTATGCACAGAGGACCACAGGCTCAGTCCCTGCTTCAGTCATTGCAAGCGCACCTGATTGATTAATCACCCACTATGTGGATACTTTTTTTTTTAGAATTGATTTAGATTAAGTTTTATTTAGTATAATTTGTATTTTAGTATATTAGTATATTCTTTATCTTCTACAGTCCTTATTGCTTAGTTGTGTTTTTTTATATTATATACTTTTAATTACTTTTTCTGCTGTTAGTTAATGTGTGTGTGTGTATGTTGTCTGTATGCTACTGTGACCTTGAATTTCCCCTAGGGATCAATAAAGTATCTATCTATCTATCTATCTATCTATCTATCTATCTATCTAGATATTGAATTGGGATAGTTTTATTTTTTATCTTCAGTTAAGTTTTGATCGAGCACCTGAATTTTTTTTTGGATGTCGTACCCTGCACTCTACTTTTTCCTCTAAATTTTAATAGTGTACCTGCTTTCCCCCCCATACATTTGCTTCATGTATTCACACATTTGCTTTAAAGTATTGAAACAAAGCTCAATGTATACGGCACTGAATAAGTGTACGGCACAATTACGACCTTGTAATAACTCACGGTGTGCAGAAATATGGCTGGATGTAAGTGTTGACGGCACTAAAGTGCGCTGGTAGTTTCAACACAAACACAAACAGGGGAATCGATGGAGCTAAGACTAGTGTAGAGATCAATAGCATCTCCTGGGACAGGGCTTGTCACCACGAGAAATCAAAGCAGCCTCCCTTTACCTTGCCATCAAAGGCAGAAAGGGAGAGAGAGAAAAGGCAGAAAGGGAGAGAGAGAAAAGGTGAAAGAGAGGGTGAGAGAAGAAGGAAGAGAGAGCGAGAGAGAGAGAGAAAGAAAGAGAGGAGGATTGAAATCAAACCCAAAGGGTTTGCACTAGCAGCTTGAGATAAAGGAATAAGCTTAAGGAAGGTTGAAGTAAGTGTTGAGAGACATTAAATAAACACGGGTGATTAACAAATTAAAAACGCATCGTTATTCATTTCTGTACACCCCGGAATGTCTCAATTTGTGAGTCTCCGGCGAGTTCAGTGGGTTCGCGGAGCGCTGGCATTGGTTTGGCTCGGCCAGCGGACAGTGTGTGTTTACATGCTATTAGCGTGCCGCTAACCAGCCAGAATCCTAGCCGCCCTCTTTACGGGATTTATCCCCCCCTGTTATTTCAGGCCTGCTCCTGAGCCAAAGCTCTGGTCAAAATGCCCTCCCAGACCACGGGCTTGGCCAAGCCGGCGCTAAGGCAGACGGCCCTAATAAAGCACCCTCCACTGCCCTGGCCTCCAGCTAGGACATGATGAGAATGAGGACGAGGATGACGAGGAAGATGATGGTCGAAAGGCCGAATTCTGTGCTTCATCTCCAAAGTCCCATTTTAATTCCACCCCAGTTTGCTGTCGCCGCCCATGTTTGTTTGGCTACCAGGTTACCAAACTTTGCTGCTGCTGCTTGTGAGTGTGCGTGTGTGTGTGTGTGTGTGTGGTGCGGGGGGGGGGGGTGACAATTACGTGGCTCGGTTGATTATATCCCAGCTGTGGGTTGCACATAATTCCCCTAAAGCTGTCCTGTGGTGAATATGAAAGCTTGGTCTGGCAGTAGTTAATCTGTGGGTCTGCTTTACTTATTGGATCAGCATGATGTGAAGTGTTTGCCTAGTCCCTACATGCGCCCCTCTCTCTGATTCAACATGCTGGCTGTGCGCTACATATGCAAGTAATAAACCGGGCAAGAGAGAGAGAGAGAGAGAAACCCTAAAAATGTTTTATTGATTGAAATAGTACAGTTGGGCCTCACATTGTGAAGGACTGATGCCCCATGCATCAGAGTCTTTTCTTTAGTCTGGTAGATGGTGCAGGCTTTTGGAGTGTTCTCTCTCTCTCTCTCTCTCTCTCTTCTCTCTCTCCCTCTCTCTTCTCTCTCTTTACTCTACTTTCCCATACGCCGTGATGCATGACTCACTTTGATTTGCCTCAAACGGCTGTATCTGTGGTTGCCATACTCCTTGGTTGTGTATGGGCCCATCTATCATTCTCTCCCTCTCTCTCTCTCTCTCTCTCTCTCTCTCTCACACACACACACACACACACACACACACACACACACACACACACTCTGTCTGGGTTCCTTTGAAATCACTGTCTGTGAAGTGTATGGTTTATTGAGCATGTGGGTTTTCTTACCGTCATTATTAACGGTGCTGCATGATAAAACATGATGTGGGCTGGTACGTGGATGTATTAGTTCTATTTCATGTTGAAATCATGGGTAAAGATGCAGCCAAAAGGCCATTTTTAGCCCAGAAAATATATCAAGAAAATAGTATATGGCATGGAATTAAAAAATATGGGCAGGATACAGGAAGAACCATGAAGTTAGGGTTGAACAGAGCCTTGTAAAGACCCTGGGCTTGAAATGTCATGCTCATTTTTGATCATTCTAAAATGGTTCAAACATTTTTATTAATGAGGCTTGTATATCAGAGTTGCACATCAATCGTGTGTTCTCCTTGCGTGTGTGAGTGACATCAATCGCGTGCTTGCACTTTCATGTTGTTGCAACAGTACTGAATGTTTTATTATCTGATGTTGCTGGTATACAAAATGATGCTGTCATTTCAGTGAGAAGTCTCTTTTCACTTGTAGACTGCGAGTAAATGTCAGATCAGTCATGCCACTGAAGATCAAGTATCAAAGGGCATCTCCCATTTTTCTAGAGCAAGGTATATTTTCCAGAGATTTTAAAATGGGCTTTGTATTTTCTGCTTTAATGACCTTTTGAACACAGTTTTTTTTGCGGTAGTTCAAAAAAAGGGCAAAATGATATGAAAAATTCATGACCAGCTCCTACAACTCCAACTTCACTTTCTTTCTCTCTTTCTCTCTCACACACACACACACACACAGAAATAGAGAAAATACCACTTCCCAACACCAGAGACAGAAACATTTTGAATGTGTAAATTATGATGCTCAATTCTAACAAAATTACAAGAAACAGACATATGTCAATCCTTACTTATATCAACAAATTCAATTTGCGACTGTTCTGGCAGTATGTCTTGCTTTTGCAACAAAGTCTACATCATTTAAAGACCATTGTCCATGTTGAGAGCCATTTTTAAAGGCTGTCCTTTGGCCACTCTTTCCTACCTTGCAAACAGTACCAATAGAGATATTTCACTGGCTCTTACCTCCTAGCTCACTGTGTCCTTGACCTTTCCATGCTGGGCCCAGAGGTTCTGCCTCACTGGACCATCACTGGTCTAGCTGGACCTGCTGTCTAAGCCCCTGCTGCCTTCAGGCTGTCCACAGAAGAGACTCACTGACCTGGGTCTTCAGCTTACCAGAAAGGCTCCAATTCAAGGACACTCACTGTTACATACCAACTCGGTAGCACACAAACAAGTGCAGGCTGGAGAATGGAGGGCTTCAATACTTGAGGAGGCAAAAAAAAAAAAAATGGACAGCCAGAAGAAATACACCTGGCTTTAAAAAAAAATAACAAAACAAGACAACAAAAAATAAAATGACGGACTTTCGATACTCTTTGCCACAAAACAAGAGGTTTTAGAGGCGACTCGGCGGGAATTGATCTCCCATAAAGTGTCGTTGGCGTGAAAGCATTGAGTAATGAGGAGATGAGAGGAGAGCCCGCACGTACAGTGGAGCATGGAGCCCCTGGAGGGAGAACAAGAAAGAGAGCGTTTAAAAACGCGAGGAAAGAGAGAAAAGAGAGATTACAGAAAAGATTCTTGGATGAATAATAATAATAAAAAAAAAACACCCTGTGAGGAAAGAGACACTTTGAGGAGCGAGTTCACCAAAGGCAAAGCCTTGGAATCGCTCTATTTGAAAACCCCTGCTGGGGATTCTTCAGCCTGGGTGATCTGAGAGATTGTGGAATGTTTAGCTTTTAAGTGAATTTTCTTTGTGTAAGTAGTAGCCTTTTTATTTGCTG
This sequence comes from Alosa pseudoharengus, assembly GCF_046254945.1. Lineage (NCBI taxonomy): Eukaryota > Metazoa > Chordata > Actinopteri > Clupeiformes > Clupeidae > Alosa > Alosa pseudoharengus. The sequence continues at coordinate 31,750,064 of NW_027468718.1, read as the reverse complement.
AGAATCTTTCTCTGCTCTGGCTATACTCTGTGTGCTTTGACATGTGGCGCCTGAGATGTTGACGTTTGACCTTACATAAGGTCATGAGAGCAGTGTATGGCTGCACACACTGACTGACCTTAAGGGAAGGCTTGACTGTACAGTGATGATTGGCTAGGTGCCCACTGCCCAGCATCTTATGGCAGCATCCCACTTTACCCCTTTACCCTCCCTGGCACTGGGGCCACTGGCACAGGGCAATCAGAGCGCCCTGCCTGGCGTGTCTCTCTGCCTGGGGTGCCTGTCTGTCTGGGGTGCCTGTCTGAAGAAGCAGACACAGAAGACTCTGGGCTTTGGTTTATTACTGCTGTTTTAATGATGATGACAGTCTACCATCTTCAAAGGCATAACACCCCCTGCCCACACACACACACCTTCACCCCCAACTCTTTACCTTCTTCAAGGTCAAGCTGAATTATCAGCGACGGCATCATAATGAGAAGGGCCGCATTAACTATTCATTACATGTAACATGGACAGAGGAGGGCAGAGAAAGGGGAGGGGAGGGGCATACTGTATGTGGCTCTATTTTTAGGCTGCACTTCAAAAGATAGAATTAAATAGTTTTGAGGGATAGTTCCCTCATTTCTATTCGTTGCTTCAAGAGTCTTCGTTGGTAATGGTAACACATTTAGATGATTGTTACTACTGTAGGATGTGTGTGTATTAGTATGGTTGTGGTGCACTGTAAAATCCAATAAGTAAACCTTACTTAAAAAAACCATGGAAACCGATTGCCTTGAAAAATCAGACTAAAGTGGACTGGGATTCTAAAACTGAGCTTACAAGCAATTCCTTAGTGTAGTGTATTAACACTACAGCAAATTCCTCTTTAACCTACCTAGGTATTGCAAGTGAAGTGTACTTTAGTTTTCATTCATAAAACTCATGTTCTGAAGTTGAGGTAAGTAATCAACCAATTCCTCATATCTGGAATATGTAGTAACAGTTACTTGAACAGCAAGTTAATCTTACTTGGTGAAACCATGGAAACCGATTGCCTTCAATTTAGCAAGTAAATATTACTCATATACACAAGTTTGAATAAAAATAGGCTCTATTCTAAAATAATGACATTTACAACTGCATCAGGTACAAATATGGCTTTGAATTATTTATTATTCTTGTAAAAACAACAAAATTGTGTTGTTTTAATAAAAAAAAAAACATCTTAAAATGTCTTAAATGGCACAATTTAGCTGTAGCAACAACCTACATCTTCCTTTTTTCTCCTTGAACATTTTATAAAAATCTTTAAGTATCTCAGTAGCCTGTACCATATAAAAATCAACACAGTAGTCTAACTTAAATTAACACAATACATGAAAAATACTGTCTTCTTAAAGGGATATTCCACCATTTGGAGAATTACACTCATTTTCCACCTCTCCTTGAGTTAAACAATTGATTTTTACCTTTCTCCAGTTCATCCAGCTGTTCTCTGAGACTGGCGATACCACTTTTAGCTCCAGCCTAGCATAGATCATTGAATCGAATTAGTCCATTAGCATCTCGCCTGCTAGCATCACGTTTAAAAGTGACTAAGATTCCCGGTAATTTTCCTATTTAAAACTTGTCTCCTTTCAAGTAAGAAAGTGTAATAAGACCAATGGAAAATCAAATGTAGAGATTTTCTAGGCTGATTTGACATGG
>NW_027468718.1:31733372-31738372 GCF_046254945.1 Alosa pseudoharengus | reverse complement strand
GTCCTCTGGTGGTAACCCCATGCAGAGTCAAGGGCTTAGCCAAACTGTAATTACAGTGCAAACACATTTACCATATTCAATAACTGTATCTGCAGAGCACAATTGAGTAAATTGTTGAGAAGTGTATTGTATGTTTGTGCTGCATTGTGAATTTGGATTGAAATAGAAAATGGATTTAGGCGATATCTCTACATGCTCAGTTGTGTGGAGTTTGTGAGTCACAGCGAGTCATTTGCGTGTGGTTCTGAATATTCCATTAGCTGGGTGGAGAAAGTTCTCCATAAGGTATATCAATGGTTAATTGCACTCTCCACATTTGTACAGTATTGTGTATTCATTTGTAGGATATTGTGTATTTATAAAGGTGAAACTATTATGTGTTGCAGAGGAAGTCTGACTTCAATTTTGCATTTGCTCTCTGGCTAATTTGGCAACGTAAGATTTTCCATCCCAGTTGCAGGTGCCAAGTGTTTAAAGAGAAACATCCCGAATAATATGCAAATGAAATGGAAATTCGTTTTTGAAAAAAAGGGGGGCATTTGGTTGTAAAGATATTTATTCATGTAAATAAAACACACAAAATGAATAATTGATTTGGCGAGATCACATGACATGTTTAATTCATGCTCTCCAACCAAACTGGCCCCCGTGCTCTGTGATAGGCCCCCTCTCCTCCGGCCATGAGCACCATATGAATTGCGAGTGCTGATTCGACATGGCTAAACGCGCTGCCTGCCGCTGACGCCTGTTTGATCCCTATCAGACGCGGTGTTAATTAGTAAAGCAGACATCCCCAGGGCCTCTCACCTCCAAGCTTTTCTCTTCTATTTTTCCTCGACGTTGTTGTGGCAATGTCTCACTCCGAGACGCATTTAACACTTTTTCTTTGATCAGCGAAGGTCGATGTTAACGCTTTCTAGCTGCCACATTTGATTTATTTTTTTTGAGAAATAGAAATGACTTTTTTGTGTTTTTTAGTTATTTTGGCTTAACTTTTACATGACTCACAAATGAACTTAATGAGTGTGTATTCTCCTTGATGTTGTTGGAGGCCCTCATAGGTTCACACCAGCAAAAGGAGGGAGCTGTGGGGTAACCTCTGTTCTTAAACATAAGGTTCATCTTAAAATAGTGCTCTGTCCCAAAATGCTAATTGGAAATTTCTCATAGACTACTTTAACATGCTTTATGTTTTCTCAAGACAAACATATCAGATGAGAAAAATTTGGGCCCTGGATATAAGCATAAGTTAACAGACTCAGTGAAATAAAATAGCCATGGCATTCCTGGTGGATAACATCTGTGCAGTGCCCCATTCTCCTCCAATGGCCCCTCTGGCTTATGGAAATGAGTTGAGAATGCAGAGCAAACCCAAGGCATTAAGTTGCATCTCAATTACTCATCTTAGAAGAAAAGGTCACCCAGTGTCACTGGAAAACACCGCAGTATTTTTTTTTCTTCTGTAATAATCTTCAAGTGCTTCAAGGAAGCCTCATCTGGCTTTAATGTTTAAACTGCGCTGACTAATTGCTCTGGATGTAACTCACTTATGCGTCCCATCTAAATGTCATGCTTGTTCACTGTATGGGAGAGTGACCTTTGAGAAACGTGAGCCACATGTAAGGTATGATGCCGGAGATTAGAGCAGTCCAGATGGAGCTCTTTGTCTGTAATGTGCCAGCGGTGAAAGTCCGTGTGAATTTATCTACACCGGCATCTTCAGAGAGATCCCGACTCAAAATGCAGGGTTGGCTTTTTTGTGGTGTCAAATGGGGTGGTGGTGGTGGTGGTGATTGGGGTGGTGGAGAAGTGGTGGAGGAGTGTCACCGTGGCAACATGTTGTGACATTCACAAGCGAGGCTCAGCAAGGGTGTGAAGTGACGCGTCGCGGCGGCTATCGATCTCGCCCGTGACCTTCTGTGGCCGTAGTGTCCAAACACCTCCTCCTGGTTTGTGGGAGAGGGAGATGAAGTGGCGTAATATCAGTCCCTCAACTCCTCCTCCCTCACTCCCCATTCTCTTCTGATCACTTGATAAACGCTCATTATTGACTTTCCACAACCACAGGAAAAAAAACGTACATAATAGAATACAATAGACTTTATTGTCATGTCAGGCCTGAAACTTTCTTCAGAGCATTATGTCTTTGTTATTTGTATGTGTGTGTGTGTGTGTGTGTGTGTGTGTGTGTGTGTATGTGTGTGTGTGTATGATGACTGTTCCTCACAATTCAGAACACAACTCATAACTTGGATTAAAAAACCATCGGGGTCTAAACTGCCCCTTGTTTGACCTCTATTACTATGACAGGCTCCGAGGTCTTCAGTCTCTTTACTTCCGCGGTCCAGACAGTAGAGGTCTGCCACTCATGACTTGGTCCAGGGCAGGGGCACTTGACATCCGCAGATCCCATTCCCAGTGGCAGGCTCACAACGCTGTCTTATCTGACCGTGATGTCTGGCCCCTGTGTTCTTCACAGCCTCGAGAGACTGACAGTCACAGACTACTGTATACAGTATCTCTCATTCTGTCTCACACAGTGTCAAGCCATACCATAGATAGATGTTCTTACTCTCTCCACACACACACACACACACACACACACACACACACACATTCACATAAACAAACACAAACACACATACACACTGAACAACTGAAGTGAACTTCCCCATCCTCCTTCACCATCTCTCTAGCCCACAATTTTCAATTATATTTATTCAATTAAATATGCTTTACTGGCATGATTGTGCATTGTACACCATTGCCAAAACATTACAAAAAGATTTAAGAAATAGTAGTAATACTGTTGATGTTAATAATAATAATAATAATTATAATAATGAAAGATGTCTGTTCTTTCACTGCATGTTTGGTAAAAGGTTGACTGAACTGCAACCTCAGGTGACCTGCCAAGGTAGCAGGGTGTGTGTGTGTGTGTGTGTGTGTGTGTGTGTGTGTGTGTGTGTGTGTGTGTGTGTGTGTGTGTGTGTGTGTGTGTGTGTGTGTGTGTGTGTGTGTGTGTGTGTGTGTGTGTGTGTGTGTGTGTGTGTGTGTGTGTGTGTGTGTGTGTGTGTGTGTGTGTGTGTGTGTGTGTGTGTGTGTGGACAAAGAGCCCTGCTTTGTCTTGTGCTGGTGTAGTGAGCCCAGGGATCAGCCTCCCCCTGTGGGCATCTGTGGCCTCTGCGGTCCACCTGTCAGGCCCTGCCCTCCTGCAGAGCAGAACAGCACATCAGCATTAAAGGCCAGAGTCCACCCCACTTCTGCAGCCCACTGCCCAGGCCCAGGGCCTTTTCCAGGGTTTGTCTCTGAAGAGCAGCCCTCTGCCTGAGAGATCCCTCTCCTATTATCCACCTGAACAACTCAAATTTGACAGAAATCAAAGGTGAAATATACATACTGTAACATCCACCATACATAATAACCACATAATAACTTCCCACCAACGTAATAAACCACCAACGTAATAAAAATCGGCACAAAGTCAGCATGTTTTAAACGTAATAATCCTGCCAACGTAATAATTTCCCACCAATGTAAAAACTATTGCCTACTGCCAACGTAATAGCCCAATTTCCCACCAACGTAATAATTATTACGTTTGCAGGAAGTTATTACTGAGTGTGAGTTGCACAGTTTTGAAAACGAACGTTAAGGGTTGTTTTAAGGACATGTTTGTGCATGCCCATAGGCAGCCACTCTGAAGTAGTCAAAGGCGATTCAAAATGAGTCAGAAAAGTCGAGACAGGACCCATCGTCAAAATTTCGGTGTCCACCACTCTAGTTCATCCAAAACAAACCAGAAAAGGGACTCAAAGTGCTAAATACCGGAATTATCCTTTAAGTGAAATAATAACAAAAGATCACAAGGGGTGTCCATGTAGCTTTGCTTGGCTCCTAGTAAAGGTGATGAATAATAAGTTGAGGTATAAGTAAAGGATGGGGGGATACAAAGTTTTATTGTCATGAGATGGTTTAGATGGTGACAATTATTGACAACTATACCCTTACAACTGATAAAACAGATATAACATCACTAAATCAGTGATTTATTACATTGGTAGGAAGAAAATGTAATAATTTTTTAACCTTCCCACCAACCTAATAACTTCCTGCAAACTTAATAATTATTATGTTGGTGGGAAATTGGGTTATTACGTTGGTAGGCAACAGTTATTACTGTACGTTGGTGGGAATGTATTACGTTGGCAGGATTATTACGTTTAAAACGTGCTGATTTTGTGCTGATTTTTATTACGTTGGTGGTTTATTACGTTGGTGGAAAGTTATTACGTTGGTGGGTGTTACATACATGTCTCCCTTTCTTTCCTTCTCTGTGTTTTTCTTCCACCAGGTCAGTATATGCCCCTCAACTCTGCAGCTTGCATTGTATCTCTCCTCTTCTCTTTCTCTCTCTTCTCCCCCCCCTCTCTCTCTCTTTGTCACTGTCCTTGTTGTTCTCCATCTTCTGCCTCATTCCTCTTTTTCCAGGCATCAATTCCTCTGTTTCTCCCTCCTGCCTTTGTCTTCATTATCTCTTCTTCTCATTTGCGAATCCTCTCCTCCTCTCGTCTTCCTTTCTCTTCTGTGCTCAGGTGGCAGGTGTGTGTGTGCGTGTGTGTGTGTGTGTGTGTGTGTGAGAGAGAGAGAGAGAGTGTGTGTGTGTGTGTGTGTGTGTGTGTGTGTGAGAGAGAGAGAGAGAGAGAAAGAAAGAAAGAAAGAAAGAAAGAAAGAAAGAAAGAGAGAGAGAGAGAGCGCATATGCTCAAGGTGATGAGAGGCTGGCTCTGGCATTTATGGCCTGTCCTCATATCCCCTCGCATCCATCACATCACGCAGGCACGCATGCATACACACACAAACACACACACACACACACACACACACTAACTCCCTCACGCCAAGTTACAGACTCATCTTTTCACCCACCCACACAAAGGCAGAGCTTCACATCCACACACACACTGTAATTACACAAACATCACAACCATCACTGATCTC
>NW_027468718.1:31723372-31725872 GCF_046254945.1 Alosa pseudoharengus | reverse complement strand
GGTAGGAGAGGGATACATGAGAAGTGAAGGACATGCGAGGCACGGCATGGAGAGATGGAGGAGGAGGAGGAGGAGGAGGAGGAGGAGGAGGAGGAGGAAGAATAGTGGAATTAAAGGCGAACGGCAATTTCTCTTATCCATGATGCTAAGAGCCAGCATGATGTACCCCTACAATGAGTCAATCTCTCTCTCTCTGTACCTCTCTCCCTCCCCTCTCTCTTTCTCTCTCTCCCTCTCCCCCCCTCTCTCATTCTATCTCTCTGTCCCTCTGTCTCTCTTCTCCTTTTTACCCGCTCCCTCTCTCCCCCTTGACTCTGTCAGGCTCTGCATCCCATGCTCATTACCAGTAGCCCAGTAGGACGGGGGGTGCACTTAAGTCTCCAAATGGACTCCTTGAGACTCTCTGGCCCCTCTCCTCTCTGAGAGCCTGAGATGGGATTTCACCATCTCATTTTCAATGGAATGAAAAGCATCCGTATCTCAGTATGCACTTCAAACAAACTAAGTAGCATTAGTCCTGCTGTTTGGAGATGCAATTGTACTGACTGATGAAATGTTGGTTATGATGGTGAAGTTTTTACTATTGTCCCCTGCTAAATATTTGTCCTTCTGGCACCTGTCATGTTATGGTTCTCATGTCCACATCTGTGTTTATGTTAAGCATATTTATTTTTTGCCTTTAAGCAGCAGTTAAAGCTGGGGCACTAAGACAGCACCTATATCGTTTGATCTATATTTGTAACCACAAACACAGAAGACAGCAAATCCCTAATCCTTTGCCATAAATTCTCATCATGTTGAGTGCTGAGGTCTGGTGACATCTGAGCATTCAAAGAGCATAAACAAAGAGCTGGCCCTCTGCGTAGGCTGGCCTGGGGTTTAGGAGCTCTGCAAGGAGTCCCTCAACAGGTGCACTCGCCTGAGAGACCAGATTCTTATCTCGTGCAAAGCGCCACCGCCGCCGACAGCATCATCAGTCATCTGCCGCGCTCATATGCCGTCTCGGTTGCCCCTGTCGCCGTTACTGAGCCGCGCTTGTTGCGATTCGTGCTCGTTCACGTGCCCCGCGGGGGGAGGGGGGGGGGGGGGTGGGGTTTCAAGCTCAGCACAGCACAGCAACAGTTTGTTATCTTCCGTCGGAGGGTGCAGTGTAGGTGACTTCTGAGCGTGTCTCTTTGGTGAAACTATCCATCTATTTACTGGTGCTGGTCCCGAGGTGATAGCGGCGCCTTTTGTCAGAGCACAGGCCTGCGTGATGAATTTGCCTTCCATATAAAAGATCCTGCTGCTCCTGTCCTGGAATACTAGAACACCAGTATTGCCTTGTCAAGGTCAGCTATTTACATTGAGAGCACGTCTAGATTTTATGTGTAGATCGTTGATCTCACCGTCGCTTATGATGAAAGCATCTCGTGCCGTGACGGAATGTAAATGTCACGGCGAGTATTAGCCTATGCATGGAATCGTCATGCGCACAGTGAATATGGCCTGGAGGAAGGGGGAGTAATAAAGAATAAATGTTGTCACAGTGTCGTTCAAGTTCTAACAGACTGAAGAAGAGAGGGTAGGGAAAAGAAAAAGGGGGGGGGTTGAGTCATTGGCACATCAAAGGCATTGTGTTGTCAGCGGTTTAAACCTCATGGCAAGCCACGAAATTAGCTCTGTGTGTGTGTGTGTGTGTGTGTGTGTGTGTGTGTGTGTGTGTGTCTGTCTGTGTTTGTGTGTGTGTCTGTCTGTGTTTGTGTGTATGTGTGTGTGTGTGGGGTGCCTTTAATTTATCTACAAAGGCAGACTTCTCAAACTTCTATTTCCTTGGCCATGGGGCTTCCAGTGACCTGAATTAGCTGTGTAATTGCAGTCTTTTACACTGTCACACTAATCGCCCGGCCCAGGAACCTCTTCCCGTCATTATGGGGACATGATGTGCCGCATGGCTGCGTAGTGGGCTGTGGGTGAGGGGACCGAGGTTTTAGTGATGGGTCATTTTTGGGAGCATTGATGAGGCGTACCACACACACACACCCTGACTCCCACCCTTAACTCTCCTTCTGTCATGCATTCACACACTCTCTGTCTCTCTCTCTCTCTCTCTCTCTTTCTTTCGCTGTAACTCTCTATATCTCCTTTAACTTCCCTCCCTCTCTCTCTCTTTCACTCTCTCTGACACACACTCTCAATCTCTCACATCCCCTTCTCCATCTCTCTCACACTCTCATGTCTCTCATCCCCTCTCTCTCCCCTTCCTCCCCTTCTCTCTCTCTCCATCCTTTCTTTCCTGATGAAGGCAGATTATTTCATAATGCATGAGGCTTGAGTCTACTGCTAGCCTTCTTCCTCTAAAGGCTCCTTAAACGCACAGGGAATGGTGAACCGGGCGGTGCTCCTCGTGAACCCTGGCTCCAGCTCCAAGCCTGTTTGACTCCTCAATTATTTATGGAGATAAAAATCCCACTTTTAAATGGAAATGGAGACACTGCCAGACTACTAACGAGGCCTGTCA
>NW_027468718.1:31708372-31720872 GCF_046254945.1 Alosa pseudoharengus | reverse complement strand
TGTGTGAGAGAGAGAGAGAGAGAGAGAGAAAAGTGTTTATCACCTTCTTGCATCAAATCTCTTTTGTTTTTTGCACTTTCCCACTTGAGTGAATGCCTGGCAGATGGGGTTAGTAGTGGTGGTGGTGTGGTGGTGGTGGTGTGGGGGCTTCTGCTGACAGTGAATAAATGGAATGGTTATCTCTCTCTCTTTTGATATATACCTTAGATGCCATCTAAGGATGAAGGTGAGGTCTTCTCTTTAAATAGACTATTTGGGAAGGAGAACGTGTCATGAAGATATGCCAGCTCGAACTGTCTCAAATGTCTGGCCTGACTTTTGTCCTTGTAGTAGGATAATGTACTTGTGTAGATTATTAATGTGTACAGTATGATGACAGGATTTTCTTCTATTTCTCAGGGCGCATAAGCCCTGTTTGCTCATGTTTCAGTTCTTGTCCTTGGTCGAGCTGAAAAGCTCAAGCTCAAACTCATGATCTCTGCACTCCTCTAGCCCTCCCTCTCCCTCTCTCTCTTTTTCTGCGTCTTGTTCGCTCGCTTTCGTCCGTGTTTCGCCTACTCTCACTCCTTTTACCCAGCGGTCTCTCTGTGAGTGAGTGTGCATGTGTCTGCTATCCCGGCAGCCGTTGCAGGTCTGACATGTAAATCCTTCCTCCTCCGACGGCTGCCAGCCTGCTTCAGCTGGCTCTCACTACCAGCTGGTGTGCCCAGTGCAAACGCCTGCTTCAGCTGGCTCTCACTACCAGCTGGTGTGCCCAGTGCAAACGCCTGTTGGAAGTCCGCTGCCTCTGGGAAGCCGTGAATGGTGACTTTTGCCCACCTACTAAACACTAATTACTAAGCCAGTGGCACCAGACTGTCTTTGTTATGGACTTGCAGTGGGGGTGAGAGTGTGGGGGGAGGGGGGGGGGGTGTTCTAGTCTGCTTTAGCCAGCTTGGCTGTGCCCGTTTGCTGTTACAGGTTAGCTTTGCTAAAGTTATTGTAGTACTTGCTTCAGTGGCTCAGGGGCTTGTGGTGCAGGGATGTTTTGTCACGCTTTGTCCTCTGGGCACTGTGGACTGACAAGCATCTTCACAAGAACAAGCAGTGGAGTCAGAAAGCAAGTGTCCCTAAAGTGAAGCAGGTTGTTTGCGAAGAGGCTTTAGATGAAGGGCTAGGAAAGTGTAGACATACAGACACGTGCACACACATCACACACATATTCACACACACACACACACACACACACACACACACACACACACACACACACACACACACACACACACACACACACACACACACACACACCACCACCACACACACACACACACACACACACACACACACACACACACACCACCACCAACACACACACACACACACACACACACACACACACACATACACATACGAGTGAGCCAATCTTCTCCCCTTTATCTAGCTCAGTGGAGGGGAAATGGCCGCCTCACAATGAGAACAATGTGAACAGATTTCTTTTCTGGGGGTCTGGCCTGTACTGCAGGCTGGGCTACACTGAGCACTGAGCCTGTGGCTGAGGCTGATGCTGATTGGCTGAGGTTGACGTGGTGGTTGTGGTGGTGGGGGTTGTGTGTGTTTGTGTGTGTGTGTGTATGTGTGTGTGTGTGTGGGGGGGGGGGGGTTAGTTCTGTTTGGATCGGGCGGGCAGCTGGCAGCTGAACAGTTCTCATCAGGAGAGAGTGAAGAATGAAGACAAAGACGCCACGGACGCTTGAACAGGACAAATAAGAAGCACGTGTGTGTGTGTGTGTGTGTGTGTGTGTGTGTGTGTGTGTGTGTGTATCTGTGCTTTTGTGTGGTACAGTATGTGTGTGTGTATTGATTGCGTGTATGTGTGTTTAATTTTGTATTCTGTGTGTGAGTGTTTGATTTTGTGTCATGTGTGTATTCAGTATTCAGTTTGTGTGTGTGAGAGAAAGTGTGTGTTTTAATTATTTCTCCTTGTTGTTCATCTATTGGCAACAGGCACACATGCACACATGCAGTAGATAGGCACACAACAGGGCCAGTAGGACTCTACAAGATGGAGAGGAGAGGTTTGCCTCAGGACAAAGATGTCCCAGGAGAGCATGGGAGAATATTTTTGGAATATTCCAGAAAAATAACATCTGTAATCACTTCTGAGATATGTGTAAATAGCCCGCTTGAATCCTGGGGGTAGGCTGGTTAGGTGCCGTTTAATGGTATACACGGATGCTTCAGACCATTGTTTACACAAAAGACAAAACATTGTTAGTCTCTCGGTAGTAAAATCAGTGATGTTTCTCCTGTTGGAGAGTCTTCCTCATCCAACACTTATTTGTTTATTTATTTGTTTTATTTTATTAGATTTTTTTAATGTATTTTCTACAGGACTCCAAATCTAACTAGCAAATATCTTGCCGCTCTAGAATCTTTGCTGATAGTGTCTTGGGTATTTTATGCTCAGTTCACACATTGAACAAATCTTGTGCATGGAATGGCAGCGATGCAACGTGGCTAATGAATTAGCTCAGTTATCTCATCCCACATCTCCAGCAGATCCTCGAAAAAAATCCTATTATTGTTTCATTTCACATGATTTGGTTTAAAGCGTATTCACTTTACATAATTGAGATCATTATTTGCCATTAACACCTGCGTAGCCCTGTTAGTTGTTTACACAGCAGGGGCAACAGATAGCTGTTCGCCGTGCTAACCACGCTAATGGCAGACATCACACTTAATTTAAAGGTACTGTAGCCAGGCAGGAATTTAGTGTTGGTGGGGTTGGCTTACTCTGCTGGGCCGCCTCTGCTGATTAAACCCTGTCACTGTCACTGCTACGGGCACAGATTAACAGATTAAAAAAGGACACGGGTGGGGGATGATGGGGCATGTCGTTTTAGGATTTTCACGAGTAAAATTTTTTGGAAAACCTTTCAATATGGAATTCTTTAGAAAGTCCTTTCCATATGCACAATATTAGTACTACAGGTGGGTGACCTTAACAATGTAAGACCTGTGTGTGTGTGTGTGTGTGTGTGTGTGTGTGTGTGTGTATCTATATGTCTATATTTTTTTGATGATTTCATTTGTCTTTCAATGACATTTCACCTATTCCAAACTCAATGGTGGGAGCTGAGCATGGAGACCATCTGGTGTGCTCAGAATGCTGAGCTGCTGAATCAATTTCAGCTCCATGGTTATATATGATTCCTGGTGTGCTGACGCCAAAAGGTCTGCTGCCGTTATTGAGTTGGCTCGACACACTTGGCACACGTATGATGGGTATGATAAGATTCCCACCTGCGTGGATTCTCCAAGGTGTCACTCTGCCTTAGGAGGGGTGTCATTTCTGTCTCTTACTGTCTCAGATTATTTGATTTTATATTGGCAATAATGCGGTATGTAGCCCTGAAGGCTAAGTTCAGCGATGCTACTATTATTGTTCAAATTGGGCATAGGTGATGATGTTGCCATGTGTTATAATGGATAGAGAGGGGACTGCCTTGACAAGTTATACTGCAGGTACAGCTATTTCACAAAGTACAACTTAATATGAATAAGGAAAAACTGCTCACATAACAAAGTGGTTTATTGATGAACTGACCATGTGTAATAACAGTCATACTAAGCTTTAGTGTAGGCCTTGGTGTATCCTTGTCTTGTATAATCCTTACATCTCACAGTGGTTGTACTGAAGTAATGATAAGACTTTTTCACCTATTTTGTATTCTAAATTCATTTCACAAATATGACTTGTCATGTGTTACCATTCACGTCCTGCATGGACACATGTCTCAGGCCTTCTTACTCTTGTCTAATGTTTATACTGTTATCCTCCATCTTAACTGGGAATACGACCGTGAGTTCATATCCTTCTGTGTGCCTCTTTTGCTCAGAGCACCATCACTGATGCACACCATCCAAATTTCCCAGCAGGCTTTGTCCTCGGGCTCCTCCACAGAAAGGAGGGGTTTTTTTGTCTTCTTTCTGGCACAATGTAAATCCCACTCAAATCCCTGGGATAGGTGAAAAGAAAAGAGCGAAAATGGTTCTGAGTAAGCCTATGAGGGAAGATACTCGGGAACACCGCTAACACCAAAGGTGTGGGTGGTGGGGTGGGGTGTGTTGGGCAATATCAGGAGATTTGGACACTCACTGCATGCAAGTACTATTTCACTACATCTGCCACTCTCCATATTGTTAATGTACTAAAGCAAAAAAGAAACATCATCATTCTCCCATGTATTTATAGAAGGGATTTAAAGATAAAACTAGCCTAGTTCATGTTAAAGTGTAGAGGACAGCTGATCAAACCCCATATTTGAGAGAAAGAGTTTCCAAAAGCCCCTGGAGACTATGCAGGTGCTTGTGTGTGCAATGCTTTGGCGCGGCTATTTTAAGTCCACCCTCAGAGCCTGTTTACACAGTCTGCCCTATTTAAGCCGGCCTCGGCTAAGTGATGTCAGACGTCACTGCGCTGCTGTTTTACAACAGGGGATAATGCTGGCTGTTAAACGGCAAGAGTGAGGAAACAGGGCAGTGGGCGTGAAGTAATGGAAAAATGACACATTTTCAGGGAGTGGGGGCGGGCGGGGACTTTGTTACATCTGTAATACAGAGCTATATGATGGGGCACCAGTCCGGTCCTTCGGGGGCATTCGCTAAGCCGAAATGCATTGCGACTGTAATGATATGAGCACGTAACCAACTTTCAGAAGATTCAGCACTTCAATGAAAGAGGCATACGGTTGAGAACTCCCATTCGTCATGCACAGACATCACAAATTTAATTTGGATTTTCTTTTTTTTTTTCTTCTCTGTATCATGGAGTGGAGAAATTTTAATTAGCATTTCCATCTCTCCCCCCTCTCTCTCCCTTTCCCTCCCTTCCTCACTACCTCCCTCTCTCTCTCTGAGAAGGACTCAGGGATAAATCTTTGAGGCAATCCAAATATGATTATATCCACAGAGCTCATTTTGCAAATTTATTTAAGCCTCAATGAAACTTTCATTCATTTGTCAGGTCGATAGGCTAGCCCGAATGCAGGCTGTCACAGTAAATGAGTTATGAAAACTTTTTTCTCCTTTAATTTGGGTAAGATGGGTCGATCAGAACAACATCCATAACTCTCTTACAAGTTGAAATGCATGAACTTTCATGCACTTACACTATTATACTGTCTCAGAATTCTAGTTCCATTAGCTTTTCCCTCTTATGAGGCTCTTGGCCTGTCAGAGTCAACCCTCATGAATCATATCAGATCATATCAAAAAATAAATCATAAATCAAAGACATCAGATGCTCTTTAAATCTCATTCTGAAAACATGGCACATCTAACGCTTGACTGCGGTTCTTGGGTGCAATGGAGAAGGGAGTACTTGTGTCACTGTGAGGAAGGTGGGGCAGATAACATTTCCCAGAGAAGAGGACCTGCTTGTTTTCTCGCGGAGTGATGGAACAGGGGAAAAGTAATAGAAGGTATATAAGAACATTGGATGAGAGATTGAATTTCATGGAACGACTCACAGTGGGTGGTTGGTATCTCATCACTTATGTGGAAACTGATGGGAGAGGTGGTGACAGAGAGAGATGCTGAGAAAGAGAGGAATAATATAATCAAGTGTGAAAGACCAAGTGAGAGCTTTCTATCCTTAAGATTTTGGTCACTGGATCTCTCACGAGATCTCCCCTTCCCTCAGTATCCCTCAGGACTAGTCCAGAATCTCTACCTTCCTGCCTGGCTTTCTTTCTTTCTTTCTTTCTTTCTTGCCATCTTTGTTTCTTTCTTTTCATTCCTTCCTTCCTTCCTCCCCCCTTCTGGTTGATTCTGGTCATCTGGTTGAATCTAGTTTAGCTCAGTCTGTAGACCAGCAGTCTTTTGGCAGCATATAGCTCACTTTGCCTTGTTGTCAGTTGGACTGCGGCACTCAAGCACTGGAACATTATCTAACAGGACAGCTGCCCTTCTCCCGGAGCTGCCTGTGTTGCCTCGAACAGCTTTTTAAACGCCTCTCTCTCTCCGAATGAGCTCGAGCTGATGGCTTGTACCTGCTAGCCCAGAGCACTGTAGCATGCTGAAGTCCCTGCTTGATGGCTGCAGTTTTGTCTGAAGCCCTGAATCTAGTATTATGCTTACCAGATCGGGGTGGGACAAAATACATTGTGCTTTTCTTTTGATGATCTCTCAAAGGGTTTTGGGATTATGCAGATGACCTTAAGTGCTGGGAGGTTCTGCTCCATCTCCTTAGATACTGCACCTTAGGAGACTACAGAGAAACTCCCCCATCTCCTTAGATCAGGGGTGGGCAACTCAAGTCTGAACTCAATTCTGTTCAATTCTATTCTGTTCTTGTATAACATTAAGTCAATCATATGGTTTTGTTTACTAGTCGTAAGAACAGATGAAAATGTGAGGGAGACAAAGGAAAAACAGCAATATTTAATCTATGTCCAGTATTTAATCCTCATTCTCGAAAATGATTTTTTGACATTGACATTTTTTTTTCAGTTTTCAAAGACTGATATAAAAAAGTACTACAATATCTATAATATTAGGCTAGGTCATGAAAATGTGAAGGAGTCAGTACAACCGATAGGCCTGTGCCACCATTTCATCAACACTCAGCAATATTTCATCATTAAATCATTACCATCATTAAATTAACTCTATGCAGAATTAGACTACGAAAATGTGGATCAGACAATAGGCTGTCATTAGTTAATCAACATGCACAAAGAAAACTATTTAAATGTAGGCTATGTTTTTGCTTAAACTTTATGCACATAAATGGTCAACTCGCTCTGTGTGTTGAGCCGGCTGCTTCAAGCAACCTGTGGGTAGTAGCATCATACTAGTTCGCTAACATAAGCTTTGCAAATAAACTCAGACATATTTTGGTTACAATTACGGGGTTATCCGATTGTAAACTGTCTATCTGCCAGTAACGTTTTGAAATGAACACTTCGTATCGCCAACTAGCAGCAGTAGGAGTTCGTTCTAACAACCTTTGCGGTGGTGAGCGACACAGACATAAGAGACACAAAACTTTGAAAGGTTTACGCCGACGTAAAGGCAACTGCATTGTGTCGACGCAGAAGCATAAATTCTATTCACCAGCACATCAGTGAGGGTGTTTACGTCGTATGCATCCACGCACAAATGTATGGGCGTACAAATAGCAGTCGCTTTCAAAATAAAAACAACGATATTGATTTGCATGCATTATCTCTATGCTAGGCTCTTGACTATTGTTCTTTCACGGACCTTACGCGGGCCGGTCAGGGAAAGCCCACGGGCCGGATGTGACCCGCGGGCCATATGTTGCCCATGTATGCCTTAGATACCTCACCTTAGGAGACTACAGAGCAACTCCCCCGTCTCCTTAGATACTGCACCTTAGGAGACTACAGAGCAACTCCCCCGTCTCCTTAGATACTGCACCTTAGGAGACTACAGAGCAACTCCCCCGTCTCCTTAGATACTGCACCTTAGGAGACTACAGAGCAACTCCATAATGCATACAGGGAGATACATCTCCCTCCATGATGAATCCTTGCGTGTGTGTTTGTGATTAGCTTGAGGAGTGTTTTGAGTGTGGCTGCTATGGCCATGTGACAAGATCTTTTGATTTCTTGTTGGGTTTAAACCCCAGTCTTGTGGACCACCAGATTTGGGAGGATGTGGTGTGTGTGTGTGTGTGTGTGTGTGTGTGTGTGTGTGTGTGTGTGTGTGTGTGTGTGTGTGTGTGTGTGTGTGTGTGTGTGTGTGTGTGTGTGTGTGTGTGTGTGTGTGTGTGTGTGTGTGTGTGTGTGTGTGTGTGTGTGTGTGTGTGTGTGTGTGTGTGTGTGTGTGTGTGTGTGTGTGTGCTGCTCTGCTGTTCTCGTTTGGCAGCTGGAATGTGGATGCTTGTCCAAATCCTCCCAGCGTTTGATCATCGCTCAGTCCAACACACAGTATGCTCCTCTCCCCCTCCCTCCACCCGCATCATCTTGTGGTTCTCATCAGAGAGAGAGAGAGAGAGAGAGAGAGTGAGAGAGAGAAAGAGAGAGAGAAAGAGAGAGAGACAGAGGTGAAAGCATGTTCTGCCTGGCCATTTCTTTCATGATGTGGCATATGCCCTTTAACCCCCCCCCCCTCCCCAGACACACACACTATCTCTCTCTCTCTCTCTCTCTCTCTCTCTCTCTCTCTCTCTCCATTTCTCTCTCTCATTGCCCCATCTTTCCCCATCCCCTCCAAACCCTTTACCTGAACGTACGTCACTGACAGTGCTCAGTTGCCATGGAAACGCTAATATGGTTTTGCTGCTCCCCCCCTTCCACGCGGTAAGAATCTGCTCGACTCACCCACATTCCTGCATCTTGCTATTGGTGGAATTATACAAAGAGCAGCAGCAAGGCTCACATCATGAGAAAGAGGACCTCATGGGGTGGGTACCAGCTCACCTGCTGCATGGCATGGTGTTGTGCAGGCCGTGATCAAAGCTTGTTTAGCAGGGGTATTTAGCTCAGGGCTAATGCAGCGATGTGTGTGCACACAGAAGGTTCCCTTGGATGGTTGGCTGCAAAACAAACCCTTTTTTCTCCAAGCAGGATAGAGTATTACCCCAAGGCCCAGGCTGTTTGGTGGTTCTTTCTCAGAACCCTGCTGCATGTTGCAGTCTCCCGGAGCTGCCTGTGTGACCTCGGACCTCTCTCCTGAGCTCGAGCTGATGGCTTGTACCTGCTAGCCCAGAGCACCGCATTGCCCCAAGGCCCAGGCTGTTTGGTGGTTTTTTCTCAGAAACCTGCTGAATATTGCAGTACAGTAACAGCAGTGATTCGGTGAATGGTTCAGGGATGTGGATGTGGATGTGGATGACGACAGCAGGAAAACCCTGGACATATGGACCAAGAGTGCAGCTGGGCAGTGTGGAGTCATAGACCAATGGCCCTGAACAGGTTTGTGACACAGGGGTCGTGAGCCGTGCTAGTCCCTCTTTTGTCTTGTTCATCTAGTTAAACAGGAGTCTGCTGACTCTGCTGCTTGCCCAATAGTTCCTCTCCTCATCAACCCAGCGATGTTATGTGGGTTCTTGCCTCATTTGCACTGAAAATGCTTTGTCTTGTGCTTTTCCAGCCAAACCAGATGTCGTTGGTCTGGCTAACACCAAGCCTTGAAGTCACTCCATTCAGCCAGCCGATTGCTAGCATTCTCCAAAAAGAGTCCAGAGAATTCCCCAATAGTGTAAACTGAGATGTTATTCCTTAATATTAAGGATTAGGTACTTATTCTACTTAATTGCTCCAGAACACTAATTAGCGTTATTAGCATTTTGGGCTTATAGGGGATTTGATCCTAGCTTAATGTTTAATTTGACATTTGTTTCATTTAGAGGAGTTTTTTTTAGCCCTGAACCATAGAAACAACCTCGGACCAAGAGAATCATGAAGTTCATCAGGGAGATTTTAGATGCTCAAAATGTCACCCCATTGAACTGCCCTTGGGCTCCTCCCGGAGTCAAGTAGATGCAGGAGTTGGTGCACCTCATTAGTGAGGTGAGCTCCATGAGGGTCTGATAGTTTGATTAATAAGGAGCCAGGCTTATGACTCTTAAGTGGCCCTGCTGCTAAATGATGAGCTGCACATTTTGGTGTGTGCACTGTTTACACCAGTCTGAGAGGGACGAGAGTACCAATAAATGATGCATAGACTGGTATTCTGCACCAAAATTTTGTCGACTCAGAATAATGGTCAAGCTGCTCTCTTGTGCAGGGGGTTGGAAATTAATCCTTGACTGTTTTTCCCAGCATTTTGGTATTTAGAGGTATTTACATCTATCCACGCCTCAGGACTGGTATTGTCCTTTTGTCCTATGCCTCAGTATCACCTCTTTGCTATGTATTGCACTGCAGGTGTGATTCAGGTTTCATGGTCATCGAGCCGTTAGCCTTACCTCCCTCCCCAGGACACCCATCTGGGCTAACTAATGAGCTCGCAGCACAGAACTGCTGAGTCGGTTCACACTCATCAACTCCTCATACATACAAACGCTATGAGACAAAATAATTTTCACAAGTGTGGCCCGTTGGGACTACAGCAATGCCAATAGTGGCTGTTTTTTTTCCCCAAAGCCTGCTCATTTGCTTGCATCTAATTGTAACAAATGAAAGAGCAAGTAAACAAACCGCGGTGTGGGCAGTGCCCTCTACCACGTGTATGCCCTTGTAGCGGCTGTGGACCCAACATGTGGGGTTGTTGCTGCCAGACACACACATCTGGTTCAGGGCTAATGACCACTTACGGTTCAAGCGCCCCTGTGAGGGTCATCACTTGGATCATGGCTAGAATAACTCTCCCTGTCTTCCTGCAATTACACCCACAATTAACCTCCTCATACCACCACTCAAGACGACAAAAGACACCTCAGGCATTTCACATGTTGCCTACCACACACGCGTGCACACACACATACACACACACACACACACACACACACACACACACACGACAAGAACACACACGACAAGCACACACACACACACACGCACACACACGCACACACACGCACACACACGACAAGCACACACACATTCATGCCATAGTGCATTAATGTGCCAACAACACAGAGTATTTGAGGTCAGAGCTATATTGCTGCTGTAGTCATTTCCATTGGCATAACGTCTTGCAGCAAGTTAGCGTTACGACTGTTTGTTCCTTTAATGTTGATTGCTGCCATCACACATGCCAGTCACGTCTGGTTAATCTGTCAACACAAGACGTTGACAAGGTTAATTGCTCAGCCTTGTTCTCCAGGTAGCACTCAGTTGCCTGCAGCCAGGAAGCCTTGGGCTGAAGTCCTGATTCAGGGTTTTAGAGCGAACCCCAATATTGGCCTGGGTTGTGTGCTGCTGCCAGTGGAGATTAGCGTGTTTGTGTGTGTGTGTGTGTGTGTCTGTGTGTGTGTGTGTGTGTGTGGGACACAAGGCTGTGTGTGCCATCAGTTGGATGGCTATGCAAATGCATTGTTTGTTTTTATCCCATCACATCTGTCCTCAGCCTAATCCAATTTGAAAGGATGTTAAATCGGCCTTTTTAGTAGCACTTGTATTGCAGTGCAGTGGAATATACCCGTGGAAAACGTTATCCTTGAATGGCTGACGCTTGTATCGGCTTATCAGACGTCACTCCGTTGGCTGATAACAGTAAGATGCCTCTTTTCGAGTGTCAGCTCCTCACTCAAAAAGTCTTGTTTCATTTTTTTGTCAGCATCTCGGGGGCGCATGCACAATCCGCCATCATCTGCAATTTCCTGCTCGGGAAATCGCTCTCGTGATCTTGCCGGCTCAGGCTAATTTCTCAGCCTATCCCGCGCTCATCAATCACGCTGCCATTGTGCATTCTCTGCGTGTGCGCCGCAGTGCCAGCTCTGCCCGCTCAACCCATCTGTGCGTATGCCAGCCCCCTTGGAGCCGGCTGTGCCAACGACCATCAGACCGCCTCATGCCCAAATCCTCTGGGACTTCCGCAGGGATCTACTTCACACAACCTGCACTGCTGAGCCATATGAGATGTCACAGCCAATTTCATTCCTCTTCCTCTCAGTCCCAAGTCCTCCCCCTATCTCTTCTCTTCTCTTCTCTTCTCTTCTCTTCTCTTCTCTTCTCTTTTCTCTTCTGTTCTCTTCTCTTCTGTTCTCTTCTCTTCTCTTCTCTTCTCTTTTCTCTTCTCTTCTCTTCTCTTCTGTTCTCTTCTCTTCTGTTCTGTTCTCTTCTCTTCTCTTCTCTTCTCTTCTCTTCTCTTCTCTTCTCTTCTCTTCTCTTTTCTCTTCTCTTCTCTTCTGTTCTCTTCTCTTCTGTTCTGTTCTCTTCTCTTCTCTTCTTTTCTCTTCTCTTCTCTTCTCTTTTCTCTTCTGTTCTCTTCTCTTCTGTTCTCTTCTCTTCTCTTCTCTTCTCTTCTCTTCTCTTCTCTTCTCTTCTAACTCATTCTCTTTCTTGCTTTTTCTCTTTTTAGCTTTTCTCTAGTTTCAGTCTGTCAATCCCTTCTCCTGGATCTGGCTCTATCAATGATTGTGGTGTTGTGCTCTTGGGCTTATATGCTCCCTTCAATCTCAAGAGTGACACGCCGCAACGACCCGGGCTTCATCGTTTTACTGAACCTCCTCTATCCCCCTCTCTCTATTCATCTCTGTGTCAGTCTCTCTCCATCCCTCCATCCTAGCCTTTGTTTGACTAATAGTTCTCAGAGGAGGTCTTGGAAGATGAAAAGTCAAAAAAAGAGAAATACATCTCTGGAAATTGCTGCAGTTTCTTTCCTCTTCCATTGGCCCTCCCCTGCCATCTTTGTCCTCCTCATTTCCTCTTCCTCCACCTCTCCTTCCTCCTCCTCTCATTCATCCCTAACTTAATTGTTCTCTAGCGAGGGTTAGCGGTCACGCTGCACGCGGCCGGTTTGCAGATGAAAGTGCCACGCTGATGAAAGAGGACACGCTGACCCCGGGCTCTAACAATCTCCGCTGGCGTCCGCCTCTG
>NW_027468718.1:31675872-31695872 GCF_046254945.1 Alosa pseudoharengus | reverse complement strand
GTAATGTAATGTAATGATTTTCACGCAAACCATAACAATGTGAAATTCAAAGAGATGCATTAAATGTGTGTCTATGCATTAGATGCTCAGTTATCAGGTCAAATACTCCCTGAATGTATCGTACGTGCAGTGAAGTCTATGTAGGTCACAATATCAAACTGATCAGCACTATTGATTAAGCCATTGCTTCCATAGCCACCGAAGCTAATAGCTGCTTTACTGTATCTGCCTTTGTGTTAGCCACATAGCATGTTAGCCACATAGCGTGTTAGCCACATAGCATAGGTGATTTGCCACTATCGTGATGTGGGCTTGTATCTCATCCCTAATGAAGCTCAGGTTGGCTTCGGCAGGCAGATTACAGTGGCCATCGCTTTCAAATGGCCACTTCAGTCGCGCATTACGAGGCGTGAAGCTGCGTGAGGCATTAGTACCACTTTCAGCCACTGTGCATCGCTCTGCCACTGTACATCGCTCTGTCAGTAGCCTGACTGCCGCCCCTTCTGAAAAAGCAGGAGGCTAGGCTACCTTTAAACGTAATTGTTACCGAGAGGAATCCCAGCCTACTGAAAGTAATTGTGGTGAATAATTTCTTAATATTAATCTTAGACTGGCGAACTTCAGGAAAAACTCAGGAATCAGGTTTATTCTGTTACAGGCAGAGAGAGTACAAAAAAAAGGTCTATGGTCTATGTAGGCCTAGCCCAGGCCATGGCACAAGGCCATGGCCTCTGTAAGATCACCCTCTCTCTCTCAGTTCTCCATGTCCTAATCTTAAGAACGACTAATCTTACATATTTAATCTAAACGACTATTTTTTTTTTAAATCAAGTGTTTGTTATTTTGTTGTGTACGTTTTATTTTGAACTCAACTAAAGGGAAAATGTAAAATATATATCACCCTACTTTTGTTAGAAGTAAACTGTTCAAAAACATTATGTATTAAAAAAAAAACACCCATTTAAAATGCTACCTTCAGATCTACAGTAATGTCAGACCTTTGATAGACTTTATTTGTATGCCAGTGTTGCCATCGACATAGACAACTTCTTTGACCTGAGGCACGGTCATGGCATACTTTGGGGTCATAGGGCCCACCTACATGAACCCACCCCCCATCAAATTATCATTATATCACATCACAATTATTATTGTTATGCTATATTGTTATACATGCACTTCAAAGCAGCCAGTGTTTAAAGTGCTAACATTGTTCACAAAAAGTTTGAAAACATGCACATCAGAGGACTGCTTTACTAATGTAAAATATAATTAGAATAGTTCCATTGCTTTTGCATGGTTGCATGATAAATACTTCTGAAAACAACAGCAATTATATGGGTGTCATCGTTTTGGGATGTTTCCCTCATGCAAGCATCATATACTGGTAGGCAAATGGAAAGAATATTTACATATTTAATTATGCCACAAGCTTTTGGCCACGTTATTCAAATTTGACTATACAATACTCTAGATAGTGTATTATAGTCTGTGCTCTGTTTTTATGGAAGTTGCAAAAATCCACATTGTTCTATTAAATGTAGTTTCATAATTAAATAGCTTGCTTTGCTGCTGGCGTTAACACTTGCGTGCATAGTGGGGTTTAAAACATGCCAAAGTCTTAGTAGCCTGTTTAACATCCAAAGACAGTCATTGTACTTTTCAAGAGTTAATAACATAGAGTTAATATAACATTACAGCCGTGTGAGACCAAAAATAAATAGGCGGTCAATAGTAAAACGACTCTTCGACTAAAAAAATTGCCGTTGACTAATTTTCATGGTCGATTAGGTCGACTAAGTCGACTAATCGCGGCAGCACTAATACTATCATAAAAAAATTGTTAAAACGAATAGCTATTTGCAATTTGACAAAACACTGGTCCTCATTTTGCAAATGCGAGGACGATATGAGCCTGTTGCATTTAGTTAGATGTCGGAGTCACGCATAATGTTTGAAAACCACTGGCTCGTAATCACAATAATTTAACACATGACAGTTGGATAGCCTACTTCATCATGTCCCCATGCCTACATTTTTGTGAGTAGCCTAGAGATCGTTAAGTATGGCTCTCCGTTTGGGACATCGGAAACTTATATTTTTAATAGACTACCGTCTAAGATGCTGACTTGCAAAAGCCTCGGGATAACACGTTATCTCCACTATCATCAGTCATGCCCCTTGATCAAAGTGGGGAATGAAATAAAAGTTTGAGAACCACTGGCTTAACAAGTTACAGTCCAGAACACAGAATATGTTGCAATATTCTGATGATCGGCGATGATATCGGCAAATGTTTGTTTTCCAAAGTAAGAATTTCACTTCACCATGCACCTTCCACAATGAATAGCTCATTACACTTGTTACTGTTAAACGTAGGCCTACCTGGTATCATTACAAACATTATTCTGTGTCCTAAAACTGGCATATTTTATGGCATTGTATCATGTAAGTTCGTTGCAAAATCTAGAGAAATGTGTGAGGTGGTCAGCGGGGGACAATTGAGACACACATTGGATTGTGTTATTACTTGAACATTCCACACTATCCACAGCTGTGGTAGGCCTATCAGGGGCAGGAGGATTACTGTTAGCGCAGGCTTTATATAAAATTCTTCAACAGAAGGCCTCGAATGTTGTCTTGTTTGTGGCGCTTTGCTTCGCTTCTGTAATCTCGGCTTCATTGAAAATGAGGGCTTCCCTCAATGACCCTCCGAGAATAAATAAAGGTTGAATGAATAAATGAATGAATGAATGAATGCAGGCTTGCCCAAAATAAAGGCCTGTGGTTTGCGCAGCCTACATTAAATAACAGACCCGCCAGAATGTGCGTTATGATGCTTTTTTACGAGCAAGATGGTTTTGGTACCCTACGCACACTGCATGTTCTTAAATAACAATGATCATCAGTAATATTCGACCATTAATTTGGGTAAATGGGCAAGCGTGACCACCTTGATTGGCTGATTGGCTGATGATTGTAACGCGGGCATGATTCCAAACACCTCCCTTACGATGATGAGTGACAGGTGACAGGTCTCAGAATGCGTGCTACACAAGGACGGAAGATGATGAATAACTGGGGCCGTAGGCTATTCACAAAGGCTTTTATCTTACTACTAGGAGTAGGCTACTCCTAAATCGCACTTAAAGATTTTAGCTTGGAGTTTTCTCTTAAAAGTTATTCACAAAGCCTTTCAGACAACTCCTAAACTAGGAATGAGTCTTCGTGGCTATGGATGACGTCATTACTCATGCACGAGCTTGACTGAAGTGACCACCTTGATTGGCTGACGATTGTAACGCGGGAATTCCAAACACCTCTCTTCCGATGATGAGTGACAGGTGACAGGTCGGATAATGCGTGCGAAGGACGGAAGATGATTAATAACTGAATAAAAAGGCCTAGCCTAAATGAATAAAGAGTAAGGCAAAACAAATAGCCTAGTAGTCTAATGAAACATAGGCCTATGGATTGATGCAGTAGCCTACCTTTGCAACATTATTAAATTAATCTGTCACCATATGCCTAGGCTACGTTTGCAAAGAGGAGAACATTTTAATTTGATTCACAATGAAACGTTACATTTCATTTACATGTTAACAATGTTGTTGTTGGTGGCGTTATTGCATCCCTTTTATGAATGCAAAATTGTTCCCTCGCGATTGGAAGCTCCTGTTGCGCATAGGCTACGCATTTCAAAACATCGCAACGTAAAATGCCACAAAAAAGCTGTTTATGAATAGGTCTTGAGTTAGGAGTCCTCTCGACGTAAGCTGTCCCAGACTTAGGTGTTACTTTTAGGTCTAAAATGCTTCGTGAATTACTTTTTGTGAAAAAATTAGGAGTCCTAAAGTTAGGAGTGACACGCCCATTGTTTTTAGGAGTTGCTCCTAAATTCGCCAGTTAGGAGCTACTTTTAGCCTTTCTGAATACGGTCCCTGAATAAAAAGGCCTAGCCTAAATGAATCAAGGCAAAACAAATAGCCTAGTAGCCTAATGAAACATACGGATTGATTTAGTATCTTTGTAACATTATTAAATTATTCTGTTACTATGCCTACGTTTGCAAAAGAGAACATTTTAATTTCATTCACAATAATGTGCAATAATGTGCTTCCTGCACTCATTGTTTCAAAAGGAGTAATTTTGGCTTTGTCAGAACTAAAGAGCTGTGGACGGCACGGCACGGTATGCCCAATGAAAATAAATTAACGCAACGCAACACAACACAGACCCCGCTTCTCTCGCGTCAGTCACTGACATGAACGAAACCCGCTTCTCTCACGGCAGTCACTGACAGTAACCTAGAATAAATGCATGGGGAAAAACACTTCCCCATGACAAAGACATCGTAAAACACTGAAAGTTAATATTTTGTCACTAGCAACATACATCTGTCCTTTGTCAAATGTATTATGTTCCAAGTAGCCTATGCGTAATTCTGCTTCATAAAGTTGAACAAATACATTTGCTTATTTCACAGAAAAAATATAAATAGCCAGTTAGGGTCTGCAGTGCAGAGTTGGTAAGTTATGGTAGGCCAACTTGCAGTGAACATACAAACGGGAAATTCTTTCTCTTGTAGCTGAGTAGCCTCAGGTGCGCACGTAGACATAAGGCCGAACATGCAATCGCCAATGAATCGTGCTCTCACGACAATCACGCCATTAAACTTAAATAGATTAACATCACTCTAAGTTCGCCTTCAAGCAAGGAAAACGATGATTTGAAGACATCTGTTTCGTTGGAAGGGCAAGGGGTAGCAACAGGGCAACACAGAGACAGGCCCGATGGCAGGGCTGTTAGGACTGTAGGCTCTGATGGCGGTGTTTTGTCCTAATTATTTTGGGATGTAATCAGACAGAGGTGTCAGCTGTTGTTTTACGCGGCCGTGACGGCAAGGGTTTCATCTGCCGCTCCCCCCCGCAGACATGCAAGTGTTTTGAGTGCAGGCCTCACACTGGCGGCTGCCTCCGTCTGAAGTGTCAGTCTGTGTTTTGCCAACCTCTGAATCACACCTCCCCCCTCTCTCTCTCTTTCTTTGTGCCTGTGCCTATGTCTCTGTGTGTGTATGTGTATGTGTCTCTTTGTGTCTGTGTATGTATGCGTGTGTGTCTGTGTCTGTGTGTGTGCGTGTGCGTGTGCGTGTGCATGTGCTTGTGTGTGTGCATGTGTGTGTGTCTGTGTCTGTGTCTATGTGAGGCAGTTTCTTTTCAAAAAAAGTTTTTTTTTTCATTACATAACTTAATGCCGCTCTCTGTCTACACTCTCCCTTGTAAATCTGTAACAGACTTTTCTCCACCATGTCAGTGTTATAAAATGAAAACACTGTGGGCTCTTGTACAGAAAGAACATGCCGCTCTTCTGAAGGACTCTTGATCAGGAGCTGGAATTATTCAACTAGTTTTTTTTCACAGAAATAATGGTTCTTTACTTATTTTACCAGCCAATTACATAAGAGTAAGCTCTCAGTGTTGGAATGAAAACAAGTCCTCTCCACTCATTATTTATAAGCAGAAACTCTAATGTTGTACAGATCTCATTCAGTCCAGATATGGTGATATATATTAGGTAAGCAATTGACATAACGTGCCAAATTCGACATGTCCAGAAAGCCATATACTTCATGTATTGAATTGCCCTTCTATTCAGACAGCCATGTTCTCAATTGAATGATGAAACCAACCACCTTTTTCCTTCAGGGGAGCCAGTCCCTCTGCGATGGTCAGTGTCTCTAGAGCCCTGGTAGTCCCGACTGTTAGCGCTCCCATCAGTCAATTAGCAGTGATCGGCATGTCCGTGGGCTGTTATGACGGAGGTGACGACGGGCCGCTAACGGCTTGATGTCGCTGCGGCGCAGCGCACCCATCAATCATAACCGGATGGTGAATGAGTCTAGCAACGAGGCTAGAGGTCGGGAGGTCAGCTTGTTAACCCCTGGCGTCCGCACCCCCGTCATCCACCATCTCGTTGGCCAAGGAGATACTAAAGTGGATGACCGTTAATGTGTCACTGTTTATTATCCACTGCCAAACAGATGATGCACTCCTGGAAGATCAATGGGGGCAATTTATTACCCCACCTGCTGTCCCATGGGGTTCATATATAACCTTATATCACTCTTGCCCTCTATCCTACTGCTAGCTAAGAAGACAGGGTTTGCAATCATGCTGGCTCAAGGCAAGGCAGAGAGCATAATGTGGTGATCATCATGTTGCTAGTTACATTTCTTTAGCGATGTGCTTTCTGTTATTTCTCTGAAGTAATGGAGGCTGTCATTGTACGTAATAGTTATTTCTCTGAAGTAATAGAGTCTGTTGTTGTAAGTAATTGTTATTTCTCTGAAGT
The DNA here is from genome assembly GCF_046254945.1 of Alosa pseudoharengus. NCBI lineage: Eukaryota > Metazoa > Chordata > Actinopteri > Clupeiformes > Clupeidae > Alosa > Alosa pseudoharengus. Next base: position 31,689,521 of record NW_027468718.1, on the reverse strand, counting down.
AATAGAGGCTGTTTTACGTAATGGTTCCAACAGCATCAGCATTATGTTGTGAAGGAGAAAAGTAGCAAATGGTGATTTAAGTACTGCATTTTAGCTGCATCCCAACTGTCATAATTTTGAGTCAATAGCACTCCCTCCTCATGTGTATTATTTCTGCTTGTTTATTGGCTGAAATGGCCTTTTTGTGTGGCTAGTGTACCTGATCTTTGCACATAAAAGACAAACAAAATAACATGGAACACATAAACAATACATGCGCAGCACGCTAGAAAACCATCTAGTGGACTCCCATTCAGGCTTTAAGAGACTAGCAACGACAGATCATGGAATGTTTATATTACCCAGCGATTACAGGCGAAGTAACCATCGGTGATGCAAAATTCATAACGGCCCAATTCACAAACTAGTGACCAGAAAGGGTTTTGCAGCTGGAGAGACAGAAGTTTAGAAAGGAGAGTAGCTGATAAGGGCTGATAAGAGAAGAGAAGAGAAGAGAAGAGAAAAGAAAAGAGAATGAGAGAGGAAAAGACATGAGAGGAGAGGAGAGGCGAGGTGAGCGTATACTGTTGCATACTGAATAAGAGAGAGAGAGAGAGAGAGAGAGAGAGAGAGTCTGTGCTTGGCTCAGCACTCAGGCTGCAGGTCCCAGTGGAGGCGGTGGCTCAGTGGCAGAGTAGAGCTGATGGCTCTATCAGCTCATTACTGCTGGCACCGAGCAGACAGCACTACCCCCCCCCCCCCCACACACACACACCCCACATACACACACACACACACACACCCCACATACACTCTCCACATACACTCCCCATACACACACACACACACACCCCACATACACTCCCCATACACACACACACACACACACACACTTACACACACCCCATAAACCCACCCTTACACACACACGCCCCACACCTGTCTCCCCACACCCCTGGTGCAGCACTCCAAGGTCTCCAGTGCTGTCACAGCCAAATCAATACATAACAAGCTACGCTTTCTCTGAAATGTAGACAATCTCTGGCACACTGTCACACACACACACACACTTTTTGCCTTTTTAACTCTTCTTTCATCTCTCTCATCTGACACTCACACACACACAGAAACACACACAGAACCCTTTCCCGGCTTCACACACACAAACACACACACACACAAGTCTTGGTCCACAAAATTGTGTCTAAGGAATTGTATACACATCTATTAGTTACTATGATCATGCATACACTTTGGCATGCAACATTATCTTTCATTTTAGCTGCATACATGCACATATACTACACAGATACATCAATAAATCAATAAACCTCAACACACACACACACACACACACACACACACACACACACACACACACACACACACACACACACACACACATACACATTTCTAACATCCCTGGAGACATGCTAGACTACCTAACAATGGTGACCAAACCCAGAAGGTCAATCTGGCATTTGCCCTGCTTTACCAGCCTTTTAATAATCCCTGCCCCTGGTCTGCCCCTGGTCCCATCTCTACACGGCCCGTCTCCCTCTCTGAGGACCAGAGGCGACGGGACGCTGGAGCTGGACAGAGATGTACTGTAGTGCTGTTTATGGACACTGGCCAGTCACTCATGTGGATCTATGGCCCATAGTGTGCCTTTAGCCAGGCACAGAGTCACCGGACCTCAGGGCATAGATCTGTCACTGTGCTGGAACACTGTCAAATCCATCACCACCCTCTAAGGGCTGTGTGTGTGTGTGTGTGCGTTTGCGTTAGTGTGAGAGTGTGTGTGTGTGTGTGTGTGTGTGTGTCTGCGTGTGTGTTTGTGCATGTGTGTGTTTGTGCATGTGTGTGCGCATGTGTGTGTGCACAATGTGTGACGTGTGTGTGTGTGTGTATGTGACCGTGTGTGTGTGTGTGTGTGTGTGTGACCGTGTGTGTGTGACCGTGTGTGTGACCGTGTGTGTGTGTGTGTGTGTGTGTGTGTGTGTGTGTGTGTGTGTGTGTGTGTGTGTGTGTGTGTGTGTGTGCGCGTGTGTGTGCGTGCACATGTGCATCTGCCCACTCTGGAGGTCAGCAGAAAGGCGCTAGTGTGGCGTGTCTCCTTTGTGAGCCGATCGCTCATGAATGTGGACAAAGCAGCAGATGATATTTAATGTTAATTAATACGCTCATTAACCCCAGACTCGCCCCCACATGTGATTGACAAGGCCTCCCCAGCTCCAGTATGCTGAATGGAAGATCTGTCGCTCGTCTGAAAGAGAGAGAGAGAGAGAGAGAGAGAGAGAGAGAGAGAGAGAGATAGTAAATGGAAGGGAACCACTAGCTTACTTCATGTGTTTGCATCACTCAAAGCAATTAGACAGATAGACGAGGGCAATGTGACACATGCAAGTCTAATGAGAGATTGCCTTTCTCGTGCAGCAGCTCCTGTTTCTCTGAGTTGGTCCAAAGGAGCCATTTTGCTGATGAGGGTTTTTCTTCCCCTTGAGGGAACATGTTATCTGCTTTCTTTCTCTCTTTCTCTTTTTCTCTCTTTCTTTCTATCAGTTTATCGCTCCCCCTCTACCTATCTCTTTCCCTGTCTCCATCTCTTGCTCATTTCCTGTTATCTTTACAAGCATGACAAAAGTACATCCTACAGCGAAGTCACTCGCCAAAAAGAAGTCACAAGCTGCATTGCATGAAATTACATTGAAGAGTACTTTTACTTAATCTTTTTATTTTTCGTCATTTTTATTGTATTTGAAATTTTATTTTTTTCAAATACAAAAGATGACATAATATATATATATATATATATCCCTGTCTTTCCGGCTGTCTCTCTCTGAAGGACTCTGCATACACACACACACACCCTCCATAAATCTGGGCGCCGTGGCGACGCCCTCGTTAGGATTCCATTAGCAGTAAATATTCAATAAGGGAGCGTGCTCCCTGTCTTATCTCCATCAGCACAGGGGCCCTAGCCCACAGCACCAGCCCTGTGGTCTGCTATTGTGTTGGGGACGGGGGAAAAAACACACTCACTCTTGGCAGGATTTATGGGCCCAGAATAACAATAGAGGAACCTAAGAGACAGCGTGTTAGTTTAAGCACCTCATGTAGCTGTGTGTGTGTGTGTGTGTGTGTGTGTGTGTGTGTGTGTGTGTGTGTGTGTGTGTGTGTGTGTGTGTGTGTGTGTGTGTGTGTGTGTGTGTGTCTTGTACCAGGAAGAGTACACAGTAGCTGACGCATACCCATTTAGCCTCTCACACCTCCATTGCTGATGTTATTGGTTCAGCCTACTATGTGTTGTTATTACTGAGTCAGAATACTGTAACATATTGCAGCCGTTAATTTAAGAAGAATGAGCTACTGTACGGATGCATGGTGTTTTCGTTATTCATTATAAAAGCAATGAAATGTATGCACTGATGCAAGTATGTATTTAAAGTTGACAGATATGATTGCAATAACACATTATAGTTATTTGTATTGGGTGGTGGTATATGATGCCCCTTATGGAGGACCTGATTCTGGTTCCATGGTCTAGCTCTCCCAACCCACCCAAGCCTCCCCCAACACAATCTGACTCCAAACATATGTGCACTCATCCTCAACCGCTCATAACCACTCATCCGTCATGTCCCTCCTTCCTCTCCATCCCTCCTCCCGTCTCCCTGGAGACCCCATTAACCTCTCCCCGGGCTTCTCCTTAATGAGTTAGTTAACTGGGTATTGTCTGCTAATGTAGTTGATCCCCCCTCACGGCACAACGCTGCACTAGCAGGCGGGCTAGCCGAGGGCTGCTAGCGCTGGGAGAGCGATAATTGGAGCTAGTTTATCATCGATTGGGCTTCTGATGAATGGGACTGAAGGGGACTCAATTTGTTTGTGTCTTCTCTCCTCTTTTCTCCCTCTCTCTCTCTCCCTCCCTCTCTCTATCCCTTACTCCTCTCTCGCTCTCTGTGACCGGTGCGTCCCGATTCTCTGTGGGGGAAAAGGCCGGGGCTAACGTGCTACTGCAGGACGTGAACGGGAACATTCCACTGGACTACGCCACCGATGGGACGGAGAGCCGCTACATCCTGCATGCCCACCTGGAGGAGAATGGTATGGTCCAAATCATTTCTGGGACAAACAGTACTATGTACAGTAATCCTATGTCTCTAAGCAGTTAAACATAAAAATGCCAAATCATAGTAGATACTCAATATTTTTTTTCTATGTGAGCTATCTTTAAGGGATCAGAATATTGACTACTGAGTACTGACTAAAAAGATGTGTTTACAAATGAGAATGAGATGGAAGTGTTTTGACATCTGAATGACTGCATGTTTGACCGTTGATGCGTAAACCGAGAGAGTCTCTTTGCGATTTACCACAGACATTAGGAAATGCCTTTTGGGTAAAACAGATACCACCCAGCGTTTTTGATGATCGTATAAAGCAATGTCAGCGACTGAATGTGTTTAAATCTTTAAAACGGTCTGTTCACGGCCATATTCCTTCATAATGATGGGGCGAGGCCTTGCAGTTAATTCTCTCTCAGTAGGTTTCCCAAAGGCCATTTGCATATTATCTTTTCCTGCGAAAGTGTTCAGGCTGCAGTAGTGAGGGGTGAAAATGACTTGAACTCCACGGGCAATTGTGCTTTTTCATGACTTATTGGTTTAATTTGAAAATAAGACAGTGAATGGGCCCATAAGTCACACCCAGGCCCCATTATTCTGCATGAAAAGAGAATGAGAGAGGGACCAGGGAAACTTAATTAAAGAAAATAGCCATGTGAGCCGTTACAGGGAATCAGCAGCCATATACTTCAGACAGGGCAAAGGGCATTTGTATGTGTGTGAAAGAGAGAGGGAGAGTGAGAGAGATAGAGAGAGAGAGAGTGAGAGAGAGATAGAGAAAGAGAGAGTGAGAGAGAGATAGATAGAGAGAGAGAGACAGTGAGAGGTACTTTGATTTGTGTCTTATGTGTGTCATCCCATCTTCCCTATCCTTTTGTAAACTGACAGTCATATGGCTCCTCTGTGGAAAAGCCCAAGTATAACATCATTTCTCTAACCCAAACATCTGTGTGGACCCTTGACAGCGCTGAGACATCTCTCTTTCTTTTCAAGTGCTCCTCTGTGTGGTAGAGAAGGGTTAGCGGCGACCATCTAAGTGCTGGTGTTCCTCTGTGGCCACGCACGCTCCTACGCTGCCATCCATTTTGTCACCACCCCCCCGAAAGGCCAAAGTAAAAGCCACTTAAGTCCAATCCGTCAGCGCGGCGGGCCGGGGCACTAGCAACACTAACACCGCTAACATGACCACCACTGGCCTCAGTGGACTAGACTGTTTATCACTGTAGCCGAGACACCAGGCTCTCTCAAGGTGCCCATCAATTTATTTCCTCTTGTGTGCACAAGTGCGTGGACACACACGCACACTGTACACAGGGACAGATAGACACACACACACACACACACACACACACACACACACATATATACAGACATTTGAACTATTTGCTTGGACATATCTACATACACCAAGGCACATTCTGTACACACAGATTTTATGTACAAGCTGTGCTAAGTATGCGACCTTGCATATCCATTAACACACACACACACACACACACACACATACACACACACACACACACACACACACACACACACACACACACACACACACACACACACACACACACACACACACACACACACACATTCATCATTCACACAATTTAAGATCCATCTTTCCAATAAATCCATGAAGCGTTTGAAATCTAAGAGTGTTTTCGAGTGTTATCAGTCTTCTCTGCCCTCGGTGATGGATGATCTCTACGCTGCGCCCTCCCCAACCTCATCGCTCCCCGGGCCCGTGGCACTCATATTTCAGCCAGGACAAGCTCAGCGGCAAACGGATGAGCTGCCACTGCCAGCCGCGTCCAGTTTATCAAGGAGATGCCCTTTCTCTTACCTCTACAGAGTTGGGCAAAAGTGACCCACTTTCTCAGAGCGTCGGCTCATCCCTTTGTTGTGCTTCCTTCTGTCTCCATATGAGTATTGTTGTGCGTGTGTGTGTGTGTGTGTGTGTGTGTGTGTGTGTGTGAAGGTGAGGTGTCCCCTCAGGCAGACCAGACTCACTGGAGAGAGTATCTCACCTGACAGACGGGACGGAGGAGAGGGGAGGGGAAGAGAGAGAGAGAGAGAGAGAGAGAGAGAGAGAGAGAGAGAGAGAGAGAGAGAGAGAGCGCAGAGTGGTCATGGGGAGAGGATATTGGAAGGAATCAAAATAACAAACACACTGTGACAGTTAATGACACCAGGGATAGAGGGAGGGAGAGAGGAAGAGAGGGAGACAGAAAGGGAGAGAGGGAAAGACTCAAGCCCCTCAGGATCACATGATGAATTGGATTGCCTGACTTGTGACAGCTGTCATGCTACTCCCTGCCTCTCTCTCTCTCTCTCTCTCTCTCTCTCTCTCTCTCTCTCTCTCTCTCTCTGTCTGTCTGTCTCTCTGTTTCACACCTGCTAACTCACACACACAAACTCTCTCTCTCTCTCACACACACACACACACACACACACACAGTTAAACGTAAATTCATCTATTTACACTGCATCTTTCTCAGACATTAGACAGGGGACTTCACCGCTTCAAAGATGGTTCTGGGGTAAATCTGCCTTTAGGCAGATTTCTGAATGCCTCTAAATATATATATCACTTCCACACACTACAACACATACCTTACCCTGCAAAGGGATGGGTCATTGACTGAGTCTGGAAAACCCTCATTCAGTCATCTGGTTGGTCTTGATGTGCAAATTGTCTGTTGTTGCCCACATCACAATTTCAAATATACACAAGAGAGATGTGAGAGCACCTAATTCAGCAAAGCAAATGAAATCAAATTGGCATGTCAACTGCTTGTGTATGTGTGGGGTGGTGTATACAGCCAAGACATTTCATTGTAAACAAGCTGAATGATGTGGTATGCTGACTAACAATAGTTCACATCGACTATTCAAATATGAAGGCAGTTGGAGTTGCAGATCTACCCTGTGTTTGTCTTAACAAAGAGTGTGAGGGAGAAACAAAGAGACAGAAAGAAGGAAAGAAAGGATAAAAAGAGAGTGATAGGGAGAAGGAGAGAATGTACAGCAGGTATTCTCCAGGGAGATGTTGGCAAGCATCAGCACGGTTACTGTGAGTGAAGTATTCGCTTGCGTTTCCACGGGAACCTGCAAAAAAGGCAGAGCCTTCTTTTTCCCACGCAGACAGACCGAGGAGGAAGGATGATCGATGCACTCGGCAGAAAAAGCCCCCGAACGGCAGTGACCATGTTTGTCTAACACGTCCAGCTGGCCATTGATTTCCTTTTGCCTTTTCTTTCCTCGCCCTTTCACACCATGTAAACTTGCCACATTGACCTTCTTCCTCATTGTGGAGAAAATTCCATTCCGAGGTGAGCAGACAGCCAATGGGTAGCGAGTGTCTTCTTTCTCCTCAGTTACAATCACCACCATCTGAGAAATGTTCAGTGGCAGTTGCCATCTGTTGGCAGTTACTACTGATGCATAATTGGTTATTGCCATTCATGATTAATATTTATGTGAAACTTCACACAGTTGTGTGAATAATAGAGTTTTGTTTCATTATGAGTTCATATAAAAGGCTGAGGTGGTGCATTCAATTGAAACTGACCTCAAATATGTATGTGAAGTTCAACTGCACCTACTTTATGAGTCATTGCCATTTACAGAGAAAATAGAGAAGAGAGAGAAAAAAGGGAGGTGTGTGTGTGTGTGTGTGTGTGTGTGTGTGTGTGTGTGTGTGTGTGTGTGTGTGTGTGTGTGTGTTTTCGTGGCGCTGTGTCTCTTTCATGATGGTCACAGCTCAGTGGTCTGTGGCATGGAGAGCTCCATGGGGAAAGAGGGGCGGGGGCAATGTGTGAATTTCTGCCCAGGAATTGGGGCTCACCAGTCGGCTGCACACAGGGCAACGGCAGCCTCTCTGGAGCTCTGCCCAGAAGTACTGTACGACCTCTGCAGTTCTGTGTGTGCACTTTGTATGTGGACATGTATGTGGATGTTTCTTTCTCTGTGTATGTGTTGACGTGTGTGTGTGTGTGTGTGTGTGTGTGTGTCTGCAGGAGTAGACCTGAGCTCACTCCACCTTATGAGGACCCAGAGGTCATCCACTATGCTGTCTGATGTTCGGCAGCTGGTCAGTACAGGAGCCAGTCTAAACCAGCACAATGAGGAAGGTGTCACACTGGTGAGATGTGTGTGTGTGTGTGTGTGTGTGTGTGTGTGTGTGTGTGTGTGTGTGTGTGTATGTGTGTGTGTGTGTGTATGTGTATGTGTGTGTGTGTGATACCATTGTAATGTCTACATGTACATGTGACTCCCAGTATGCATAGAGGGGCATCATTTCATTCAGTATATATGCACTGCATATGAATTTGGCCGGCTATGTGTTTTGTGTGAGTATGTGTGTAGGTGTGGCATGTTTGTTTGTTTGTTTTTGTGTGTGTGTGTGTGTGTGTGTGTGAGAGAGAGAGTGTGTGTGGTGTTTGCCTGTATATATGTGTGAGTAGGGTGTTTGCCTGTGCGTGTGTGTGTGTGTGTGTGTGTGTGTGTGTGTGTGTGTGTGTGTGTGTGTGTGTGTGTGTGTGTGTGTGTGTGTGTGTGTGTGTGTGTGTGTGTTGACCCGTGTCTCCTGTGTGTCTCAGCTCCATATGGCGTGCGCCAGCGGCTATAAGGAGGTGGTGTCCTTGTTGCTGGAGAGCGGCGCTGACCCCCAGGTGGCCGACAACAACTACTGGACCCCCTTCCACCTGGCCTCCAAATACGGACAGGTAATTGACATAACCCCGCCAGGTGATAGACACTATTTGCATACTCATCCTCACCTCTCCGCTCATTGGTCATGGCAGAAGTCCAGCCCACACCGTTGCTCCACGCTTTGGTCTAACTTCAGCCTTACCACACCTGAATTTGCTTTTTCTAAATATTTGTATTATGTGTAACAGAGATGGATGCCCCAGGCAGGTGGGTGCTACACATTGGTTGTGGTTAGTGAGGTACCCCCTTCATTGTAAAGCACTTTGGGTGCCTTGAAAAGTGTGATATACTGTGGTGGTGTTGTTGTTGCTTCAGAACATACTTTTACTTCCAAAAGTCAGGATACCCAACTACAGTATAACGCACAAATCACGTCCAATGATTGTTCTTTAACATATATAGGGTCAGTTTGAGTTTTAGTCAGGCAGTGACAGACAGACTTTGTCATGGACTCAGTTGTAGGGGGACCGATGGTCACAGCTCAGTCAATATGCCACATTACCACCTTATTCCACACAGAGAAACCTGTCTCTCATGGGCAGAGATAGTAACAGCTCCACTGCATTCACTAATGTGTTTTAGATTAGCTGTATATTCATGTTCCATGTGGAAATGGTGGGATTGATTTTCTAGGAGAGAGAGAGGGGGGTGGATAGAAAGAGAGAGTGAGAGAAGGAGAGGAAGGGTACTGAAGCTTTGCTGATGCTGGCCGATATTTGATTACATTTGTGTGATGCCATGTTGCACTGCTGACAAAGGGAGTTTGTTCATCTTTGGGACTGTTGCCTTCCCAGGCTTTGCTCATGCTCCCTGGGGGGCCTGCTCTCCTCGCTGTGTTTGGTTTGAGACCCCCTTCCCTCCCTCTCTAGATCCATACTCTCTCTCTCTCTCTCTCTCTCTTTCTTTCTTTCTCTCTCTCTGTCTTTCTCTCACACTCCCACGTCTTTTCACGCAGCATTGTTTTTAATAGCTTTGTGGTGCCGCACGCAAAACTGTTAACCCCCAAGCCAAATGCAGTCTATCACTCTTTACACACACACACACACACATACACACATACCCATGGTGATAATGTGCCTTTTGTCACAGGAATTTCAGTTGATTTCCAGTCTCTGTTTCAAATGATTTCATATAGCTTCAGAGCTTCACATCAGAACTGGATAATGGATAATGATGGTGATGATGATGATGTAAACGATCATGATATGCAAGATGCATGTACCAACATGTGTGTAAAGATGAGCATTCAAATGCATACACAAATAAGTTTAATTCATTTACACAAACAAATACAAGTTTAATTCATTTACACAAACATATATACTCAGTCGTAACACACGCACACGCACACGCACACACACACCAACACACACACACACTCCCACCCAATCTGAATGCCCCTCAGCAGTGTGTGCATAAGACATGCTGAGTAAATCACTGGCTCGTGTAAAATTAGATAGCAGCCTGTTAGGATCCTTACAACCACCCAAGCGGCAAAGACAAGAACAGGAGACTGTGAAATATGTGTGTGTGTGTGTGTGTGTGTGTGTGTGTGTGTGTGTGTTTACTGTGTATTTGTTAGTGAGCGTGTATTTGTGTGCTATCCTTTTTAAAATTCCAGACTTGTATGTGTGTGTGTGCGAGAGAGCATGCTTGTGTGTGTGAGAGAGAGAGAGAGAGAGAGAGAGAGAGAGAGAGAGAGAGAAATTGAAGGGGGGGGGTTATCTCTGTCCCTGTGTTGAATCTGAGATGTGTGTGTGAAAGAGACAGCAGAGACAGCAGTGCAGAGACAGAGGAAGATGCAGAGGGACACACACTCTCACCGCCTGTCCTCTACCCTTCCATTTAATCACACATGTGGCACTGTCTGAAAGTGCAGGTGTGTGTGTCTGTGTGTGTGTGTGTGTGTGAGTGAAGGTGTGTGAACAAGAGAAAGTCTTTCACCCCATCAATCACTATGTCTCATCGTGTCCTCTCTCTCTCTCTCTCTCTCTCTCTCATCCCTGGAGGCCCTCCAGGTCCATCTCGATGCGGTGTCCAGAGAGTCGATTGGCTTTTCTCTCCGCCGGCACCAGCCCTCTCTAAATCACCTCAGCCTCTTCATCCTCCCATCCTCATCCCAGCCACCTCCCACTCTTCCACCCCTCTGTCCTCTCTGTCGTCTCTCCATCCACCTCATCTCACCATAGCTGGGCAGAGAGCTGACAGGCCAGTGGCAGCTTAGCAGCGCTAACTCTCTTCAGCTGCTGCTTCAGCGGCTGTAATAACGCTGCAGCAATGGGGTGTTGTTGTATAATGGAGTGGAGACAACAGGGGGTGCTGCTTGCGGATGCACTGCGGCTAGAATCACGAGCTATGCTAAGAGTTTTTTAGTGATGTAATGCTGATGTCGTTTTGTGTAGACGGATAGCCTACATTCACTGTTGGGAATGTGTGTGTTTGTGTCTGTGTCTGTGTCTGTGTGTGTGTGTGTGTGTGTGTGTGTGTGTGTGTGTGTGTGTGTGTGTGTGTGTGTGTGTGTGTGTGTGTGTGTGTGTGTGTGTGTGTGTGTGTGTGTGTGTGTGTGTGTGTGTGTGTGTGTGTGTGTGTGTGTGTGTGTGTGTGTGTGTGTGCATGTTCGTGTGTGCGTGTGCGTGCGTGCGTGTTGATATATGTATTTGGCAGGTATATCCATCCCCCTTGAGTTTAACACCATGGCTGGTACTGCAATAGTACAAAGCTGCTGACTCATTCTTTTCAGTGCAGTATTCACACACACAAACACACACACACACATCATCCTGATGCCGTAGTCTGTGTGTGTGTGTGTGTGTGTGTGTGTGTGTGTGTGTGTGTGTGTGTGTGTGTGTGTGTGTGTGTGTTTAACTGTTCTGGACTGTAGCCAGTTCTTTCACTTAGGTGGCAGTGATGGAGTAAGGTCATTTTCTCTCTCTTCACACTTTCTCCCTCCACTCCTCCACTTCTCTCTTTCCCTTGCTCCATCTTCCTCTCTTTCTCCGAACCCCATAATATACAATTTACGGCTGTTATAATATGTAAGACAATAAGCGAATGTCACTGTAATCTATGGTGTGTGTGTGTGTGTGTGTGTGTGTGTGTGTGTGTGTGTGTGTGTGTGTGTGTGTGTGTGTGTGTGTGTGTGTTTGCGTATGTGTGTGTGTGCGTGCATGGGATGCTGATTGTTACACAAGATGCTTTTACCTACACTCTGTGCATATTATACACACATACATACTCACACACATCTCTCTCACAGACACATACATACTCACACTCTCTCTCTCTCACACACACACACAAACAAACACACACACACACACACACACACACACTCTCACACTCTCACACACACAGACTCACATACTTGTTCACATTCACCTATTCACAAAACCTCTTTGCAAATGAGAGCTTGCAAATTTTCTGAAAGAGGATGCGTTTCCAGTTCTGTTTCACTCTCTCTCCCTCACTTCCATACTATATACTTGCTCACTTAATTAGTAAAATGTACTTTATTATTTCGTATTAAGAATGCCTTTCATAAGGTACACCGAATACTAGTGTTTAGGCTCATTAATAAGTAATGGTATGTACTTACATATGAAGTACATTTATAGGCATAGCACATCTCCATAACACAAGGGGCAGTAGCCCATCTCTAACCCAGGGGCAGTAGGGTCCAATGCAGTGGTCCTGCTGCTCTGGGATCAGTTGCAACCCTTCCTGGCAATACAGATCCATACAACCTGCAGGCTGTTTGTTTGAGATCAGACGGCAAGATGACCTAGATACTATTCCATTCCCTTTGAATTCTCTATAGTGTTCTGATGGTTTGTGTGTGTGTGTGTGTGTTTGTGTGTGTGTGTGTGTGTGTGTGTGTGTGTGTGTGTGTTTGTTTTGCAGACACGCATTGTCAGCCAGCTGTTGAAATACAAAGCCGACCCAACTCTCCTCAACTGCAGCCAAGACAAAGCCTCAGGTAATACATTTACACATGCACGCACGCACGCACGCACGCTACCACGCTCAGAGAGAGCTCACTCAGATAGTTGCACATAAATCCATCACCACAACCCACAATCAACATTCCCCACAGCGTGTAATCAGCTGAACTATACATGTACCCATGTATTTGTGTGTCACCAGTCCTGCATTCTTCATGTCACCTTCAGCATGTGTAAATTGGATAAGGAGAACTGATTTGAGATTAGGAGTTATTACAGTGCTCTGGGAGATGCCTTTAGGCTATTTCAGAACCTGTTCCTGTCCAAATGACATGGCTAAGCGTTTTAGCTTTAGCGCTATGCTGAGTATTCATATGACGCACTGATTTCAATCCGAGCGTGGATTTTAAGCAAGTACGGCACAGGCGTAATTCGCTTTACCTCCTCATTAGATCACAGCATGTAGTGAGTGACATAAGCATTCCATTGCATGTCTTCTTTCTCTGTCTCTGCACTGCTTAGCTGCTTCATCAAATTAGCTGTGTGGGAAGAGAGGGATAAAAGCATACCACTTCTGACCAAGGCCACATTTCTCAGAGAAAATGTGCTTGTGGCTAGAAGTGGCTCTTTCAGGATTTTTTTCTTGAGGTGGTTCTCTCTTAATGAATGTTTCTGGGGTGAGTTTGGCTGGCAGGCAGTTTTTTTTTTTATCATTATCATCAGAAATCTGAATAGAGATATGTTTCAAATGAATATACAGCCTTTTCCATTTCTTAAAAGACAAGATGGTGGAAGAGATCTAACTCCTCCCACTACTTCATGTACAGACTCGAGACACAGTCAGGGGAATGACCCTTGCTATGTGGGGTTTCGTGGCAAATCAGGGGGT
>NW_027468718.1:31656016-31675676 GCF_046254945.1 Alosa pseudoharengus | reverse complement strand
AGGAGATGCCGCAGTGTAATCTTCTTTTTAATGAAGACCATACTCTCTCTCTCTCCCTCTCTCCCTGTGTTTTTTCTCTGTTTCCCTCTTCTCTTCTTCCAGAGGGGTCAGCTCAACTTCTCCCCCTTCGGTGCTGGGGCAGCCCTGTGAGCCCCCTGGCCGGGGGCAGGTGGGTGGTGCACCGGTGGGGGCTGTAGGGTAAGGGGGTAAGACTGGTTCTCTCCATCTCTCTCTCTCTCTCTCTCTCTCTCTCTCTCTCTCTCTCTCTCTCTCTCTCTCCATCTCCATCTCTCTCTCTCTCTCTCTCTCTCTCTCTCTCCATCTCTCTCTCTCTATCTCTCTCTCTCTCTCTCTCCATCTCTCTCTCTCTCTCTCTCTCTCTCTCTCTCTCCATCTCTCTCTCTCTCTCCATCTCTCTCTCTCTCTCTCTCTCTCCATCTCTCTCTCTCTCTCTCTCTCTCTCTCTCTCTCTCTCTCTCTCTCTCTCTCTCTCTCTCTCTCTCTCTCTCTCTCTCTTTGTTGGCTGCCTCTCGCTGCACTGCCCTACACACTCCTTTCTTTAGTTCTTTCGTTCTTTCTTTCTTTTTGAGTCCTGACTCATTCTCTCCCTCTCATCCCTGCGGGGGGACAAAAAAACAGAGGAAACTGCAGCTCATGCATCTGCACACGTGCAGAGACGTGCCGGCGCGAAACGGGACATTCTTATGGCTAAATTCTGACCCAAGCCAGGATGAGTGGCTAGTTAGTAGCCCCCGTGATTGGGTCTGCCTTCAGGAAAGCAGCGATACGCTGAATTTATTAAGTCATTTTTATGATACATAGCAGTTCATTGTTTCCCATGCAGGTATCACTGTTGTTCATCAGGCGTCAGAATGACCAATTTACATGTATTACTAGGATGATGCAAGGGGCAATGTTGCTGGGCAACCACATAACCAGTTCCATGTGTTCTGATTGGATGATTGATCATGATCATTTGCCTACAGATGATGAAAGTTCTCTTCAAAATGTTTCCTTGAGTGTCAACAGTGACTGCACAGTGTCAGGGCAACAGCTTGCAGCTTATCCACATGTGCGCCATGATTCCTGATTTTTTGTTTATTTAGTTGGTTTGGTTGTTTATGTCAAGCGAGGTTATTACTATGAATGTAAAGAATGCATGTATGAATAAAAGTAAGAATGCAAAAAGTATGAAAGCAACTAAAGTATGAATGCAACTCCCTGTTGCTATGTGTGTAGTATACTCAAGTACTCAAGGACGTGCTGATTTAGAATATGAAAAGATCCCTCAGAGTTGAAATTTGGCTTTTCTCTGCTCTCGCAAAAAAACAACAACATAAAAACACTTCGAGCTGCAGTTTTTTGCTCTCGTCCTCCAAAGACTTTTCTTTTACTTTATTTGAACCAGCAATCTTTCCATCCATTTTTGGACCCTAACCTCGCACCCCCCCCCCCACCCCACACACACACCCCAGTCCTTGCCCGCTTGTCGCTGAACCTCATCCCAAAGCTTTCCCTCCCTTTTTTTGCAGTCTTTCATGCTATGAATCCCGCCTTTGAGCACTCCCCCTTCCCAAATTCATTTATTTGCCCTGGAGACAAAAACGCCTTTCTGTGAGCGCCTCCCCATGCTTAGCGCCTTATTGTTGCTGGCTGAATGTTGCCTTATGTGAGGTTAGGGCTCGCTGCCACCACCAGCACGCCAGCCAGCAAAGCACCAGCCAGCTCTAAGACCACAAACACACACACACTCACACTCTCTCTCTCACTCACAAACTCTCTCACAAACACACATACATACTCACACATACACACTCTCTCTCTCACTCACACACACACTCTCTCACAAACACACATACATACTCACACATACACACTCACAAACACTCTCACACACCCACACACACACACACACACACACACACACAGCTGGTGCAGGAGCACCAGAAATACAGAAGCACAAACACATGTGCTCTCACCTCTCTTTCATTCTCTCTCTCTCTCTCTTTCTCTGTCTCTCTTTGTGTGTATCTGTTTCTCTCACCACACATATACTGTATGTAAATAAGATGTTTTTTGCATCCCTTTATGTTTTTATTGCTGAGTGTCCCCGGTGCTTCTGGGCTGGATCATGGTGAGATGGGCCGGCTTGCCTGTCCTCCTGTGCTCTCCCAGATTGCTGTGGAGCAGTCCCACTCATATCTGGCAATGGATTTACCACAGTATCACACACACACACACACACACACACACACACACACACAGATAAAATCTTCACCACTTCTGCTGTCTTGGTGGTCTTGGGAAAATACATCCATAAGCTGTTCGTGTGTGTGTGTGCATGTACATGTATGTGTGTGTGTGCGTGTGTGGATTTAGATGTGTGTGTGTGTTTGTGTGTGGATTTGGGTGTGTGTGTGTTGATTTTGGATGTGTGTGTGCTTGTGTGTCCAGTATGTGTGTGCATGTGTGTTAGATGGAAGTAGTTGTCCTGGGTTGGCCTGGCCTGTTTTCGGCCCTGCTGTGTGTGGCTGGCCTAGGATGGCCTGACCTGGGCTCTCTATGTCTTAAGCCGTGATCTCTCGGCCTCATCTCACACAGCCCTGACACCCTCCACCCCGACTCTCCACTGGGACAGAAGGTGGACTCAAGTGGCCCTGCCATTCGGAGCAGCCTTATTTCTCTCTCTCTTGTTCTCATGAAAGCCATGCTTGAGTGTGTTCGTGTTTTTTTTGTGTGTGTGTGTGTGTGTTTGCATGCATATGTGAGCATGTGTGTGCATATATGAATTATAGTCAGGCCACAAAAAATGTCAGATATAACACAAGAAAATGTTATGTATGACACACACGCACACACGCACGCACACACAAAGATATACCCCCTTCCCCACTCCAACACACATGTACTAACTAACACGCACTCTGTCTTTTTATGTAACCAAACCCCGAAATCCATGGCCTTGTCTCTTTTGTGTATGTGTGTTGTATACGTATGTGTGCATGTGTGTGTTGTATACGTGTGTGTGCATGTATGTGTGTGTGTGTTGTATATGTATATGTATGTGTGTGTGTGTGTGTGCATGTGTGTGTTGTATACGTGTGTGTGTGCGTTCATGCACATTCATGCTGTTTGGCCTGCGATCAGAACAGACGCAGCTCATTAAAAAGGCTCCACGTTCCCTCATTGTGTGGCGGAGAAGATCCCAATGAGCTGCTCAATGACCACCCGCTCGGCCGGCTGAGGTGGCCAATTATGCCACGACGCTTGCCAAATTTGTCCTCAAGTTTCGGCGCTCCTCTTGGACCTTGCCCCGCTAATCCTGCATAAACAGCAAGCGGAATCCCGGAATCCAAATAAAGGGATGGGGGGGGGGGGGGGGGGGGGAGACGGTTGGTTCTTACCATGTCTCTTTCTTTCTTTCTTTTTACTTTTCTCTATTGCTCTCTCTCTCTCCCTCTCTTTTTTTTTCTCTCATCCCATTCTTTTAGCGGTGAAGATGTATTAAAGGAAGTTAAAGACTTTTTTTCAGAAAGCTATCCAGCTGGATTTGTGGGAGAGGGAGAGAGAGAGGATGGGGCGGGGGTGGAAAGGGAGAGTGACGGAGAAAAAGAATGAGAGAAAAGGAGAGAGAGAGAGAGGGAGGAAGGGAGGGAGGAGGACTCTAAAACAATTGTAAATGTGTCTCTTTGTGCTGCTGAAGCCCTGGCCACCTGCAGTGAGGGAGGCTGCTGAGACTAGGCTCACACACACACACACACACACACACACACACACACACACACACAGAGAGAGTCTTCTGGGCCTTCCTATCTAACCCAGCCATACAGAGATGAATGGATGGCAAAGTCTGACCTGTCTTCACTTAATATGGAAGCCCAGACTGGGGGAAAATACAAAACATCTTTTAAATGGTGGGAAACGAGGGATGAATGTCAATGTATCCTGGGCTATTGGCTCAATTGTTAGCGCGCTCGCCTCCCGATCCGAGGTGCTGCTGTTCGCGGGTTCGAGTCCGGGCGTGTGCAGGGCTGAATCGCGCAGGTTCAACACAACGCATTACATTGTTACATTGTTACATTGGTGCCGTGACCCGGATCGGGAGTGAGGTTTAGGGGGGTGAGTGTAACGGATGCCAGCTAGATTAGCTGTGCTTGTGGAACGTTGGTAAACCTCACTCCCCGACGCCTCAAGAGTGCTGCTGGCATGCGAGCCAGTAGCCTCAGGCCCACGGCTGAAGTGCCCTTGAGCAAGGCACCTAACCCCTCACTGCTCCCCGAGCGCCGCTGTGGTTGCAGGCAGCTCACTGCGCCGGGATTAGTGTGTGCATCACCTCACTGTGTGTGCTGTATGTGTTTCACTAATTCACGGATTGGGTTAAATGCAGAGACCAAATTTCCCTCACGGGATCAAAAGAGTATATACTTATACTTATACTTAATGTTTCAGAGATGCTGTAATGCTAGTAGCAATTCCAGACTACCTACTTATATGCATTGTATTCAGCATCGTTTCAGCCTAAACATCTGAACAGTGCGCTTGACCAGTATTGTGGTTTAAAAAATTCGATATAATATGTTGTTTAGAAACAGCAGATGGTCTGCCGGCAGTTTCAGGACACAGAGAGTGACACGTGTACAGTGTACCGTTTCTGAACTGCCA
Source organism: Alosa pseudoharengus (assembly GCF_046254945.1). Taxonomy (NCBI): domain Eukaryota; kingdom Metazoa; phylum Chordata; class Actinopteri; order Clupeiformes; family Clupeidae; genus Alosa; species Alosa pseudoharengus. The sequence goes on along the minus strand of NW_027468718.1, from coordinate 31,671,014 downwards.
CTGCTGCCCTGAACAGGCAGGTCTGGACAGTGATAGGGTGATATAGAACCTGCTTGTGGTGTGTGTGTGTGTGTATGTGTGTGTGTGTGTGTGTGTATGTTGGGGGGAGGGGGGGGGTGGACAGAGCACAGGACAGGAAAAGGGAGATTGGGTTAGAGGTTAATCAGCTTAAGGGTTCAAATAGACGAGGAGGAGCTGTCGTCTGCCTGTCTGTCTGTGGGCGCTTGGTTGTGTGGGTGGGTGGGTGGGTGTTACAGAGAGAGGGAGAGAAGGAGATGGAGGTGGGGTGTGTATAGATTATGAGAACAGGGATGCCATTGAAAACACTGCGCAATTGGACAATTTCAAACATATTTTTGTTAAAAGTTAACGCAGAGGCATTGATTGGTTGTCTTTTATAGTCCGCCATGTAGTAAACATTTGATGAAATCTCACATCCTTCTTGGTGAAGTGTTGGAAATGGTTACTTGCTTTTAGGCCGGAGACTTGTAATAACGTTGACGTTGCCGTGAAATACAATTAGTAATGTATGTGAGAAAAAAATAGAATACATTTTTTATGAAATGCTGCACAAAATTGTTTATGGGATAGAGATGTACTGGAATTGATACAGAGAAGGGTCATTCTTATAAGATGCCTCGATGAGCCTCTCGCTTCCCGCTCCGCTTTCGAAATCAATGGGCTACGGAAGAGAGCAGGTGGGACTCTGATTAACATCCCAATCCTTCTCCTTCACCCTCCATCACACACACACACACACACACACTAACTCGCACACATGGAGCCAATCTGGTGGAATGTGATTGCCAGCTATCAGACTGCTCTCATTCATTCTCTCTGCCACCACTCCCCATGTCCTGGACCAATCGGGATGGAGCAGGGCTTTGTATTTGTGTGTTTGTTTGTGTTTATGTGTCAGTGTGTGTGTGTGTGTGTGAGAGAGAGTGTGTACGCATGCGCAGTACTTTGTGTACTGAGCTTTCTCAGAATTCCTTGCACTGCACAATGCTTCTAATCTGGGCGAATGCTGATGTGTGAGTGCAGTCACAGACACACACACACACACACACACAACACACACACCCACACACACACGCATGCATACACACACACAAATGCTCTCTCATACACGCATACACGCTCACACTCATACACGCCATACACGCACACCCACATGCATCAGTCCACTCAAACGTCCATCAGCATTGGTCTAATCTTGTCCGGGGATAATGCTGCCCGGGGATAATGAAAGATCACATTGACTGTGAGCAGGGCCCCTAAACAAGTTTCCACTTTACACACTGCTGTGTCGTACATACAGGGGCCACTCTTTCAGCCAGACTAACGGGTAATCGTTCCTTCCATGCTGAAAATACCGGATATCCTCTTAGGGCCGGATCTGAGTGTGTCGCATGAAATTGATTGCAAAACATGGAGAAAGTGATTGCTGCTCAAATGTGGCAATATTTTTAAAGCTGTCCGTGTTGACATTTCTGTTAGAAATTCCATAAAGCACACAGATTTCATTCTCTGCCCTCGGTTTAAACCTTGTCATAGGCTGATTCACTGATACATGCAATGAAAAAAGGCTAAAAATAAGTTTAAAAAACTCAAATCAATCTTTACTTTTCAATTGCCATCATGTACTATATTTGACAATACAATACAACGATGCTCTAGTCTATCTTCGATTGGTATGAAGAATCTGTAGCCTGGCCAAGGCTAGGCTAGCTGCAGTTAAAGATGCACATAGATGAGTCGAGTGTCCATATAGATGAGCGTCCTCTTCTTTGTTTGTGTGTTTATTAATCACAGTGGTGTCCTGCGACCCCTCCCAACCCCCCCGCCCCTTCTCCCCTGACCTTCTGGCTGCGGTGACAGGTAAAGAATGACCACTATCGAACCTGAATTAGCATTCGCATGCTGAGTGACAGGGTGTGGCCTCTCCCTAGGCCTCCAGGGAGTGGACATTTACCCCCGTGCCCAAACCACCCCTACCCCTCCCACAGATACCCCCCCACCCCCCACACACACACATACACACACACACACACACACACACACACACACACACACACACACATACACACACACACACACACACACACACACACACACACACCCACACCATCAGCCCCCCTATCCATCGTCCCTCACGTTGACACGACAGAGGACAGAGGGGCGCCTTCATAAGTCAGTGGCCAGTGGAAGATTTAATGTATGGCTTGTGTTTACAGTGATACCTTTTTCAAATGGAGTTCACATGTGCTTGTGGTCAGCGACTTAATGGCTGAGCCCCTTCAGAAAACACTAAGCCCGTTTTCAACAAAGATGGATTGATGGATCGAGACCACTTGTTTCTTTCTGCTCACTGTGCTGCATTGAGGGATTATATTCACCAGCTGTTCATTCATTTCTCTCTTTCTCTCTCTCTCTCTCTCTCTCTCTGTCTTAGTTTTTGCATCTTTTAGCGTGAAACTCTATTCAGCCTTTCCTCACTGCAGCATGCTGGTCGTATAGCTAAACTCCAGACTTGAGCATGTCTACTGTATCTGCAGCCCCTCTGTGCGGATGGAAGCAGAGCTGTGGCGATCACCTCAGAAGGCTTTTAAGGCGCGTGCCTCGGAGAGAGAGTGGCTTTGGGGTCGTTCCCCCCTCAGCTCTCTCTCAGAGACCATAGCCATTTGGCGAGGGCAGCCATTGATCTCATCTGAATTGCAAAGGGGTCTCGCTGAATATTCCATCAATAAGTTGTAAATGAGGCGGGTGATCCTGTTGGTTATTTATAAAGCCCCTGTGTGTGTGTATGTGTGTGGGGGGGGGGGTGTTAAATATATAATGGCTGTGGCTGAAGAATGCAGGGCTGCCAACATGTGAGCCAATCCTCTCTGGTTTACATGTATGTAATGCCATTAGTGGCTAGTGCCTTAACACCAAACATGATATGGATGCTAGTATGTATGTATGTATGAATGTATAGATGGATGGATGTATTGGTGTATGTATATATGGGTGTATGATATACTCTTTTGATCCCATGAGGGAAATTTGGTTTCTGCATTTATCCCAATCTGTGAATTAGTGACACACTCAGCATGTATGTATGTATGTACCGGTGTGCTTTTGTGTGCGTGGTTGCTGTTGGGGGATGGTGTGTGTGTGTGTTTGTGTGTGTGTGTGTGTGTGTGTGTGTGTGTGTGTGTACATGCATTCTGTTCCATCCCGTTTGTAATCTGGGACATTGCAGGCAGCGAGAATGAGTGTGAGAGAGAGAGTGAGAGAGAAAAAATGAAGGAATGAATGAATGAGTGAGAGTGAGTAAGACATAGAGAGATGGGGTTAGATGGGTGGATGGATGGGTGGGTGGGAGGGAGTAAATAATAGATTAATCTGCTCTCTGAGTTCCCTCTGTCCAGGCTCTCCATGGGTGGCCTGGATTCCTGGAATGCGGCTCCCTAACGTTGCTGCAACGCTTGCACAATGTTTATCAATTTGTCGATGACATTTATAACAGCGAGGGGGAAATGGGCCATGGGAGACTCCACTACCCCACGTGATGGAGGCTACAGGGCTCTGCTGTGTAAAGACATACAGTGTGGCAAGCCCAGAGGACACTATTCAGAAGCCCCTGCATGCTAGTATACGTGCTACTGTAGGCTTCTCCCTCACTCTCAGTGTGTGTGTGTGTGTGTGTGTGTGTGTGTGTGTGTGTGTGTGTGTGTGTGTGTGTGTGTGTGTGTATGCATCAATTGCTTGTTTTGGAAATCGGATTCCCCTGTGGTTCAAAGCTATACATAGGAGGCCTGGTCAGCCATTAGTCTACGTTGTTTGTCTTTGGTGGTTATGTGTGTGTTTGTCAGTGTGTTTATATCGGAGAGCCATTCAAAGTGTCATGCAGCATTTTCCGTTGAGCCATAATGTGTAGTATTGCAAAGTGGCGTTACCTTGTAGCATCAGTGATTGCTGCATTTAGCTAGACAATATAAAAGACGTGTTCATTTGAATTGAGGTGAAATGAACACATAAAACCCTGAGGCTGTGTGATTTTTTTCCTCCCCTGAGTCCTCAGTGAGCTTAACATTTCTACTAGCAAGCATTTCACTGTGTTGTATTTTGATGCAAATGTGCCTAAATTGACAAAAACCGCTCGAATTGAACCGGTAATGTGTAAGCCACAGTTATGATATAGATCCAACCTCCAATAGGAAATATTGTGTTCCATGAGGTCCGTCTTTATATGGCATCATGGGAAATGTCATGCCCTTCTGGTCTGCATCCGGAGTGCCATATTGCACACGTAGATCATGTGTCCAGCATGTAGCCCCAGCCTTCATTCATGGGCCTCCTGCATTGATTGGCATACCATAAAGACCTCCGATAAAAATGAGCATCTTCATCGACATGCTGGGATCTCTATTTCCTGTTTGGTGTGTGTGTGTGTGTGTGTGTGTGTGTGTGTGTGTGTGTGTGTGTGTGTGTGTGTGTGTGTGTGTGTGAGAGAGAGAGAGAGAGAGAGAGAGAGAGTGTGTGTGTGTGTGTGTGGTCAGCTCCTCCTCTGGTATGGATCAGAGGCAATGGGGGGTCCTGCTTTCTCTCCCGACGCCTCACAGTTTACCAGCTGGAGATGATTTGAATGTGTTTCATTGATTTGTCCGACCCATTGATTGATTCAGCCAAGTGAACAGCTCACGCTTTGCAGGTGTGTGTGTGTGTGTGTGTGTGTTTGTGTGTTTGTGTGTGCACGCACGTGCCAATATGCGAATATGTTTATCTATGACAGGGCATGGGTATTGTGCATTGATCCAATCCACACACACACACGGCAGAAGCTCTGTGTCAGCTTAAGAAAAATCTGTTCACTCAAGAGATGCTCTCCGTCGCTGGATCCACGGCACAGTCAAGTCCCCAGTGGATGGAGTCAACCTTCTGCACAGTTTTATCTTTTATACATCTGATGTCATGGGAGAGAAAAGAAACTGCCTCTTGGTAGATAGGGGTCAAGCTTTTCCCTCCACTATAGAAATGGAACAAAATGAAAAGCGGAGCTTAAAAGTATTTTTAGTGTTCATATTCTGTATTCTGGTGAGCTGCTTAAGGAACACATCATTTTTTTGCCTTTTTGCCCAGATCCCTTCATTTTTCTGCTTGTGTCAGTTGAGTCCCTGTGCTGCTGCAGTTCACTGCTGTGTCTCATCCATGCTTCCCATTCTCCTGTGGTGGATGTCATGTGATGGAACTAATCAGACATTGACTGAGTTGATGTGGTACTTACGAAACATTTACATTTTCTTGGTTTCCCTTCTGCTCCCACTTTTTTTTCTCCCTCTCTCTCTCCACCTCTCCCTCTCTCTCTCACCCTCCCTTTCTCTCTCTCTCCCTCCCTCTCTCTTCTTCTCTCCACCTCTCCTCTCTCCCTCTCTCTCTCTCCCTCTCTGTCTCTCTCTCTTCTTCTCTCTCTCTCCATCTCTCTCTCTTTCTTCTTCTCTCTACCTCTCTCTCTCCCTCCCTCTCATTCGCTCTCTCTCTCTCTCATTTTCTCTCTCTCTCTCTCTCCCTCTCAGCTGCTGCAGAGGCTGCGTGCATGTGAGGAGGATAGCGCCGCCCTACAGGACCTGCTGCTGTGGCGCCGGGCGCTCTGCGAGTCTCGGCCGGACTGGCAGCACCTGCTGCACCCCCACACCTCCCCCACCATCCTGCTCAAGAACAAGGCTCACATGAGCAAGAAGGCCTCGCCCTAGTGGCCCCAAACACACACTCACACACACACACACACACACACACACACACACACACACACACACACACACACACACACACACACACACACAAACACACAAACACGCACACTCCACATACAGACATACATCCGCCCAGGACTGATTGCTATTGGCCCATCCTCACATGCTCCCGCCTACCTCCTGCAGGTCTAGTTTGGGGATTGATCAATCATTCAGATGTGGGCGGGGTGGAATGTGGGGGCGGGGTCAGGTGATCTGGCTGGACTACTGGGTGAAAAGAAAGAGAGAGGGACACAAAGACTCTCTTTCTTTCTCTGTCTCTTTCTCTCTCACTCCTATCACTCCATTCTTCCCATACGTTTGTTCCTATTATGTTTGAAAGACACAGATGAGAAAAGGTGTGTGGGGGGGGGGGGGTGGTAATCTCTCCAACCGCACCTACGGCTGAGTGGGACCAAAAACAGCATGGAGCCCTGGAAGGCCCACCACTGCCAGGCCTCCATGCCCAGGGATGGAGCTTCGCCACTGGTCTGAACCCCCTGCTTGACTGGAGCTCTTTCCCCCAGACCAAACCATCATTTCATATGAGCGCCTTAGGGGGGGAGGGGTGCAGCCTCCCATGGCCCTCCAGTCGAAGGAGCATCCTTCTCAGCTTAAGAGTCATCATCATCAGCGCATACCTCCTGCATCCAGTGTTCCTCTCTGTTGCTGTCTTCAGGAGTTAGTGGTCAGTGTTCGAGAGCTTGTGACCGTAACTGGTGCTGAATCACGCCGAGATGTTAGTGTGACGGGCATCTTTGAAGTTTACAAAAACATGAAAGAAAAGCAAACAGGAACATTTACATGATATTTGTTGTGGGCAGATGTTGTGTCCTCTGACATCTGGTGTGCTCGAGCTTTGTTTTTATTATTGTTATTACTATTATTGTTTGTGTATTTGTTGTTATGTATTTATGTTTTTGGTTTATTTGCTTCCAAGCGATGACTCTTCTTCAGGTTAAAACATGCGACGCAGCTTCGCTTTCAGGCTTTCCGCTGGTGCTTATATGACCATCTGACTGGTCTGATTCGTTACCCTGACAACCCCTCCTCTGGTTCCCCCAACACACACCGTTCGTTTCAGGGAAACTTCAGAGAATACCACAAGGTGCACTTTAAATACTTTGCGTGCCACCAACCAACCAACACCACCACCAGCAGGACCCTCTTCATGCCTAGCCAACATCACGCAGCAGAAGTGTAGCTCAGCACATATGCATGCACACACATACACACACACACACACACACACACTCACAGAGCCAGACACACCCCTGCAGATATGTATTCATTGCTAGTTAGCCTCTAAAGATGCAATTGAATAGCTTTTAGCTCATTAGCTTTTAGCTTTAGCGTGTGAAAAGGCCCATTGAGCAGCAGTGAGTAGAGTCCTAGCTTTGTCCACTATTGTCCACATGCTACAGGTGGATGGGCCATCCCACACAGTTGCTTTCCCAGCACTAAATACACACCAACAAGTTATTCTTTCAAGTGGCAAAAGACAAAAATACATAAGACACTGCACATGCAGGCATACATACAAATCAAACATCTTCGACTTCAGATGATGACCAAGCTCAAGTGTACAGACAATATCCCTCACTGTCAGTTCTGAACCTGTGGAACTCTTCAAGTTTTTGTTTTTGTTGTTGTTGTTCAGTATACAAAAAAGTTTGCCTGTCTGAAAAGAAGAGACGAAAAGAGAATATGCATAAAAAAACAAAACAAGATTCTTTCATCTAGTTCATCCAGAGTCTATAGGCACATACAAAAGAAGAAGAAATATTTAGACTTTCCTTTGCGATTGACTCTTCTGGAAGGCCCTGTCAAAACCCACTCATGGAGAGCCACCAGGAGTCCACTGGATCAGTATCCCACAAGGACTCACCCAATCCTGGGTAGCTACAGCTCGTTCCAGGGGTTGCACTTCTGGAGCTCATGGCAGGAGTGTGAATTCTGCATAGAGCAATGGGATCAGTGGAAGAACAAGTGGAAGGCTCGAGGTTTATCAACCGAAGGGGAATGGAGTGAGGAGGACAGGATCAATGGACGATCTGCCATGAATGCAAGGACATAGAATGAATGTGAGGGCTTACTGCAATGATAGAAAGGGTGCATTAACTGCAAGGGGTGTATTTTTGAAATGTGAATGTTCTCTTTTATCTTTTTTCGGGGGGTGGGGTCTATAATGAAACTGAACGAATGAATGATTTTCAGTCGATGAATGATTGATTCCCAACCCCTAGCAGTTTGTCTTTTAATGTTCACAGAAAAAAAGACAATTTCGTTTTCGTTTTTTGTCTCTCTCTCTCTCTCTCACTCGTTTTAACGTTCCAGCTTTGAAGAGAAAAATGTCAACTTGAGTTGCACATCATCGCTATGAGGCAGAAAAAAAACACTTCTGTTTCACTGGAAGGAAACACTGTCTCTGTTTTGCAATACATTGCAAATGCACCTTGATGAAAAGTACATATTAACATTAGACTGCTGTGACACCCACATTACTGAGTCATGTGAGTGGAATAAGGAAGTTGATGAGTACAATGGGGATGGAGATTCACCATCTGGCCACACACAGTGTCACTATATGTGTATTACATATCTCTCTTCTTCTTGCCATAGACTTCCTGTAAACATATCAGTAGTTTAGAGTTGCCAGGGTTTTTTGATAGATCAACAACCCGCATCCTTACTCCCACTGCTCACATGATTGAGATAGTGTATGGCCAGTTACTGAACAGTGCGGCGCACACACATCAAATGGCATAACCCCCAGACAGGAAGTGATGTCATCTGCATCTTGGGCGCTTGTCCTAGTTGTGTTCCCCGGTGCTGTTAACTGTGACAGTGTCGGTTCCCACAGCAGGCCGGCTCCTAATGGCGGAGCTGCAGCTCTCCAGTCTGAAGTGCCCTCGGCATCTCCTGCTGGGTTTGTTTGCGTTGGTGCCGCTGCTTTTCCTGAGACGGGAATCAATCCCTCGCCAATACTCTCACCGCATCTAAACGGCTCATTGGCTGGAGAAGGTGTGTAATAAGCATGTTGCACATGCACGGTGAAAGATGCCATTCTACACTCAGACCCCTGAGACCCAGGTTAATCGTAATTTACACTTAAAACCAGCTCGACCTTGAGCACAAGCGTGACGTGAGCAGAGCAGAATGAGTGTTGGACACAGTTCAGGCTCAAGAACACACACACATGACCATGTGCTCCACTTCAACTGCTAGTATTTCCAAGCCCTTTATTCCAGTGCTATCAGCACAGACCTCTAAGCACACCTGCTAGCGCCAGCATTCATTTGTAAAGGGTTTATAGACAGTTGGCCCTGGGTGACAGAATATTTTGTTTGATGATCAGTACAATACAATACTGTGGTGACTGTGATAAATAGCACAAATTGGCCCTTTTGACCTGTAATTCTTCAGGTAAAAGGGGCAATTCTACTCCCACTATATTTAAAGTGCACCCTCTTGTAAAACAGGGTTATAGTGGGTAATGTAAGTAACATTCTTTTGCAAAGGGAAAAAAAGTACAATTTATTTAGAATATTCTACAAATTAAACAGTGCAAGTGTTGGTTTTTGGTATTGTAAGCATAAGAGAGAACACATATTGGTCAGAAAAAAAAGATATGTAAATGGATTTTATTTGTCTCATCCTTAAAGAAAAATACATGCTTCTGTAGTGCATGAGAGCGTTCTGTCAATCCTCTCCACTTCTCTCTCTCTTTCTCTCGCTCTCTCTTTCTGTGCAATCCTCATGTTCCGTTGTGCTATTCAGTAAGTCTTTGGGCATTCTACCCCATATGCTTTTCCATTGCTATCGGTGCTGTTTAACTTCCCTCATCCCCCACCCCCCGTCAGTCCTCCTCCACCAAGAGCGACATTTTTTTAAAGTCCCCAGGGGGGCATGTGGCAAGACCACCTCGAGTTCCACCCACCCTGCCCATCCTCTCTCCTCAGATAAGATGACTTATCTTAACTGGAGTTTTGTCCAAAGTGAGAGGATTGTAGTTGTCACCCTTGGTGGTCTTTGGTGAAGTCAGTGGATGAGTAGATGAATAGAATAGTAGAATCGTATGAGCAAGACTTGTAGCCATTTCTACCAACGCGCCTCTCACCAACTGAGGGGTCTTCTGCCACCCCCAACCCCTCCCCCCCTGCTCCCAAAAGAGTCTCTTGGAGACATTTTGTATACTGTATCTGCCATGATGGATGTTGCCTTTCATAGTGATGTTTTTAAGTTCCTTTTTATTTCTTCATTTTATTATTATTATTTTTTTTTATTTTTTTTTTTGTAAATTATATAGAAATACTCATAACTTCCATGCAAACGTGTTTGTTTGGGGGTGGTCGGGCGGGTGAAGGGAATGGGGGAAATGATATGTATGTGACATATTTTGTTTTAAAATGTTTTATAGATACCTGTACAGCAATAAAGCACAACTGTGTCAGTCTCTTGTGTGGTTCACTGAAGCAGAGCGAGGCTGATCCTCTTAAAAGATTAACACAATGGTCCTTTTCCCTCAGCTTGGCATCCACTGATTGGAGTCCAGCCATGCAGTGGCATCATATGTGCTTAATGTACTCCGCAAACAACTTCTCCACTTCTGCTCACATCGCCAAGGAAGTTAGTTAGGGGAGCCAGTGGTGGATGGACAAAGTTAGTCGTCGATTACTTATGAGTGGAATGGGGCAGGTCATTGTGTGTGGCAGATGTGGCTGACTGGATATACTGATGAGGAAACCAGTGCAGGGCTGATTGTTCTCCTTTTTCCATTGGAGACATAAAAATTATGATTTAAATGGAGTGCTATTTTTGGTCCCAATGTCACTGTTTAAAGGCTGATTTATTTTACCCGAATTCAGCTGTTGCCTAATTGCCTTGTTCCAGTAATGTGTCCAAGACCATCAATCCAGGATCTCTGAGTAAAATGCAGTCACAAGACATAAACATTTACCACAGCACTTTCAATATGGCATGGGGGTTGAGATCAAATTTGGATTTAAACAACACATTTGGAATTACAGTTGTACACTCCAAGATTCTTAACGCTCAGTATAGTGTGTAAGGGTCTAAGCCAATCCATTTGAAAATCCTCTTCAATGATTGCCGGCCTCATCCTATTTGCATACTTGATTTGACCTTCATCCCCCCTTTGCGACTGCTAGCTATATACACCTTCTGTAAGTCAACCTCATTAACCTCCATCCCCTTGCCATTGCTTATTCCTCATCGTATTACTCAGTCTCAAATCCTCTGTCACACGAATATAAGAGCATATTGTTTTGTTCTTAAGATACAGAGCTGTAGGTCAGTCATACCTCTACCCCAGTAACCCTGTTTAAGACAGACAGTCGGTGTTATTTCGTCATATGCTCAACGCTTGCAGGAGTTCCTTACACAAGTATACTGTCTGGCAGAGATGTCCTAATGCCACACACAGCCTTTTACACACATGTAGGCTAGTGGAGCATGTATTGTGTATTCCCTAATGGTTGGAACCTTGGGCTTGAAATTCAAAAATATCATAATGATTGTTGAGGTTCTTAGAGACCAGAAAGTGGAAGCCCACCACATACTCACGTGTTAGACTAATTAGAAGTATTCATCATGCATTGTTCTTACTGTAATGTTAGCAAAAGAGGGAAAGGTGTGTATGTGTATTAATTAACCCAAGGTCTCAGAAACCGAGCCTGCTTACTGGAAAGGGAGAGTCCTTTCCCTTCAAAAGCTTTATTGACCCTTTTTTCTCCAGTGGGATAAGGAGATGGGAAAAGGCCACCATTCTGCATCACATAGCCACAAGGCAAGGAGGATAGTATTGAACAGATATTGCAGATGTTGTGGAGTTTGGGGAAGATCTGGAAGCTCCAACATTTCAGGATTGAACACGAACATACAAGGATACAAGGAAGTTTATTGTCACATGCATATAGTTACTGGAAGTAAGAAATGCAGTGAAATTATGTCTGGTGTCAGCCTAATTGTGCATTTATGGGGGGGGGGCAGTAGAAGAGGGGTTTAGTAGATTAAGTGGCAAGGGCTGCATAAGAAAGGTGGGGGAGAATTGGGATTTGGGGGGGGGGGGGGGGGCACCAACAAGGAGCACCCAAGAGCAACCCAAGAGCAACAGGGGCAAGGAAAAACTCCCTTACCAAGGAAGAAACCTTGGGCAGATCCACGGCTCAAGGGGCTACCCCAACTGCCAGGGGTCTTGGTGTGTGTGTTGGGGGGATGACAGGGGAGATGGGATAGTGTACTGTGTATGTGGGGAGAGGGCAGTGTGCAATATGTGTGTTGGAGAAGCTTCCTCATGAGACAATGTGCTGTGTATTGGGGGGGGGGGGCAGTGTGCTGTAAGTATGTTGGGGATGTGTGTTGGAGAAGCTTCCTGATGAAATAATGTGCTGTGTATGTAGGGGAGGGGGGTGGGGGGAAGTGTACTGCAAGTATGGTGAAGGGAGTTAATATTGCAAGCAGAGCACTGTATGTGTGTGTGTGTGTGTGCGTGTGTGTGTGTGTGTGTTTTGACGTGTGATGAAATAAGAAAATAAATAAAAGGTCTGTAGCATAGGGAGAGGGATGTAAAAGTGCTAAAAGTCATGTAGGTGTGTGTGTGTGTGGGGGGGGGGGGGGGGTCATGAGTGCTGAGGAGTTAATGAGTGCAAAGTCAGTATAGTGTGGAGTTCGGATGGCCTGGGGATAAAAACTTCTCCTGAGTCTCTCAGTTCTGGCTTTGTGACTACATAGGCGTCTTCTTGATTTCAGCGGTAGGAATAATCCATTGTTAGGATGAGAAGAGTCCTTCAGAATCTTTTGGGCTCTTAGGAGTACTCTTCTGGAATAGATATCTTGTAGAGCAGGGAGTTGAGTTCTTATAGTACGTTCAGCTGAGTGCACTACTCTCTGCAGAGTACTACAATCTCTAACTGTGGAGTTCCCATACCAGGTGATGATGCTACCAGTTAGAACACTCTCAACCGCTGAAGTGTAGAAGGCCTTCATGATGGATGTAGAAACTTTGAATTTCCTTAGCTGACGAAGGAAGTAGAGTCGTTGTCTGGACTTCTTCAGAACATATTGAGTGTTAACAGTCCATGTTAAGTCTTCAGTAATGTGGACACCAAGGTATTTAAAATTTGTGACTCTCTCTACAGGTTGCCCGCTGATCAATAGTGGGGTGTAACTGTAGTTCTGCTGCTGCCTTCTGTAATCCACTACCATTTCCTTGGTTTTATTGATATTCAATGTCAAGCTGTTAGATTGACACCACTGTGCCATCTCATCAACCTGATCCAAGTAGAGCTGTTCATTGTTGTTACTAATCAGGCCCAAGATCACTGTGTCATCTGCAAACTTGATGATGGAGGTATGACTACTGTTGGCTTTGCAGTCATGTGTGTAGATGTTGTACAGCAGTGGACTCAAAACACAGCCTTGGGGAGCACCAGTGCTGATGGTTAATGTGTCAGATGTCAGACCCCCCACTCTAACCACTTGTGAACGGTTGGTGAGAAAGTCAAATATCCAGTGACACAGGGTGGTGTTCAGTCCTAAGGCCTTCATCTTTGTGACCAAGGTGAGAGGTACTATCGTGTTGAATGCTGAACTAAAGTCAATGAACAGCATCCTCACATAATTCCCATTCCCCTCCTCCAGGTGAGTTAAGGTGGTGTGCATGAGGTTTTAGATGGCATCCTCTGTAGACGTGTTGGCTCTGTAAGCAAATTGGAGGGGGTCGAAGGAGGCAGGGAGGGATAAGCAGATAATGTTTTTCACAAGCTTCTCAAATCACTTCATCACTGTAGACGTCAGGGCTACTGGGCGGTTCTCATTCAGACATGATGGACTTTTGTTTTTCGGTACTGGAACAATAACAGACTGCTTGAGGCAAGTAGGAACTGTCTCTTGAGCCAATGATGTGTTAAAGATATAAGTGAACACAGGAGCTAACTGAGCAGCGCAGGATTTCAAAACCCTGTTAGAAATTCCATCCGGTCCAGCAGCTTTTCTACAATTAACCCTCCTAAAGGCATTGCTCACATCGACCTCAGAGACACAGAAAGGTGCATCCTCATTTGCTTCACGTTGCAGCATAGTGCAAGATAGTCTGTGTTTTTCATGTCAAAGCGAGCATAAAAACCATTAAGTTCATCAGGGAGGGCTTTACTCACATTCATCATAGAAGGGGACTTTCTTTCAAAGCCAGTGATGGTTCGGAGTCCTTTCCACACTCGTGCTGGATCACCCTCCAAGAAATCAGCTTCAACTTTGTCTCTATAGCGCCGCTTAGCATCTTTAATAGCTCTACATAAACTATATGATGCTGCTTTGTAATCCGTCATATCCCCTGAAATAAGCCCAGCATTATAAGTGATGGTGTGTGTCTTTAATGCCGTTCTCACTTCTCTATCCACCCATGGCTTCTGGTTAGGGAAGCTTCGGATCTTTACAGTTGGGATGATGGAATCAGTTAGCATATTGATGTAACTTAATGATACTTCCGTAAACTCATTGATGTCAGCAGAGTTCATCTTGAACATCTCCCAGTCAACATCTCCCTGTCATAGGCTATATGACATATAGCCTATGAGTGTGTCTTTAAAGTCTTTCCAATAGGTGGAGCCTATATGCTCACATGCATACACTGGGAATAAGATCAGATCAACCACCATCAAACCACTTTTCTCATATTCTAACTGGTTCCATATGGTTATATATTTTGTCACAATTTGGCAATGATTATTAATGTGTTGAATTAATGTAGTTGTGATATATTGCTCATAAACATTGTCGTTAAGAGCAATTGTGAATTTTAATGGCCCCATGAATTACTAATAAGTTTGATGACGTACTTTATGTGCATATAATGCATTATGTATATGAAGCTATTGGTTTGATTTGTTTGTTGATTAGCTTAGCACTGCAAGCCACTTGACTGCAGCACCTGCACCTAAGGACTTGAATGCATTTAGCATGGATGAGGCTGATAAATAACTGCTGATTTAGTAGTAGGCTGTTGTGTCTCGTGTGTGTGTGTGTGTGTGTGTGTGTGTGTGTGCGTGTGTGTGCGTGTGCGTGTGCGTGTGTGTCAGAGAGAGAGATTGTTGTTTAGATGGTTGTCTAGCACATCCCGGTTTCACAATTGCCGGAATGGCGGGAACAGAATATGACCTGAGATTTTGCACCTGCACCTGAGATTTTCTTCCTGATTTCCA
>NW_027468718.1:31646016-31651016 GCF_046254945.1 Alosa pseudoharengus | reverse complement strand
GCCCATATATGAATGTCCTATATGAATGCCCTATATGAACCAAATTCCAACACCCTTACTGTAATTGTGTGGCTATTAAATGCAGAATGTATCTATATATCTATCTATCTGCAGAATTTTTCAATCTATCATTCTATAATCAGGTCTAACCCAAAAGATCCACTCCAGCTACTCATAACATCTGATCTCTGTTGCTCATTGTGCAGGGATCATGACAGACATGCATGAGCTGGGCTGCTTGGAGCTGAACACAGGTGTTGTTGAGCTGGAGAATTCCCAGGAATCCTCTCCAGGCTACTCGACCCAACAGGGTAAGGCCACAGTGTCCGTGTCAGTTCCTGGTAACCTAGAAGTGTGCAAACAGTATTTACGCATACACATGCATGTGCACACACACACACACACACACACATATTCATATTGTCCATGTTTTCAATCAGCCTTTTTCCGGCTCATCAAACACATCACCTGCCACCCATATGGGTGCAGCTCTGCCTGAAACAGGTACCCAACTCTTTGACATTTGCAACACACACTTGGCTAATCCTCAGAACTTAGCGGTTAGCGGCCTGCAAGAGCTCAGGTTTCTGTGTTCTCCTGCAGTCCCATCCTGGTCTGAAGTGTTTTGTTTTCGTTTGTCAGTAGGTCCTGCCTCTCTCTGGCCTCTCTGTCATTCTCACACTCTCTCTCACACACACACACACACACACACACACACACACACACACACACACACACACACACACACACACTCCATGATCACACACCGGAAGAGTGACGTGTCACTTTGACCATACAGGAACAGTGTTACTATACTGACAAACAACAATTAGGATTTACAACCCATCGTAAATAGTACAAGAGATATGGGCTGTGTACTGTACGTGTGTGTGTGTGTGTGTGTGTGTGTGTGCTTGTGAGAATATATCAGGTGTTGAGAAAACTCTCTGATTGTGAGGGCACTTGCTTTCTTTGGCAAGTCACTGGCTGTGACTTTTTGCCAGTGTACACCACACCTTGTACTCACACAAACTCACATATACACTAGTTCTGTCACTCACACACATGCACACACATGTTTGTTTTCCCAAGCTGAACTTCAGTCACTCCCCGTAATAAATGCTAGGAATGTTATGCAAGGTACACCTTCACAAGCACACACTGCCAGTGTTTTTGATTAGAAGTGTGTGTGTGTGTGTGTCTTCTTTAGTCATTTCCCAATCTTTATCTCAGATAAACAGACCAATCCAGGACACAGGTACTGTACATTACTGTAAAAAATGCACACACACACACACACACACACACACACACACACACACACACACACACACACACACACACACACACACACACACACATACAATAAGCCAGTCATAATGCTGACAGTGGCTCACTCTGATGCACAACACCACTGGGCCCCAGGCGAGAGCAGCTTATGAACACGGTCATTCTTCACTGAACTTGTAATAACTTTTCACATTCAGCACATTCCTCAGTGTTAGAATTTCCTGTCATAAGGGACCTTCTGACAGAGTCTGCGTCTGCAAACAAAAGCCAAAACAATGTTACAAGAAAAAAAAATATGATGGTTCTGTGAGAGCAGCTGTCACTCTGATACACTGGTACCACATGCTTCTCCAGCCTGGCCTGACTGGTGTCCTATCAGACTACCAGACCTACTAGGGAAATATGTAAGGGATAATGTATAGAACGGCGGTCATTATTGGGAAAATAAGTCCCGACAGGGCGAACCGGACCCGACACGGACCCCACGATATGACTTTAGCCTACATAGCCTAGCCTATTTGTTACCGTTCATCGTGGCATTTGCTGAGAAACAAATAGTTCGCAACAACACACCTGAACTTGAATCAAACATTCTTTAGAACACAGCTGATCAACCGCCTGCTTTCACTTTTGAATGAAGTTCCAATTCCAGTTGCATAGTGATATGAAAGACGTATCAGAAGCACAAAACCCGTTGCCATTGACAGCGGTAATTATATGTTTGCAGCGGTAATTACATGAAAATATTTTACCGTAGAACTTTGGGAAATCCCTTTCAAGCCAATAGAGCATTCTACTTGCCTTGTGAAGGGCCGTGTAATAAATATATAATATTGCTTTGTGACTGTGACTGGCTATGGAGAGATGTGTGAATAGTACTCACCATAAGCCTCACCCTTGCATATGCCTATATATGTTCATGGACATATTTGCGTATGTGCTCTTGTATAGGTGTGAGTGTGTGAGAGAGAGAGAGAGAAAGAAAGAGAGAGAGAGAGAGAGTATGCATTGTTGTGTGTATAATTTTAGATGGAGGTTTATGCAGTCTACTCCTGCGCCATTGGTCAAATCAATAAGATTTGTTTCCGTTGTTCCGGTGCCTTCCGGCGTTCACCACCCACACCACTCCGCGCTAGTTAGCCACAAGACACCCCCTCATACAACAACCAAGGCAGAGTAACGTAGGGCCACAGTCATTCTACTCTTTTAACAGCAAAGCTGCATTTCAACCCCAGTTGCTTTTTCCCCACTGCAGTCTGATTGTAAATAAAGTTCACTTGTGGAGGTAAATCACATTGAGGTTCCCAGTGGCCCTCTCCTGGTCTCTCTGTTCATTTTTATGGCACCTGCCCCTGCTGTCTCTCTGGACTCTATATAAGGTGAGTTTGGCAAGCAAGAGTGCCACAAGGATGCCGTGTGTGCGTGTGTGTGTGTGTATGTGTGTGTGTGTGTGTGCGCGTGTGCGTGTCCGTGTGCGAGTGCGCGTTTGTGTGTGTTTGTCAGGGCTAGTGGACAACGGCACCAAGAGGTGCGAGGTGTCAGCATTCCTGGGCCTGGCACTCAGAGACAGATGGCAGGCAGCCGAGCGCTATGCTATGCTATGCTATGCTATGCTATGCTATGCTATGCTATGCTTCGCTCCAGTACATGACCCAGTTCCCACACGGGGAGGGAATGTACCTGGAAGGCGTCTCAAATAACAACAAGAACTGTCAAATAAAAATAAATACTTGTTTTTCTTTTTTTTTTTGCGATTTCCAAAAAGTCCTCAAAGCCAAGGTGACATTTATGTTATGAGCCCGAGCACAGCTGTCCATGTGTTTGTGCAGATGGTGATGTGAGACCTGACGCAGGCTAGAATGGAGCACCTGCAGTTTATTGTGGCTTCAGACTCCATTCCTTTCACTGGGGTCGAGGTGTACGTCCTAGAGTCTTACGATGGCAAATGATTTAGGTTATGGGCCCTGAGAGATGTTGGTGGTCTTAACTGGTGTTGACCGGTTTGCTTTAGTACGGTGCAAGACAGAAAAAGCAAAGTAGCAGCTGCTACAGTATGTAAAAATCTTTGGAGTATTTTGTAACAGAATTCCACTAACTGGTGCGTGTACGTGTACATGTGCGTGTGTCTGTGTCTGTGTCTGTGCGTGTGTGTGTGTGTCTGTGACTGTGCGTGTGCGTGTATGCGTGTCTGTGCGAGTGTGTGCGCGTGTGTGCATGTGTGTGTGTGTGAATGTGTGTGTGTGTGTGTGTGTGTGTGTGTGTGTGTTTGTGTTTGTATGTGTGTTTGTATGTGTGTGAATGTGTGTGTGTGAGTGTGTGTACGTGTATGTGCACGCGCGTGTGCATTTGTTTGTGTGTGTGTGTGTGTGTGTGTGTGTGTGTGTGCGTAGCTGAGTGAGCACAGTTGCCATTAGGAGTGGGGTAATAACACAGTGGGGCAGAGGTCACAGGAAATACTCCTCAACCCAATTGTTCCACCGCCCTGTGATTACTGCTGTAAGGAGACCAGTAAACACCAATGACCCTGCCGCAAAACGTACACACACACACACACACACACACTCTCTCTGTCTCTCACACACACACACACACACACACACTCTCTCTCTCTCTCACACACACACACACACTCTGTGTGCGTGAGAGAGAGAGAGATCCATTGCCAGCCACCTTTGCTCGTAGATATATATCACTTCCAGGACTCAATCTAGCACGGCATGTTCAGTAAATGTCCATCTGAGTCATTCCCAATAAAGGAGGCAGTTTATAAAGGTGTCTCCCTTTAGAGAGAGTGTCATGAACACGCCAGGTCCACCACCACCACCACCAGGCCACCCCACCGTCCAGCACGTGCAGCAGTTACTCCTGGACAGGATGTGGGCCACACACTTATGGTTATGGCTATTGATCCTTTCTGGTTTGATTTCTCTTTTGTTTCTTCTTATGTCCACTGCTGTCTCTCAGCTCTCCATTCCCTCCGACTGTCAAAGCCCCCCCCCCCTCCCTCTCTCTCTCTCTCTCTCTCTCTCTCTCTCTATCATTCCTCTTCCGCTCCCTTTGTGATTTCCCTTCCAGACACAGAGCAGATCGGAGCGCTCCCAAATTGGATTAGCTCTGAAGGTTTTCTTTGAACAGGCGTGCTGCCCATCAGTGAGATGTCTGGGAGCTCATTCACAGAGAAGACAAAGAATATGATGGGGCAATGATTAGAGACATGGACAGCGAGAAAGAAAGAAAGAAAGAAAGAAAGAAAGAAAGAAAGAAACCAGACGCAGAGAGGAACAGAGGAGGGAGGAGGGGGAAACACATACAAGCACACAAGCACACACACAACCTTGAACAGAACAAGATCGATGTAGATTCTGAATAGCATAGACGTCCACATCCAAGTGAGAGTGTCTAGGTAGGGACCTTTAGTGCTCATCATACTTTCTCTATAGTAATAGCAAACCTATTGTGTGATCAGAATGATAGATAAGATCAATAAGATCAATAAGATAGATATTTCATGGACAGAATTAGTTTTGTCTATAGAAACAAATTAATTTCGTCCAGTCGTTTATTCACAAGGTGCATGTGAACAATCGAACAAATGAAGGAATGTTCTTTCTTCAACATTTCACGGGTAGACTTACTAATGTAAAGGCATAAAGGCATTATGGCATTATGGTGTTACATGGCTTTCTGATAGATTGATGCCTGTTATAGCA
>NW_027468718.1:31628516-31641016 GCF_046254945.1 Alosa pseudoharengus | reverse complement strand
AACAAACATTACATTACATAGATCTGTTGGGCAGTTAGTTTTTTGGCCTTTTAAAGAGGTTGCAGAGGCTGATGGACTCAGTTGGACCATAAGGCACCCTACTGCCTTCTCTTAATCCCACCTCCAACAAACACCATTTCCTGACTTTACGAGGTCCCTTGTTAAATTGTGTACAATCTCGTGCTGTGGAGCCTGTCACCAGAACGGGGGCGGCATTGATTTTTTTTTTTTTTACACTCCCATATAACACCTGGAAACCGCTCGAAGCGTGAGGTTGTGAGTCATGGTGGCTTAATTTGATTTTATTCGTTAACTTTGTAGTACCGTAAAAGAAAAAAAAAAGATTATAAATCAGATGCAATGAACGATCGCCAGTGTCAAGTTTGGTTTGAGGTAGAGTTGGGCTCAAACGATGGAGATGGCCAAGCCGCGCCGAGAACTTTAGGGCCGGTATCGACAACATTTCTGGAGTCATCTGCAGATTTCATTTTTCTCTGCAACATTCCATTGATTTTTCCTCATTTTCCTCCTCTCACCTCTGATGTGGAACGAACAGAGGATTTTCAGTAAATGGAAAAGAACTGTGACCATGGTTACTCCCTCCCCCCTCCCTATACTGCACCTGCAGACAAGAGGCAACACATACATGTATATTTGCCTTGGGCATAAGAATATGTGAGGTTTGCGTGAGGTTTTGTTTCGTTTTGTGAATAACCTCGGGCATAAATGTACAGACACTAAACATGGTTATTAAGACCCATTATTGCACTCCTCGGGGGAGGACTACGAATACCCCAACCCCCCCCCCCCCCACCACCACCCCCCCACTGTCAAACGCAATCGTGGAGGATCCATTCAGTGTGCAGGCTCCTCGTCAGCACCATTGGATTGCGCTAATCTCGCTGTTAATTAGTTTAATTAAGGGAGTCTCCCACTACATACCCAGTCCTGCTGACTGATCGGAAAGCACATGGCATTATGGGTAATAAGAGGGAAGAGAGCGACATGGTGGCAGTTGTGGTCGATGAGCTAGAATCATGAGCTAAGCATCTCTCCTCTCTTGGTATCTTCTGGAAACCATGTAATTCTTTTTTCCCCTTTTTTTCCTGACTTCTTCTCTCATTCATGTCTTTGAATCCTTCTCTCACTTATTTTGTTTTGTTGCTTCTCCTGCTGATTCTATCTCTTTATTTTGATCCTGGAGAACTCGGGGATGAAGAGTTCCCTTGTGTTTGTGGATTTATGTGCAAGGCCGAGAGTGTTTCCATCTGTGCGTGCTTGTGAGTGTGAGCGCAGGTGTGTGTGTGTGTGTGTGTGTGTGTGTTAGGGTTGCCACATTTGATTTGTGAAAATTCGGGACACAAATAAATAATTAATATATATATATATATATATATATATTATAAATGATAAATTATAAAGTTTAAAAAATGCTGCTAATTGTATGAATTAGCAGCATTGAACTTGTTGAACTTAGGCTATATGGTGCATTGTCACTTTACTATGCAATATTAAGTTATTACAAGCAGTTATAAGTTTCATATATTAAAAGAAATGAAATTAAAAAATCTGACAAGTATCGTTTGTGCGGCTCGGTCTGAAGATCATCTCCGCCAAGTTCTGTGAAAATAGGATGAAATTTGTAACCGCTGAAACTTTTCGTAGAGTTTGGACTAAATCCAATATGGCGGAGGTCCAATATGGCGAAAAGTGATAGGATAGGGGTCGATGAACTCTGTATGGTCCAAGGATTCAGACACTATCTCAATTGTGAAAATCAGACAAAAGAGTCAAGGATCACGTGCATGTCCAGCATTGAACTGGTGGTGGCGCTAGAGTGTTCAATGTATATGCATAAAAATTGCTGTGAGTGATTGGGACAGTGTCCTGACTAATGGTATCGAGTTTTGTTATGTTAACTCAAAGCGACACGGAGATGTTAGTCCACTTCCTGTTTGGTGGGTTCATCACCATATTTGATTGGCTGTCACGGGCAAACAAAAATGAAATTGAAAAATCTGACAAGTATCGTTTGTGCGGCTCGGGCAGAAGATCATCTCCTCAAGTTCCGTGAAAATCGGATGAAATTTGGGAACGCTGAAACTTTTTGTAGAGTTTGGACTAAATCCAATATGGCGGAGGTCCAATATGGGGGAAATAGGCGTAATAGGAGTCATTGAACTCAGGTCGGTCCAGGGATTCCAACAGTGCCTGATTTGTGAAATGGTCACATGCGTGAATGCAATCCAGGTTCGACCCATTGGTGGCGCTAGACGGCTGGGTTTAGAGATTCGTAAATGAGCGTGAGTGGTCAGTGGAGTGTCCCGAAACTTTCTGCCAAATTTCAGCACTTTTTAGCCATGCGTTCTATGGGCTGCAATAGACTCCAATGGCGGAAGTATAATAGGAAAAGCTAGTAACTCAATGGGTGCCTTCGCAGCTTCGCTGCTAGGCCCCCAATAATGTGAACTCTATTTTTGCTGCCAATCACCAAAAAGCATGCATTTTATGTCTTTGTACGTAGGCTACACTGGTTTTGATGTATGATAAGAACAAACCAGTTTGAAACTTGCAGAAATTATAATCATAAGTTAATTTTCACCAAAAACCGTGTCCCGGGAAATATTATTAATTATCCGGGACAGTCACTCAAAAAAGAGCACAATCCCGGGAAATCCAGTTCTACCAGAAAGACTCAGTAGACAGAATAGAATCAGTTAACAATTTAATGAGTAATGGAACGGCTTGGATACAAGCGTGATTGAACGAGTCCTGAATAGGTAACAATCTTTGGCATAGGCCCCGTCTCAGATCCGTCCAGCGATGAGCGGATCTCGTCTCCTGCCGATGGATGAAGGCAGGGGCGGGGAGCCTACCCCCAAAAGGATGAGTGATGACCGCCAGGGCGGTGACTCAGTAATCTGGTTCTGAGAGGAGCAGAGACATTAGTATACATACAAGATGAATTAAACGGCATGACTGGGCCAGGGTGATGACGTTGTGCCAGGACGCCGACAGAATTTTAAGGTAGCAAGGTGTTAACCATAAACCTAGGGTTGTAGTGGGGCCCGCAGCATGCTTTCGCTTTAGTGGGATTTAGAAGCTTGACGAGCTGGGCAACCAGCGTCTAGGGCAACCTAGACCAATGCGGCGGCCGGGCAACCGGCGTCCAGGGCAACCTGGACCATAAGCACTTCACGATCTGGGCGCCCAGTGACTAGCAAGATAGTACATCGTGACGAGCCAGGCCACCGGCATCCAGAGCAACCTGGACTTTAGTGCTTATGCGAGCTGGGCAACCAGCGTCTAGGGCAACCTAGACCACGAGACGTGCCGGGCTACCGGCGTCCAAGGCAACCTGGACCATTAGCTGGGCAACCAGCGTCTAGGGCAACCTAGACCAACGTGACGGCCGGGCGACCGGCATCCAGGGCAACCTGGACCGAACTGGGCAACCAGCGTCTAGGGCAACCTAGACGAGCGTCACGAGCCGGGCAACCGGCGTACGACGCGACCTGAACCATGAGCTGGGCAACCAGCGTCTAGGGCAACCTAGACAGACATGACGGCCGGGCAACCGGCATCCAGGGCCACCTGGACCAAACTGGGCAACCAGCGTCTAGGGCAACCTAGACGAGCGTCATGAGCCGGGCAACCGGCGTCCAAGGCAACCTGGACAGTGAGCTGGGCAACCAGCGTCTAGGGCAACCTAGACCAACGTGACGGCCGGGCGACCGGCATCCAGGGCAACCTGGACCGAACTGGGCAACCAGTGTCTAGGGCAACCTAGACGAGCGTCACGAGCCGGGCAACCGGCGTACGGTGCGACCTGAACCATGAGCTGGTCAACCAGCGTCTAGGACAACCTAGACCGATGTGATGGCCGGGTGACCGGCATCCAGGGCAACCTGGACCAAACTGGGCAACCAGTGTCTAGGGCAACCTAGACATGCATCACGAGCCGGGCGACCGGCGAGAAGTGACCTGAACCATAAGCGTCGAACGAGCTGGGCAACCAGTGAAAAGGGCAACATGCCCATGGCTGAGACTAAATCACCACAAGCTACCGGCATGCTGGGCCCCAATATGTTTCAGCGATTAGTGCAAGGCGAATGCCAGAATTTAACCACCGCCACCAGGATTTGTGAAGGTAAAATGAGGTACCTGAGTTAACATGGGAGAGCAACTTCTGAGCATCGAAAATGTCAAGAGGAGTTAGTTTGATGCATCCTAATGGATGACGTGGATAGCCCTTTTTGGCCGGCAGTCTTGGCTGCGCCGATGCGGAATGAGTGAGAAGTGAACCTCTTTGGAGAGAGGTTACATTTAAGCAGCACGTTAGCTAGATGGCTGCTGAAAATCAGGTAAAGTGTGAGCCGTAGTTTAAGGTAGTGAACGGGGACCAGGGAAGCAAAACATGGTTAGGGTTAAAAGGTTAAACATGATGTACAGTACTCAGGATCAATGCAGGGGAATAGAGCTTGTGGTTGCAGATGCTTGGGGCCGGAGCAATGTGTTAGTTGATATGGGTGCTTGAGTATATTCGCATCGAAGTCATGTGGTTTAATATTTAGCATAGATGAGCATTATGAATAGTTTTGTAGAAGACTAGTGCTTGTGAAGCCAGATGTGTGTTCTGGTTCGATAGCTCACCTGCAGCAGCTAGAGTGAGATGAATGCATTGAGCTGCAGACCCAAGGCCAAGAAGGATGCGTGTGAGCTACACCTTAGCACCTGCTCTTGGAAAGCCCCCCAAAATAAGATGAGCAGCATCAGTAATGCGAGGGAAGCATGACCTTGCGACGTAGACAAAGGACTTCTCAGGACAATCCATGCCTGTATGTGACAGGAGGAAGAAACATATGTACTGAAATATGACAAGACAACGAACAGATGAGTGCCGGGGTACCACCATGGTGCTTACGCATCTCAGAGTGCAGAGGAGCTCTGAGAATGACTTAACGCGAGCTCGCTATACCAGCTGCACCACTGTGGCAGGATAGTACAGTTTAGAACTGGCTGCTGGAGAGACAATGAGTAAAAGTAGCAATGAGGAGAGAATAAGCAATACATATCGCCCAACTGGATGCAGAAATTATATTAGTCATGCGCCAAGCACTGGCCCCTGAGTGAGTGGAGGGGTGTGCATTCATGGGACATTCCATGTGGCCGGGACATTTTTAATCAAAGCGACTGACAATGTACCCTGGGAATCCAGAGTTCTCACGGAAGCGTTTGCTCAGGGAGATACTCGAGTCTGGCAAGGAGTATGATGCACGTAACTTTTGCCCCTTGCATCGCGGGGAACCAATATATCTGTGTAGCTGATATAGCGGGCCAGAGGCGATCTAAACAGATGACAGACGTAGTGTCATCCAATTGCGTCGAAGTCCGGAATCAGCAGTTAACATTGACCGTATAGCGTTATCCTGAACTATGAGCTGGGCAACCAGCGTCCAGGGCAACCTAGACAGACATGACGGCCGGGCAACCAGCATCCAGGGCCACCTGGACCAAACTGGGCAACCAGCCTCTAGGGCAACCTAGACGAGCGTCATGAGCCGGGCAACCGGCGTCCAAGGCACCCTGGACAGTGAGCTGGGCAACCAGCGTCTAGGGCAACCTAGACAGACATGACGGCCGGGCAACCGGCATCCAGGGCCACCTGGACCAAACTGGGCAACCAGCGTCTAGGGCAACCTAGACGAGCGTCATGAGCCGGGCAACCGGCGTCCAAGGCAACCTGGACAGTGAGCTGGGAAACCAGCGTCTAGGGCAACCTAGACCAACGTGACGGCAAACAGGTTAAAGCTAAAACAATTCTCCCACAATGCAAGTGAAATTAAAAACAATTTAGAAGGTAGAGCACAATAACGAAAAGTGCATCAGTGAGTGCCGGTTTTACACAGTCAAGAGTCAGTTCTAGACAGGAAATAAGTGCTGGGATTAGGAAGGCTAGTTTTAAGCCGTGCTACAAGAGGAGATATCCTCGAAAGCGCTGGCCTTCGGGAGATTTGTGAAGACTGAGGGATGACCCCCCTCCAGTATGAACTGGAAACATGATCCACACGATTGCGTGATTCCGTGAACCGGCACTGCCATCCCTGTAAGAAAGTAGATGTTAGTGTGATATGTGGAACTGCTTCTCCATTGACGAACTGCATCCCCTCAACGGAAGAGGGGAGGCATGATGCACCTGTAGGGGTTAGCAAATTAAAGATTGGGAGGAGAATGTAAAAGGAACTTGCACGTCCTCCCTGGCGCGATCACTTCGGGTGAGCATATCTGCCATAAACAAAACAGCCAAGGCAAAATAGAATAGAAATTTGAATACACATTTGCAGAGGATCCTGCTAAAACGGCAATTCGAGTCAGCAATCAATGTGACTGATGGCGTGACTAGATGGGCTGAAATCACATGGACACGCAGAGACCCGTTGTGTCTAAAGAGAGTGCATGAAGGCCGCGGCGTTGGCCTGAAGGAGACTTGAGTCTGCCAGTGATGATGGACCGCTCCGTTTGACCTGCGAGAAAGAAGGAGTGGTTAGACAGGTGACATGTAGCATCGTCATCGGTAAAACAACCAGCCAACGGCTACGTTGCCGACATAATCATGAACAGCCGGTAACCATTAACACCAATATATGGAGTGCTGAAGCGACCCACTGGTGGGCAGTGAGCAAAGTGAGGCCTGCCATAGAATTCCTAGGAACCCAATACACGATACGGAATCAGAAAATACATTTTAAACATACAAAAGACGCTAGAAGGATATGTTACATACACAAATGACACAGCTTCTTAATTAAAAGCTCAACCAACACCATGTGGGCATGAGCCCATCACTGTGGTGTCAGCTCATGAACACTGACATAATACGGGCATTGAAAAGAAAACACCTATTATTGCCTAGATAATAGCTTGTGTGACATACTGGCAATTGATGACCATGGGCCGGCGTGCCGTCATTTTGGTTCGAGCTTTGGTGTAAGACCCCCCCAAAATTGAGAACCCAGATAGCCGAGAACGTCGGGGACGTCACGGCATACCCGGGACATGACAGATCAGCGGTAGCTGAGAGTAGTTTGAGCAACGGCAAGTGCATGCAGAGAATCACCCGAGGAAGGCCGTGTAGACTTCCTACCAGAAGGTATGGGACGCAATCCCAGATGATTAAACAAATGCAACGATGAACTGGCTTCCCGCAGCCTCGCACAAGGAGTGATACCTGAACCGAAGGTCCAGCAGACGAGTAGCCTAGCCTAAAGCCTACGCAGCCCAACGAGCCGCGAGGCAAACGGCTACACAAAAACACAACTGGTTTGACGACGCTCAACCAAGGTCATAGAACATCAATTAAACAGGTCTTAGTACAGGGTTTAAACAGGGTTGGATTCAACGGCAGCGTGGTGCAGGCTAGCAATTAACAGCACAAATCGCAGGGATTATAAAATCAGCAGGAATTATTGTAAGGAGGCTTAAGTGAAAGTTAAACCGTGTCAGACAAGTCCGTTTGTTTGCTGCTCGCCGAATATCGTTGGCAAGCAGGTTGCATGACTGTGGGTAGAGTGTAGCCCAGCTCGAGGAGCTTGGGAAGAGAGAGCACGATAACCTTACCAACCAGACGCTGAAGCTTGAGAAATCGTTGCCGAAAACGACATGGGCCTGCAACAGAGTTGCGCGAGGACGGCGACCCGGCAGTAGGTTACCGTGAAGTGAAGGCTGCAACAGCGTGAGCGTGACTGGCTCCGATATGCAGAGATTAGCGATGAAGCGACATGCAGTGGCCCTGACTGAAGGACGCACAGGTCTGAACAGCGCAGCGAACGAGCGCGGTAGGATTGTAACAAGTAACGCCACTGAGGGCAGAAGGGCGAATGTACAAATGCAGAGAGCCCAGGTCCACGCGGAAGCCTGAGCTAGGACGTCAAAGTCAGCGTACTGAGAAGCAGAAGCAGTGTTAGGTGGTACATATTTAAAGAGCCCATTGAATTCCTATAGGCTAGCGCTGATTGAATGAGTGAATGATCAGATTGCAGGGCTTTCCCGAAAGTAGGCAAAGCTAAGATTGGCTCCGTGTAAGCATGGGAGGAGTAAGCTACACTACGAGTCTTCCTAGTAGAACTTTCGCTGAAGCTATCATTGCATGTGGCAACCAACCCTAGTGTGTGTGTGTGTGTGTGTGTGTGTGTGTGTGTGTGTGTGGTGACCGAGGGGGTTGAAGGTGGGGGCTGGGGAACATAGGGCCTGATCGGGCCTTGATTGACGGCCTTATGGAGCAGACAGTGGAAGCGGTGCTCATCTTTAATTGAAAATTGAGACAGTGTCAAAATGAAATTATTGATTTCTGGCATCTCCCCCCTCCCTCCGGAGTCTGGGCTGCTCGACTGGCTGGGGATGGGGTGATGGGGGTTAAGAAATGGAGAGGATGGGCGGAGTCAGGAGGGTGTGTGTGGGGGGGGGGGGGCATCGTCCACCTAAATGGACTCCTGATGAGAAAGATTGACCACGAGGATGGACAGAAGGTAGAGTGTGTTGAGCGCTCACACACCTATCAGACACTCCTTCAGCCTCCATAGAGAACAGAAAGAGAGAGACAGAGACAGACCAAACAGACAGATAAGTGACTGGAGAAGGAGAAGATGGACACTGATCTTCTCTTTGTTATGGAGGGGTTTTATGTGCCCTTTATGTGCCCTCCCTCTCTCTCTCTCTCTCTCTCTCCCTCTCTCCATCGCTCTTTGTTGCAATTTACAGGGGAAAGGGCAGAAGTTCCACACATTTAATTGGGCTTCAGTCTTTCTCATTATATTTAACCGGAGTTCAGGCCGTCGCACAGTTGTGGAGACACGCTTTTGTCTCCCCAAGAAGTGCACCGCCCCATGGCCAACCTACACACAGACACAGGCTAGCTCATTGAGGCCCGTAATGACTTCAGTAAATACCTAATAACATCTGGAGAGGATGAATAGGGAAGAACAAGAGAGAGAGAGAGAGTGAGAGAGAAAGAGAGAGAGAGAGAGAGAGAGAGAGAGAGAAGATGATGAGGTGGAGGTGGATGAAACGGAACGTAGGGAATGGGGGGGGTGGTGGTGCGATCGAAAGACGATGGCACGACATGGAGAGAATTCTGTTCTCAGCGGTAGAAAAGCTCTAAAAGACATTTTCTTTTGTTTTTTTCACCCCTCCTTGATCTTCAAATCAATCGCAGCAGGGGGCCATTAAAGCTCTGGGCCGAGGTAACTACCTGTGAATTAATGAGTCGATCCGCATACAGTACCAGAGAAGCCATCAAAAGCCCATTAGCCAACGACGAGAATGCTGGTGTCACGGTGTAGCCATTCCGATGCCTAATGGAGCCCATTTTACATGGCACCTACCTGTTAGCAGTGTTAGCAATCGTGCAGAGAGCTTGTTTACCCCCAAGGCTGTTTTTGACTGTCTATCTGTCATCTTCATCAAATTTGCCCTACAATAGAGTAGTAATTGTTTCTACAGTTGACATAATATTGGAAGTGTTTTATTGGAAGTGTTTTATCTCATGGCTTTATGAGGAGGTAGTGTTAACAAGACCAATGGCATGGCAAGGCATTTGAGACCAGTTTATGACCTGCATGGACAATAGCACTATTGAGTGAAAATAATGTGCAGGAAGTGAATAGACTAGAGAGAGAATAAAGAGGGAATGTTCCATTCCCTAACATGTTTACCCAGTGTCTTAACTGTTCCACAACACCCCCCCCCCCTCCCCCTCCTCCTCCTGGTCCATCTTTTATCTTTTATCTAATTTCTCTGGCTGAGCCCCATGACTTGTTCTTGTCAGCTATATCAGGAAGTCCAGTGGAGCATGAAGAAATACTAGAGAACTGTTCTCATGCAAATTCCTTCTCTCCTCCAGGAAACTGGCCATAGGTTGGTTCCCCTTTGCAGTCCAATGAGCCGGATAAAAACTGAAGGGACTCTTGGCTGTGGGGATATTATGAGTGCTTCCTTCTGCTCCCCAGCACTAAACGTAAACAAAAGATTGCCCGTCCAGAAGACATGTGCCACTTAGTGTTGCCAGATTGGGTTGAGTCATTTCTGCCCAATCATGTCCGAAACCCCGCCCTCTTCAGCAAAAAAAAAAACAACAATGATTTTGTCATAGAACAACCATTTAACTCAAATTTGATCTGCCCACCTAAGGCTTATTTTTTCCCGCTCAACGAAGTAAAAAGAAGCCCAATTGGGCGGGCACCCCCGCAATCTGGCAACACTGGTGCCACTGTATTTCCTCATTCTGACCATTACATAAACACACATCAATGCAAATGTTAGTAAAACATGTAGGAGAGTTCTTGTGAAATCATTACACTGAACGTTACAACCGAGAAAAGGGGAAGTCAGCAATGTTATTTGAAAAGAGGTTTCTTTCTCAGAAGCTGTTCCTGAGGCAAACGTCCCCCATGCTGCATCCATCATTTCTCCCTGCCATAAGTCACCTTGAGGTCACTGTGTTATTACACTGTACAATTTACATTTGACATTTAAAGGCAACTCTTCATGATCTTTTCAGCTATGATGTATGTATTTTATATTTTACATCTGTGGCTATTAAAAGTAATGGTCATCTGTTTCACTGCAAACACAGCTGTAAACGTAAAACGTACAACATATTGTAAAACGATTGTATGTTGTCTTTTATAGTTCCCGTAATGTCATTCTACTCATGTGCTTTTGTACCTGCATGTACATGGTATATCATTCCTTTCATCTGTCAAGAGTGTGAATTCATCTTTACTCTTTTGTGTGTGTGTGTGTGTTTGTGTGTGTGTGTGTGTGTATTGACTGATTGGTGTCAGCAAGGAGTTTTTTTTGCGCCCTACATCCTGTGAGCTGTCCATTCACGTTTCCTTGTAGCAAGAGCTTTTTTTTTCTTGCCGAAGGATCTGCAACTGTGCACATTCTCCTGGTGCTCTTTGCATTGATGAGAGGGCCTCTCTCTAATTAAGGCTCATAATGGTCTAATTAATTTTCGCCGTGCTCCGCTAACAGTTAATGAACATGAGAGGGGGTGGATGGTCCCTCGGCCTGGAGCAGACTCACAGCTATAACGATTTGACATTTCTTCTCATCTTTCTTTCTCTTCTCTACTCTCCTCTGTTCTTCTGAATTGCTTCTTTAGTTTCTGTTTCCTTTTTTCCCGACTCCACATCTCTCTTTCTTCACTTCTTCTCCCCTCTTTCATCTTGTCCTTCCTCTTCTCTTCCCTATCCCTCCATTCTCTTTCCTCCACTCCCTTTCTTTCCTTCTTTGTTCTTCTGAAATGTTGCTATTCTCTTCTCTTCTTTCTTTATTCTCTTCTCTTCTCTTCTTTATTCTCTTCTTTCTTTCTTCTCTTCTCTTCTCTTTTCTTTTCTTTTCTTCTTTCTTCTCTTCTCTTTTCTTCTCTTCTTTCTTCTCTTCTTTCTTCACTGCTTCTCCCCACTTTTATCATTTCCTTCCTCTTCTCTTCTCCTCTATCCATTTCTCCTCTCTTCTCTTTTCTTCTCTTTCTTCTCTCTTTCATGCTCAACTACACACTGAAACACAGATCAGTGGAACCTCCATCACACCAAAGGCTCAGTTAGATGCAGAAAGAAAGCTCCAACGTTGGTTGGTGGTGGCCTGCCTTTCATCAGCCCTGCCCAGAGGACCTTCAGCAGAGGAGGCCAGCACAGGTTAATAAGGTCTGGAGCCACAGTGACACAGTAGCTTCAGCCTAACAGAGGGACTTAGGTGGGGTGTTAGGGCAGGTGGGAGTGTGTGTGTGTGGGGGGAGGGGGGGTGTCTGTGGGAGGCAGGAGGTTGTTCTTGTATCGGTAACTCTGTGTGTGTGTGTGTGTGTGTGTGTTTGAGGTTGGCAGATTGAATAAAAATGTAAATGTCGCGATCAATTCAGTACACCAACAACCCTGTCAGGAAAACAATGTATGTGGTGTGTGTGTAAGAGAGGAGGGGGGAGTTGTGTGTGTGTGTGTGCTGATGAATTTGTATAGTATGTGGTGTTCGATTAATCTCGGTGATCAATGGGACTGACTGATGATGGGAATATCTTCTCCTTGTGTCCTTATTGATCTGGTGATTTAAGTATTAGTGAATGTTGGGCTAGACAATATGTTTATATGTTTGTGTGTGTGTGCGTGTATGTCTGTGTGTGTGTCCTTGTGAGGGAGGGCGAGTTTGAGTTAGAGGCTGTGTGTGCCATTCACTGACATCCAATGAGATTTTACAGGATAAGGATTCTGCTTTCTCCTGGCAGGATTTGTGTGGTGTTACCTTGTTTCACCTCAGATGTTCAGTTTCACCATTCTAATCTCAGTATATGGGATTACACTGGATTATATTTCTCTTTCTCTAGTCATCTTTGTGCGTGGCTGTAGGGCGGTGACTAGCACACAAAACTCTGATTACTCTCAATTTTTTCCTGTAGCCTAGTCAGTTCCGGCCTCTTCCTCAGATAACATTTTAAAACATGTTCT
>NW_027468718.1:31616016-31623516 GCF_046254945.1 Alosa pseudoharengus | reverse complement strand
GCCTACCGAGCAGCCTGCACAAATATACACATGGGGACATGCTCACTCACACACACACACACACACATACTCACACACACACACCCACACACACACACACAAGCAGAACTAATCAATCATGGTGACTGTACCTCCTTAAAGCGCTTCTGCTACATTAAGCTGTGGTAGGCCTTAAGGGGATCTGCAATATAGCAGTGCGGAGGTGGAAACATTACTCTCACGTGGGGGATCTTATCTATACTCTTAACATCGCAGGAAATGGGCTTTGTGTAATAAGTGACGATCATTTCAATCAGAAAGAGAGTAGCTATACAACCACTCATAATACTATAAGATGAATAGGCTTATTCAATTAGCTTGTGTGATGTATTCCTGGTGAATCATTCAGCTAACTTCTATTGCACATCTTTCATACTCGCTGGACTTAGAACTCATGCAGGTGTTTTTAACCACTTGAGTGTATAGTAATAGACATCTATGACGTTTTGACAGCAGCTTATTTTTTAAAAAGATAAGCCATTGCCATCTAACTAGAAATAAGCCACCGCCATTGGCATCTTACCAAAGATAACATTGCAACAGCGTCGCACTGCCACGTTCACTTTTACCTTTGACCTCCTCACGAGTGACTGACCCTTACACGATTAACAATTCCAGCGAGGCACATTGTTTATGGAGGCTTGCGGTGCCCCACGCTACTGTGCGTGAGTGTTGTAGTACACTCCCACGGTGTCACACTATTTACCCTGAACACAGTGACATGTGCATACGAGGAGACTGCGTACCTGTTGTTGTGGTCGTGGTCAACAGCCAATCCGTCGCCGTGATAGCACCTGATTCAACTCTGATGCAAAAACCCGCATATCTGGCAAAGGATTGCTATTTTGAGTCAAAGGAAAACATGGGGGGTCATCAAAGCATGTTTGTCATCCAGTCAACGTCAATTCAAATGGACAGTAAAAAACATACAAGAATCCAGTCAACAATGGGAGGGGGGTGGGGGCAGTTATTTGCAGCTAATGGATTGACTGGTTCTGTGTAATGGCAATACACCAGTAACACGTCGATGAGGCAAACGTGACGTCCAATGTCCAGTTTGCGTAGAGGGCCACGTCACTGGCCAGGACCCAACAGCACTTCAGTCACGAGTGGGGTGGCCTTTTCGGTTGAACGTTTTTCCTATACGCACACAGAGGTGAGCCAGTGAACTCTGAAGGGGTGCAGTGTTTGTTGTCTGTCAAATCTCACCGCCGCTCAAACAATGACTGTGTGTACACACCGCAGACAGAGCGACGTCAACACCTGCTTTGGGATAACATCTACGGCACACGGAGGTTGGAAAAAACATTGCATAAGCTCGCCATTGGCCACTGTTTGTTTTAGGCTATTAGCACGCTGGTTAGCCTGTTCCAATAGAGTGGTCATAGGAAAAAGAACATGAACAAATCGCTAAAGATAAGGATTGGACTCAGGGTTGCCAACTCTCACGCATCTGGCATGACACTCACGCTTTCAGCACCAATCTCACGCTCTCACGCACACGCAAGAAATGTCACGCCAAATCCATTCTTATTTGTTTTGCAATCCGTTCATTTTTTGTTGATGACTAGACTAGACCACAGCATTGTTTCTAAATAACAAGAGACGAGTTTAAGGCATACATATATGTCTAGACCAACAGCAGGTAGGTCTCAGCGCAGTGTTCATGTTGATTCGCTGACTATTTTAATCCGGTCCGCGACACCAACACGTTGCTATTTAGACCCATGAGGCAGACAGAAGCAAAGTGGCCGCCCATTCTTCTCCGTTGAACTACTCACAAAGTAGGCTAGCCTAATCATCACACAGATATCATATTAAAGGGACACCAGGCAAGCCTGATGCTTTTTCTCTACGAAACTCCCCCCTCGCTCGGTCTGAAGCTCTTTTCTTTTTCTTTGCGTCTTCCGTCAAGGGTTTTTGCTGCTTCTTCGCCGGCTCTGCCATTATACACAACAATCTCTAGCGTTTCGTTAGCCTGCCTCTGTGCTGTAAACTGATCCTGCTTCGGTCGGCGGGTAGGATACACCGAACTTGCAAGTGGGATATTCTTCCTACAGGCAGTAGGGGCGGGCGAGAGAGCCTTCATTCGCCCCGTAATGAGTCATTTAACCATATACAGACTTACGAAGATGATTAATTAACACGAAAACGTTGCCTGGTGTCCCTTTAAATAACTTTTATACGGTGCTATAGCCGCTATTTGCTGTGATAAACGGTTCGCGAGAAAATTAACTTTCAAGAAATAATCATAGGCTATTATTACTCTACAGCTCTGCGCTCATCTCAATTCATATAGGGTGGAATAGCCTATCTCACAAACTTTTCTTTTTTTTCAACTACATGACAAACTGTTAACCAGAATAAACAGCAGAGCTTACCGAACACAAAGGTGTAATGCAATCCCCTGTAGCTTACAATAAGCCGTTCCAGAGTAATCGGTTTTGAAATGGTAGCAAATTTCTATATGGTCTCCAACTTTGGGCTTTAAGTGTCTTAAAACTGAGCTGTGCTTAAATACCTATATATCTGTAAATATTAAAATCAGAGGATATACAGCTCATGGCTAAGAGTTTGTCTATGTAGCCATCATTTTTATTTTCACAAAATGCTAAGCATGCATGTATTTAAGTGTGCTTAAATTGGGCAATGCATGATTTCATAACAGGCCAAATAGAAAAAATAAATGTTAAATATAGCCTAGATATAATATTAAAATTAGATGATATAGGCTAGTATAGAGTTAGATAAAGTTGGATGGCTCCAGAACTCACACCAGTGGATTGTGTCTTAAAGGAGCCACACCACTTTTATGACACTAGCTGTTCTGTTGTCCTTTAGTTTTGTTGCTACTAGGCATGAAGGGCAGGCCAATTATGAGTTCTGTCCAACATTGATGGCATAGGTTTAGAAAAAAAGTCAGCACATTTTAATCATATCGCAATAATACCAATAACCGCGATCATTTTGGTCATGATTTTTCATCAGTTCATACTCTATCTCTTGTGGCTGGTAAAAAAGTTGAGTGGCTGGTAGATTTTGGAATCCCCCAGCCACAATGGTAGGTGGAAAAAAATAATTTATTTCCATCCCTGATACATACGTACACTCATACACACATTCATATTTGTAAGTCTCAATCTGTCCATTTCTTTCCACAAAACTCACCAGAAGTCATCATTTAAGGGGTTATTTTTTTTCTTTTCTACCAGGGAGGCATGCCCCCGGACCCCCCTAGAATTGCTGAGCTACTACCTTTTTCAGGTGGGCAGGGCGGCCCTTTTCATGTCTGTGCCCAGGGGCGCAGTGGCTCATAATCCTTCCATGCCACGGGGTAAAAACACTGGTCTTGTTTTCAAGTGTAATCAATAAATTAATTGTACATTTTGAAGAAACTTTTCCATTCTATTAGTTTTTTTTTTTTTACATAGGCCTAAATTAGGGATTATACATAGCAAAAGAGTCAGGGAACAGACATTTTTTAATTAGGTTTAGGGAAAAATGTAACGCACACGCACTATGACTTCACAAAATCTCACTCCAGCCAAACACCCAAAGTTGCCAACCCTGTGGACTGGAAGAATGCCACAAATAGTTTAGTTAAGTGAAGGCGCACAAGTTACAGAAATTGGAGGCCTGGTTGAGTATGTCCCATCTCCTGTTTTTTTTTTTCACTTTTTACTTTTTCATATGTAAAAAGGCTTTATCATTTACACCTTTAAAAGTCCTTAGTGAATCGTGGTAGTGCGATTGTTGTCTTTGCATGATTCTAAAACTGTCCAAAAAAGAGAATAGCAGAGAGAGAAAAGACAGGGAAGTTTTTTTCCGTCGTGAATTTCTCCTTCAGATGCATGTGTGGTGTTATTTTAATACCAAACATTGAAGAGGAGGGTTTGTTCCCCTGTGTTCTTGTTGTGTCCACCTCCCAGTGCATTTATACCCAGTCTGTGGTGATGACGCACATGCACCTTTGTGATGGGAAAACAACCTTGGGAGGAAGGCCTGAGCCACAAGAATGTAGGCCTGAGAGAGAGAGAGAGAGAGAGAGAGAGAGAGAGAGACCCAAAGAGAGAGAGAGAGAAAGAGTGCTTTAGATAAATCAGGCGACATTTTCATTCAGTGCAGAATGTGAAGGCTAGAGTCTCAAAGGTTTGTTAACAATAGCTGACATTTACTGCAGATTGTGTGTGCAGTATGCACCTTGGTGAGGGGGTGTCTGGTTTAATGATGTGAACTGTCTGACTCCAGCTTTGAGTGCGTCGGTGCTGATGCTGATTGGACAAGCCAAGGTTGTTTATTAAAAGGAATCAACTGAACTGTGCATACATAGATTGTTCAAGTTGTGAATGGTGAAGGTGTGTGTGTGTGTTGGGGGGGGGGGGGAGTGGATATCTTCAGATCTAACATAAACAAAATATAAAAAATGCTCACCTCCATTTCTAAGAAGTGGCAGACATTTATCAGAGCCAGATTCTGAGTGAAACTATTCTGCACTTCAACAACAACTACTACTACTACTACTACAGTACTACTACACACACACACACCTCCGCACACTTTTTTCTCCACATCTCTGTACATTGTCGACTGGACAGGCCTGTTAAAGTGAGGGCCTGCTTCCTGTGTCACCATCTGTGAAACAGGTGAGTACACTGCTGTAGTCTGACGTCGTTATACTCAATTCTACTCAGAATTTGAGTCTGATACTGCTCCATTTCAACCGATACAGGGGGGGAAATGCCTCTGCACTCAATTGGATAGACCTAGGTTAGCTAACTAATTATACATGGATTTCTATGCAACGTCACGAAAACATGCGTGCGCAAACAAGAGGCAGAAAGCACCATAGAACAGCATAGAGGGTCCGTGTAACGCTTTGCAGTGCTTTGTTCTATTTGCTCCATCCATCTGATCCAAATAAAAAATGTGTTCAATAATCCAATTTTCAATTTTTTTAACTGGTCAGCAAATAGATAATTGCTGCTATTTTCTAAATGTGTCATTAGTCACGCAAGATAAAGAAAAAAAAACAGAAACTGGATTGGAAACAAAAGTAAAATTCAGTTAATATCGGATTTTTGCCTTTTTTACCGTTTTTGTTGGGGTGAACCACAAGCGTAGAGGGGTGACCTGATACATTGGCGCGCGGTGTTGGTGATCACATTTTATCAGCGGATGTAGAGATGGAGGGCTATCAAACACAGTTCAGCTTGCAGCAAGGTGCCAAGCGATTGATAATGTCAGCTCGAGATCAGAACTTCAGATGCAGAGGGAGACATTGCTGCATCCTGATATACGTGTGTAGAATGTTCATGTTCTGGGAGGCTTTGGAGACCTACATGATCCAATGCACTTGAGCCGTAGTAGCCTATAGCAATGTAGGCTATTTGCTGTTGAAATTAATACATGGATAAACTGATAAATTAGGCATACTCACTGTTGTGTCTTCGTTTAGCCTAATGAAACCTAGTCTAGCGTAAAGTATTAAATAAGCAAAAATGTCAAACAGTGCTTGGGGTAGCCTGTATAGACTGACGTCGATGGCAAAGCATTCTGCTTTGGGGAATTATTTGCTATGGTATGGCATGGCCATTGTATTCAAATATACTGTAGATATGTTCAACGTAGGCTGAAAGTTATGTTTAACGTGCCATCTCCCAAAATCGGCGAAGTTTTAGTTATTAATCTCTAAAGTAATGAGTCAAAATCACGCACAACTTCAGGCGGCGCTCTCTTCCACCATCTAGCCTGTCCCAGCTAGATGCTGTTCTCCGCCCGGTGCTCGTGGTTCAGTCCAACCAAAAGCTCAAAAAAGGAAAATTAGAAAATTGACGGATCATTTCAATGTTTAACTTCTCAACAGAAAACCTAACTGTGCTCAATTGAAAATCAAAATATGCAACAATCCCATTTACTGTGCCATCCTAAAGAATGGATAACGGATTTTTAAGCCTATTTTTATATTTTTTCATGTGAATTCTGCAAATAGAACATAGCACTGCGAAGCGTTACACGGACTATAGAGCAATGCAAAAGAGCAAAAGAATAAAATGAGTTTTTGTGCTGAAAACTGCACCAATTCGAAATCACGATGGTTAGAGAATGTTAAATATTGTAACGATTTGATAGTGACACACACAGTTGTCCAATCAAAAGGTTTATTTGCTGAGAACGAGAGCAGGGACACAGACCCAGAACACAATACACATACAGGGGAGGACGCAGCCCCCCACACAAAAAGGATTACACACGAGGGAGAACTAAAAGGTAAACATGTTACAATAAAGACGCTAACATTACACTCAAAACTAAGGAGAAATAACGACATAAACCCCCCAAATGTTCGCTCTCGTATCCCAGGATCCCCTGCGCGGGAGAACGCTAACACTGTCTTTTGCGCCAACGTTACACAGCTCCCCCAACATGCCAATGCCCACGAGGTAGCCACATGCTAACGTCGGCGCGCGTCACCCGCCACTCAGTTCAGTGCGACAGTACCGCCAACTCACGTGGGGTGCACGCCGCAGGAGCTCACTCAACGGGGCGCCACGCTGCTAGCAATCCAGTACGGCGTGCTAGCAGCCACGTGGCCGACCCGCTCGTCACCAGCTCCCTCTCAGGAGCCGCCCTCAGGCTGCACTTTCCGCTGCGTGTCACCGCGGCACTCCTCCTCTCCTGGCAGGGCCCTAGGTGGGCTTTTCAACCGTCGACACTGTACCCAGCACCGGGGTTCAAGGGGGGCCAGATGAAGCTGCACCAACGCCACTCCGCTCCGTCGAGTCGCCGACCAGGACAGACAGGCACCGACTCCGCAGCAACCGGACCGCGCTGAGCTCTCCCGCTGCAACTACCGTCTTCGGCGTCCCTCCTCGTGTTGCCTTCTCGCAGAGCCGTCCTGCTCTGCTCCCGGCCCGTTCCACTCCTTCGCGGCCTCGGCGAAGGCACGACCCCCGAGATGGCCGTGCTATCGAACTCCACACACAAACTTTTTTCAAAAGGCGCCGGCCAACAGGCCAACTAGAACAGGCGCCCACACAGCACGGTGCCTCTCACACGCACCCAAACGTTTTTAAAGTTCAGAGGGCCTTTCCGTCGAAGCTGCCCCACCGTCGTGAGTTCGCTGCCCTCAGCAGCTCCGCCAACCGTCCATCGTCTAGGAACCTCTTCCTCGCCGCACTCCCTCGGCTCTGCTCACGCGTCGCGGCTCGCCGTGGAGTCAGCGTCCAGGCCAGCGTCGTCTTCTCCGCGAACTCTTCTTCAGGCCCCTCTTCCGGCAAGAACTTCTCCCATGGCAGCTCCAGACGATAGGTCCTCTCCTCCGTCGGCAGTAGCAATAGAAGGTCCCGAGCTTTTCAGTAGCCCTTACAAGGGCTCTCTCTGGATCCTCTTGCGTGGGCCTCCACCCAGTGGTATGGTCTTCCATTCCCAGATTCTCTCGCTGAGTGGAAGCCATGTTCGAAA
>NW_027468718.1:31596016-31608516 GCF_046254945.1 Alosa pseudoharengus | reverse complement strand
TGACATTCTCCTTTCTATACTATCTGAACTGGGAATTTCTGGAAAAGCTCTTGACTGGTTTGAATCTTACCTTAAAGGGCGTTCTTTCAATGTGTCTTGGCAGGGACCAGGCACGGCGCCAGGATTCCAGTTTTGGATGGGCCAGACCAATTGTGGGTGGGCCTTAAAAAAAACTTTATCAAATCACTGTTTAACCTAATAAAAATGACTGACTAATATACTGTTATATTATTTGTGCTTACATAATAGAGATTTGAATAGCTTGATGCTCTTTAAATAGTTTGTTGCATTGTAAAAAGGACGGACGTACCTATCCTCGATCACTGTCCTTGGTTCTGACCAAATAATAGCGCTTTGGAATCTCCATTACGCACCATACATGCTGGCTGCTGTGCTTTAGCGCATCTCTCGAATATACCTAAGGCCTATAGGCTGTAAAAGTGGGAATCTAATATTTCCCCCAAACATAGTTTAGTTCTGCTTGTATAACATGAAGTCGAATATTTCATTTGTTTTAGGTT
The DNA here is from genome assembly GCF_046254945.1 of Alosa pseudoharengus. Classification (NCBI taxonomy): domain Eukaryota; kingdom Metazoa; phylum Chordata; class Actinopteri; order Clupeiformes; family Clupeidae; genus Alosa; species Alosa pseudoharengus. The sequence continues at coordinate 31,607,995 of NW_027468718.1, read as the reverse complement.
TTCAACAATACAGATCAATCACACTGCCCGACAGTTTCAAACAATATGCAGGGCAGTTGAAAACATTCGGGGCTTAGCCCATAGTCTAAACGGTTTTCATAATTCCCATTTTGCCTGACTTAGCTGCTCACTTTTCATAACATTTTATGTTTGCTAGAAACTAACTATATAGCCACCTAGCAGAGGGGCTTTTAAATAGCAATATGCATTATATGGTTTGTTATGCTTAGCTTAGGGAGAAGGGAACATTGAAGACTCCCTAATTCGATTTTACAACTAGGCAAAGCAGGCCACCACTGTTTGGCCAGCTCGAGGCTGATAACAAACCTGAACTTGTAGGCTAGTCTAAATGACGAGAACAGGATAACTCCACCACCACCTTGTTATTGATGACTTCATGATTTCCTTGTAATGTAGGCCTATACCAAATATTAAATTCAAACAATGACATGCCCAACCTCGCGCGCGCACGTAGCCTACGTTCCAAATTATGTGTTATGGAAGGTAACGTTCATGTTAAATCTGCTGCATGAAGAAGAGTGAGTTCACCCGTGTCCGCTTGTATGTTAAATACGTCCATCTCATCTCAAAGTTTCGCGATCGGAATAATGGTTTCATATTTGTTAGTCAACTGTACAAAATACATTCGGGGCTGAAGCCCTGGCAAAATCAGCTGGCTACTAGGCCTACCCCTCGGGCACAGAACTTGTTCATTGACAACGTCATGTAAAACATGCTCCAAGAGAGCTCATAAAGATCAATCACACCTATTAGGCCCTTTAATGCAAATCGGATCAACGATCACAATATCAACAAGCTGCATTGCAAAAAAAACAAAACATTTCAGAAGCCATTATTAAGCCATAGAGATGTGCTAGGTGTTATGGATCTCAGCTATCCTTCATCTCCTGGTTGCAGCGATACAATGAGACCGTTTGTGCACGTTTAAGGTACCTAAACAACGACTATATTAAAAGTTTTTTTTTTTTTTTTTAAGAAAAGTTTTGGGTGGGCCTGTTGAAAAGTGGGTGGGCCTAGGCCCATCCAGGCCCACCCGTAGCGCCGTGCCTGGCAGGGACAAGTATCTAAGTCTCATGACCTCACCACAGGTGTGCCTCAGGGATCAGTATTAGGACCCTTGCTTTTCTCTATTTACACCACTTCCTTAGGTGAGATTCACTCCCATGGATTTGACTATCACTGTTATGCAGACGACACTTAACTTTACCTGTCTCCCACCTGATGACTCTAGCGTTTCCCACCGGATTTCTGCATGCCTTAAGGATATTTCAGCCTGAATGAAAGATCGGCACCTTCAGCTTAATCTCTCAAAAACTGAGTTTTTGGTGTTTCCAGCTAAAACAGCTATTCCCCAACAGATTAACATCCATCTTGACTCAACTTCACTGACCCCAACTAGATCGGCACGTAATTTGGGCGTTGTAATTGATGACCGACTTAACTTCTCTGAGCATGTAGCTTCTATTGCAAAATCATGTCGGTTTATACTTTACAACATTAGGAAGATCAGACCTTATCTGACACAAGATTCCACACAACTTCTTGTTCAGACCATGGTCATCTCTAAGCTGGACTATTGTAATTCACTATTAGCTGGCTTACACGCTTGTTTAATAAGATCATTACAGCTGATTCAGAATGCTGGAGCACGCCTGGTCTTCAATCAGCCAAAGAGGACACATGTAACTCCTCTCCTAGTTACTCTCCATTGGCTTCCTATTGTAGCCAGAATTAAATTTAAATCTCTCACTTTGGCCTATAGGACACTGACTGGATCTGCTCCTAGTTATTTTAATTCAATAATCAAGCCTTACTTCCCCAGCCGCCCACTGCGGTCTTCTGATAAGCGTCTGTTATGTCGACCAGTCATAAAAACTAGGTCTAATTCAAGACTCTATTCCTCAGTGGTTCCATGTTGGTGGAATGAGTTGCTCTCCGTTTCTGTGGTAGTTTTGGGTCGTTTAAGAGGGGTCTAAAGACATTCCTGTTCAACATGGACTTAGTTTAAATTAAATTAGTTGTTTAAGCGCTTGTTATGTGTTATGGTTTGTATAATATTGTTTTATTTTCATTAGGCTGTTGATTAATTTGACATTATTGTTTATTATTGATATTCTCCTTAATGTAGTCTTACCATGTCATTGTTTTTATATTATTGATTGAATGGACATTATTGTTTTATTATTGCTTTTCCCCTCATTTTCATTGCTTATTTTATTAGGCTATTGATTTAATTGATATTGTTGTTTATTATTACTATTCTCCTTATTATAGTTTGACCAACATTCTAATCTGTTACCTGTTCAATTTTAAATATTATGTTGTCTTGTATTTGTGTGTCGCTTTGGACAAAGGCGTCTGCCAAATCCATAACCATAATAACCATAACCATCTGTTTGCGTGCTTGAGTGTGTGTGTGTTGTGAGTGTGTGAGCATAGATAGCAATTCTTTTTGGTTGTTTGTTATCTGTAGTTGGACACAGATGCCTGCAAAGATAGCTGGCACCCATCCAGGTATAGATTACTGGAGTAGCACAAGGAAGAGACCTTATGCTATCTACAGTATGCTATTATAGAGAGACCCGATATGCTATGCAATCTACATTTTATTAAATATCTGCTGCATAACTGTTTAACAGCATAATACAGCCTATGTACTGCATTATGTGTAAGTGAGGTCTGGGGTTCACTCAGTAAGTTATGTTAAGACTACACTGCATGGATCCAAGCATCCAATAGAAGCTATATTGCTTTGGCAATATGACTGTCTTATTTGTCATGCCAAACATTTTGAATTTGAATTTGAGAGAAAGAGACAGGGAGAGAGAGAAAGAAGGGAGGGCTGTGAGTGTGAACTAATAAGCCTCTCTCGCCCCCTCCCTCTCTCTCTCCTCCTCCCTCTCTCTCTCCCCCTCCCTCTCTCTCGCCCCCTCCCTCTCTCTCTCCTCCTCCCTCTCTCTCTCCTCCTCCCTCTCTCTCGCCCCCTCCCTCTCTCTCTCCTCCTCCCTCCCTCCACCTGTAAAGTGTTCCCCCCGGCTCAGAGCAACAACCAACAGGCTAAAAATACTCCTGCAGGAAGGACAGTCTGGACTGCGTCTGCCCCCTGTTTGGCCCATTCAGTCTGTGTAAACAAGCATACACACACACACACACACACACACTACATACTTTCTGTCTCCATCTCATGTAGTCATATGAAGAAACAGCAACACACACACACACACACACACACACTCACACTTATATAACCATACACATAACACACTTACATACACGCACAGACACACGGCTAGACGTATATTTTTACACTCTTGCACTATCTTGTAGAAACAGAAAAACATACACAGTAATATGACCTCACAGACACACACAGCTAATATACGCAAACTCTCTCTCACACAAACACATGCACCTTCACCCTGTGACTTCATAATTACTGCCATACCATTCTTTGACATAACCACTGCCAATCAATACACTTCCAAGGCAATGTATAAGATCAGTAGGCTATCAGTCAAAAAAAAAAACTTCCAGGAACAGTGGTTTACTGTAAAATGGTTGATTTATCTAGAGGTCTGTTCACACTTTTGCACATGTGAAAGAGTATGGCCCCCACTCCACTGTCTCTTTCTCCCAAGCTCATTCCAAAGACTGCTTGTCTTTTCTGCTCCTTTGTCGTCACTTGCTTTCTATCACTCTCCTCCTCATCCATTCTCATGTCTTCACCGCTGAAACACGGATACTACTGTGCCTGTGTGTGTGTGTATGTGTGTGTATGTGTGTGTGTGTGTGTGTGTGTGTGTGTGTGTGTGTGTGTGTGTGTGTGTGTGTGTGTGTTGGGGAGGGGGGTGGATTGGGGGTTGGGAAACACTGTACTAGTACATTTGTGGTGGGCGTCTGGTTATTGTCTGTCCTAGGCAGGGCATGGGCACATGTGGAGGCTCTGGGGGTCCTCTGTGGTTCTGCCGCGCGGCTTATCTGGGATTGGCAGCTGAGCAACAGCGGGGGGAAGCCAGCAGCGGAGCCTGGGAAAACCGTCAGTTATCAGCAGGTCACATGTGTAGGATGTTTTCCAAAAGGAGAGAGTGTGAGAAGAGAGAGGGAGAGGGAGATAGAGGTAAAGAGAGAGAGAGGTAGATGTGAGAATCTGTCATGGCACTATCATGAGAGAGAGGGTGGACATGACAGGAGCTTATCTGACATGGTGGCAGATAGACTTCATATTGTCTGTACTCCTGCAAATAACTCTCTCATACCCCTCTAGTTTATCATGTTGTGTCGGCAAATATTATTTGGAGGGGTTCATTCTGTGTGTCCTTATATCGCCCATGTAAGGGGATAACAGTTTTTCTCGATCGCTTTTAGGGTTGGGTATCGTTTGGGTTTTATCCGATACAGGTGCTAAATCGATACGGCGCCTGAACCGGTACTTTGTTTTTAAAATGTTTTAAATTAAAATGGTCTAAAGCATGAATTGCTTTTTTTTTATTGATAAGACAAATTTGAACATGAAATTGAACTGTTATATTAAATTTACTATCAATATCTCATTGCTCCTACGAATAATACATTTAAACGTAAAACAGCTTGCCATGCATGCACACACAATGGTGAGCTCTGCTTTCAAGTTTACCCAGTGTAGGCGGTTTGCCATAATGTATGTTAAAACCGCTTGCCATAAAACTGCAAGGTCATGGACAACGGCATTTGCAAGCAAGCTAATCTAACAGGGACTCTATTTTCCAGTTAATTCAATGTGTTCCCAAATGCTTCAAGAAATTTCATGTCTTAACCCATAAAACGCAGTAGTTTTGAACATGTTAGGCTACATGTCGGTGTTGAAGTGTTTAGATTCCCAGCGCTAGCCTAGTAGGCATTTTAACAGCAACTATGGCTATGCGCTAACACCAGTCAGCTGAGTTTAATTAGCGATAACGTAGCCTACGTAGATGGTTTCGTAGCCTCTTTGGCCTCTTAGGCCCACTGCTAGATTTGGACAGCCTACCTACACACCGCCACCGACTTGAGCTTCCAAAGAGTCAGGAAGTCATTCATTTTCAATGGAAGCCAGCTTCTCTCAGCTGCCAGAAGCGTCAAATCCGTCGGCGTCGCGTTTTGGGCGTCTTGAGCGACTTGAGCGTCAAGCAGAAAGTTGGGTAACACTTTACTTGACGGGTGAGTTCATAACACATTCATAGCAGCTGTCATAAACTGCACATAAAGCATTCATGACTGTTTCATGAGACATGACTCAACATTCATACCAAACTTTTCATGAATGTGGGAGTGAGACAGAACAACGAGAGCTTGTCAAAATAAAAGTCCAAAGTCGCAAAGCAGCATTGCCGTTTTTGGTCCAAACCTCTTACCTGATCACGTCACATCTGAGTCAATGGGCTAGGCCTACTCCAGTGCCAAAAAGACAGAACATGGTCAAGCAAATAATTTTTGTTTCATAATAATTTATTTGTTTTATGATGTAACCTTTGCACACGATTTCTCATCTTTTGCTACTGGGAATGTCAGCTGAATGTATACTTGTATAGTAAAGTGACATTCGATGTAGACTTCATAAGATATTCATGAAATATTTACAAAGGCTGGAGAGATTAAATGAATGGTATCCAGGTTACACAAATACGATGTTGGACTTTTATTTTGACAAGCTGTCGTTGTTCTGTCTTCCACATTCATGAAAGGTTTGGTATGAATATTGAGTCATGTCTCATGAAACAGTCACGAATGCTTTATGTGCAGTTTATGACAGCTGCTATGAATGTGTTATGAACTCACCCGTCAAGTAAAGTGTTACCGAAAGTTGAAAGTCAGTCAACTTTATGATAATGAGCTATGATGCGGTTCAGCGTCCAACGACCAGCAACCAATTGAATAGACGGAAGTATTAAGATAGAACATGATGGAACGTAAAATGCTGTCACGTCAGAGCGGCCAAATCGTCCAAAGCTTCCCTGTACTTTTTTGATAAGCGTCCTTGACAGAGCGACCAGAGCTTCTATGGAAGCTCAAGTCAGTGGCGGTGTGTACGTACAGTTAAAGTAAGCTACTTGGGCTCACGCAAGCTGTCAAACACTGTCCACTCGCCTATGTGGTGCACCCCTCTGGTTTATACATCCAGTGTTTATCATATGTTAGCTAACTGTATCTGAATGTGTTGCTATCAAAACAAGACGTTAGAGATGGCGCATGACATGCAGTGATGCCTTGTATAAAAAAAAATAAAAAAAACGCTATTTAAGCACCGAAATGAGGCACCGAAATCCACGTTGTTATTCGATGCAGTTACTACCGTTTGTGTCGGAACTGGTGCCATATTAGAACCGTGTTTCGGTGCCCAACCCTAATCGCTTTACAGTTTACTCGATTGCTTTGATCTGCTTAAGGAAACTGGGATCCACTTGTATTGGTCTTCATAAACACTTTCTTTGCACAGCAGAAGTCATCTCTTGTGAATGTGTTCACACATTTTCATTGGGTTCACACTGTTCTCACACCCTTTTGCAAAACAGTTAAGCAGGTCAAAGCAATCAACAAAAACTGTAATAACAGTCAAACTCTTACAGTTTTTCTCGATTTCTTTGACCTGCTTAATTTGGTCTTCATGAACACTTCATGACTTCTTCATGAAGTCATCTCTTGAAAATGTGTTGACATTTTCATTGGGTTCACACATTTCTCACACCCTTTTGCAAAACAGTTAACACAGATGTCATTCAAAAGCCCCAAACTCTATTGGTTTTCCTGTGCTAAACAAAAGGAAAACATCTTTTCACAGGTGGTATAGATTTCTTGCATAAGTCTGAATCTCTGATACACCTGTGTGAAACTCCTTTGCACAATTCTTCAATCAGCAATCATTCATTATCCATAAGAGATGCCATGTCTGTTCTGTGTTGCTATTTGCAAGTATGGATCTAATGCACATTTAGACAAAGTACTGTATTGCATATTTGGTGAAGAAAACAGTACAAACTGTAGGTCTATTTTGATGAAAAATTACGTTGTAGTTCAATGACATTTGTCTTGCCTAGGTGTTTACTGTAGGTCTTACATGTCAATGACAGTTACATCTTGGGATGAATGAATGAATTATTTTTTATTCAGTACATTTTGTCTTTTCACTGTTTATTTCTGATACCAGAAAAATGAGAAAGAAATGGAACAGAGATAGCAAAAATGCTCATTTTGAGAATTAGATTTTGCATTTTGTTTTTTTGTGTAATAATAGATTTTTGTCTTTTTTGTGTAATGATAGATTGAAATCATACAGTGATTTGACGACAGGATGCATTGTTTGAAGGCAAGATTTGGTTTTGCTGCATGTTTTAAGTGTTTTGAAAGAGTAACAGCCTTTTGCAAGCGAAATGTGTCATTTTGGCCAGAGTGCTTGTGTTCAGATACGGGTGTTAACTGTTTTGAGAATGTGATGTCAGAGTTGGCACAAGCATCAAAACGATCGAGAAAAACTGTAACTCCAGGTTCGAACCGTACTTTAAAACATCAGTAAATCAAGCATGAGTTTGATGCAGTAGTTCTGGACAGAAGTTTCATTGTTTCTCTAAAGGTTTGTGGGGGAGTTGCGGACTATTCTGGGAACAATCAGTCGTACTTGTGACGTGAACTCTCTCAATATGAAATCTCTTTTATCAGAGATAGCTGTGAACTGGGACATGCAAGATACTTGTTTCTGAATGTGTGTACAATGGGTCAGAGGACAGAGAGATAGAGAGAGAAAAAGAGAGAGGAAGACACAGGGAATGGTTGAGTGCATAGATAATCAGACAGTAGAGAGAGTGAAATGCAGTCACCTAGTGGAACAACTGTTTGGGGGGTTGTTATTTCATCCTTGCCTTCAGTAAGGGGGAGTTATGATATAATAGAGCAGTGATGTAACTGGCAGAGAACACACACACACACACACACACACTCTAGATTGTGTCAGTGTAACTGCAGGTCAATGCTATCAAGCCAGTCTATCACTGGGTGCTTATATGACTTCTAAAATGCCAGACAGTCATGCAGCCTTATGAAACATCTAGGCTACTACACACACACATATACAAATGCATGCACGCACACACACACACGCACACACACACACACACACACACAAACGCATGCACACACACATTCACACAACACACATTCACACACACACCAACACACACACACACAATCACTTACTGACACTAGCTCGTATCTGTCAGGCTATATAGAACCAGTAAACCTGTCTAATTTAAATAGAAGTATTACACTAATAATATTAGTGATTTATGGTGCTGATGTGTGTGTGTGTGTGTGTGTGTGTGTTTGTGTGTGTGTGTGTGTGTGTGTGAGTGTGCATGTGTGAGGGGAATCCCATAAACAGGGCTCTTAAAAGTGCTCACAGGAGCTTCATATGGGGGCTGCTCAATGAATAGAGCCTAATTCAATTCTACTGGTTCCTCACCCATGATGTCATGAACCAAGGAGATACCCATCTTGCCTACTCTCTCTTCTCCCTCATACAAACAGACACACACACACACACACACACACACACACAGAGAGAGAGATAACACACCTTATTCCTTAACCAAAATGGCTGCCTACCCTTCCATTTCATTCTGCATTGGAATAGGGAAAGCTAAATGGCATATCTCCAATACTGTAAAAGTTGTCAAACGGTTGTCAAATGCACATTATTTGTGTGTGTGCGTGTGCGTGTGCGTGTGTGTGTTTTTGGCATTATTATATGCATTTTGTATTATTTCTGCTACAGCATGTTCTCACCAGAGCCGGTTCTATCTATCAAATCTTTTCCAGAGGCCTTAGTGTCTAAAACTGTCGTTAGGCACTGGTTGCCATCAAAGCCTTCTCACCATGGAAACTAACGGGTCCATCCATTCCCCTCCCCCCCTTCTCCTACTTTCTCTTTCTCTCTCTCTCTGTCTCTCTCTCCCTCTCTCTCTGCAAACAGAATTTGTGATGCCACAGAAACTCTATGGCAACACAACAGCAACAAAGTGCCCTCACCCACCAGCCCAAACCAAACACAGACTGGGTCTCTGTCGAAGAGTAGCCATGTTCAGAAACAACGTTCCCTTGGGCACGCCTCCACAACACAATCTAAACATAAACGATGATAACGTTGATATATGACACCAATACACTATATGTGCCACTTATGCTTATAGCTGTGTTTATCACAATAGAGCCCAAGCTGGACTGGAGTTCAGCTGTGTGCATGCATGCTGGCAGATGGTCAACTGTAAACCGACTCCCTTAAGTAGATGAACTGTGAAGTCTGATTTAATTCTGTCACACACACTCAAAGAAATGCCCGAAGCCACATTATGCAATTGAGAGCTGTGTGGTTGTGTGAGAAGGGGGAAATATAGGCTGTATAGTGTGTGCGTGTGCGTGTGCATGCGTGTGTGTGTGTGCATGTTCTGCGTGTCAGACAGGGAGTTATCTGCGAGTATATGTGTGTTTGTAATTTGTGTAAGTAATTTGTGTGGGATTTATTACATCAAGATAAACCATAACAAAACACTACATAGACATGACACAAAGTCCAAATCAAAAGACAAGACAAAATTCCAGGCTGAGAGGCAGCAAGACAGCCAGCAGTCCCCACACCAAAAGCCTCTCCTCAGGAACTGGATCCTGGAGCCTTTAACTCCTGATCAATCAGGGCCAGGTGCTCCCAATCAAGGCAATTATCTGCAGCACACCTGAGCAGAGGTAGAGAGGGGAGAGAACAGGGACAAACAGCACTGGGAACACATACAGCCGTAACAGTGTGCGTGTGCGTGTGTGTGTGTGTGTGTGACTAAGGGAATGTGTGCGTGTTTGTTGGTTTGCCTGCCCTGTCATATGTCAGAGGGTTCATGTGTACTTGCCCGTTACAGTATGTGCATATGTTCCTGTGAAATGCTCTTTGTGTGTCTTTGGACTTATGCGTGAAATGTTTTTCACCATTGCATAACATGTGCTTGAGCAATTTCCCCTGCTGCACTCCCTCTCTATTTTTCTCTCTCCCTTTTTCTCTGTATATAATATACTGTATATGCGTGTGTGTGTGTGTGTGTGTGTGTGTGTGTGTGTGTGTGTGTCCACCTCACCATTCTGCAAGAACTCCACTAGAGGCCTTAGAGGTGGAAGTCAGACAGCAGCCATTTCCCATCATTACTTCCATTGCCTCCTGTGGATGTCCAGAACTAAACCGAGCTCTCTGGCAGGTACAGTGGAGCCCTGTCCAATCAACACATCAGCCACACAGTTTTGCAAATGACCCCTTCATTTGACCACCAATGCCCACAAACTCTGACTCTGGTCTGGTTGTATGTAACCGATGCCTAAGCCACTAAAATTACTGACTAGGTAGGAATTTGCCTTAATGCGGATGTGCATGGCAAACCAAACTGGTAGCGCTGGATAACTTCAAGTTCCCTTTCAAGTACTTATTAGATTGGATGACATGTCCACAAACCACATTATATTGGAACCTTCTAATAAGATCCGCCCCGTGTGCTTTGATAGGTATCAGTGAAAGGGCTTTTATGAGTTCTTCCTCTGCACACACAAACACCAGGCACATGCAGTTCCCTAACTCCCTCTCACCCTCTCTCCCTCCCTCCCCCCCCTCTATCTCTTTCCCTGTCCTGTCATGTCTCATGTCAGCCGACACAAGCGGGAGCAGGAAGGAGGTTATTAGCTCTACGCAGTGCTGGAGGGGAAAGAGCCCAGCAGACAGGAAGGCTCTATGAGCAGCCCAGGCCGCCTAATCGGAAGTGCAGAGTATCCTGCACTTTTCACAGGCAGAGGAAGAGAGACAGTGAGAGAGAGTGGGGTGGGGAGGAGGGAGGGGGTAGAGAGAGAGAGAGAGAGAGATGGGATGAGTGAAGTGAGGGGGGTTGGCTTATCTGGGCCAAATATTTCCTTTTGTTCCAGCTGTCACTCAGGAAGCTGCCTGTTTCTCTGGTCTTGGCGTTCTCTACCCAGCGAAGCACAGAAACACAGAACTTCGGCCGGGCCTACAATACCAACCTCTCTCTCTCTCTCTCTCTCTCTCTCTCTCTCTCTCTCTTCATCCCCCCTCTCTCAGCCTGTCTTTGTTCATGTTGGGAGCCTGAAGCCGTGCCGTGTGAGATGAAGTTGATGGATCGAGTGAAAATCTCCATGTAAATCACGCCGGGCTGCGCTCTGAGAACGCACATGCCGTTAGCCTTGGACCGCAGTCAAGCCAAATGGTGGATCACAGACGGACAAACAGACAGAAAGATACAGGCTTTGGCCTGACCATGGCACTCTCAGTGTGTGCACGTATGAATATGTATGTCAACATAATTGACCAACAGAACATGATTACATGTCCCTGCCTCCTGCTTTCAGTCAACATGCTGTTTTTAACTTTTATCAAAAGTTGACCTTCCCTGCTTCAACCACTAAAGAAAACATTCATAACAGTCCTCTGAGCCAATCTCTGAATGACAGTAAACACATATCACAGACATACTGTTGACTTCCTATGTAAACTCATGCCACTCTTATGCTCTTGGTTTGTTGAACCTCCCCTTGATGCTGATGAAACAGTTATGTCAATGACGTAGAATGAAAAAACAGCAACAGCGAATGAAACATTCATGCCAATAAAGCTTACTTGAACTGAACTGAACTGAAATGAACTAAATTGAATGGAATTTAATTTAATCAAATTGAATTGAATTGAATTGAGGGAGAGGCCTCAGAGATAGAATGCTTGGAAAAGGACTGACTGAGAGAGAGGCCTCTCACAGTGTGCTGATTCTATCGGATTAACAAAGAATCACATATTCTAAATAAATCACATTCTGCTTATCACAGATAAGATCAGATGAGTAGTTTCTCCTTCTCACTGACACACTATCTCTCTTTCTCTATATCTCTCTCTCTCTCCCTCTCTATCTCTCTCCCTCT
>NW_027468718.1:31591016-31593516 GCF_046254945.1 Alosa pseudoharengus | reverse complement strand
TGTTTTTTAGGTAGCTAGATTTGGTAATATTCTTGACATTCATTTGAATGGATTGTGCATGGCTATGTAAAGAAGAAACCAACAATCCTGTAGTTTAACAGTGTTGCCAAATATATCACTGAAATGCATCAGTTAACGAATTAGCTACCTTTGATCAGGGCCATTTGGACAAGTGCGCTGGCTTCTGGTTAGTCCGATTGTTAGATTTCTACAATAGCACTCCAATAAACTGAAATATGGCCTGGTGTGCAACCAAAAGCATGCAGCCATACATTCCCAGGGAAAGGAATCTACACAGCCTCCCCTGGGAAGCCCTCAGCTCTTGGCTTTGAAAGAGGCCTTCCTCGGACTGCCTTCACATCCTATACTCAAGCAGCAGATGTGCACACACACACACACACACACACACATTTAAATTCTTTATTTGGATTAGAAGATAAGCATATACCAGGGCATAATCCAAATTTGACAGAAAGGTGTACAACACACACACACACACACACACACACACACACACACACACACACACACACACACACACACACAGACAGACAGACAGACAGACAGAGACACAGACACACAAACACAGAGAGACAGGCCCAGGTGGCTTGGCCAACTCCTCTCTCATCCCTGTAACTGTTGACACACTCACGAGCAGCAGTGAACCGCACCACACCATGACCACAACCATACAGCCACACCATCGCCAAACACACACACACACACACACACACACACACACACACACACACACACACACACACACAGTCCTGTCAGCCGTCACCACCCTTTGCATGATGGGATACCACCAAACAAATATTGAATAGGAAGTCCTAGTATCCGCCAGCTGTATTGCCTAGGGCGTCGGGTGGGGTGGAGGGGTGGGGTTCTGTTTGTCCAGTGCTACGCTGGAGTGTTGGTGTTTACCAGGAAGTCATTGAGAAAAAGTAGCTGAATGAAATATGATGCACGGATGAAGGGATGATTGAAAGATGAGTCTGTCCAAACGAGCCGTGTAGTCAAAGGGTAGGGTTTGTTTAAACAAACACACACACACATACACTTTGAATAATTTGGTCTTTTGACTTTGAATAAACAAGCAACCAGAGGCGGACAGAGTACACAGCTTCATTACTTGAGTAAAAGTACAGCTACCCTTTGCTAAATTTTACTCAAGTACAAGTAAAACAGTCAGATGTCTACTTAAGTAAAAGTACTGTAGTACTTGTTTTTAAAAGTACTTGAGTATCAAGAGTACAAGAGTACATTTTCTAAATATTGCATTACTACTGCCACAGTGCTTACATTTATGTACAGAAACGTCCTACATGGAGTTATGAAAAATGTTAATGTTAATACCTTGGAGAATGTAAAAGGAATTGAAAGTAAAATCAAGTCATTTTCATCTTTTTACCATGTTGCCAGGGATGGGCAGTATTTCTAATACAGTATTTAAAATACGTATTTCAAATACAAAATACTATTTTGTAATTGAAACACTTGAAGCGAACACTATCATTAACTTGTTCAGAAAATTGAAATAGTCTGGCAAGATGGGGCCATGAGTTGGCACATTCCCGGGAAGGACCTGCTGCGTCTTCATCCATTGTTTCGTCCATGGTTTCGTCTCTTATCTAAATCTGACCATGGAGTTGACTTTGGTGGAAAGCTGGTGATTGCTGATAGGCTGTCCCAATCAGTGGTGCCTGCACAATCCAATCACGTTTGAGAGGGAAACAACAAATTGAGGGTTTCCAAGATTTTTATTTTTTCCTTTTTTGAAGAAGAAGAAGTAACGGGTACTCACGGTTGTAATGTAGTGGAGTAAGGAGTACAATATTTGCCTTTCAAATGTACAAAAGTCATGAGTACTCCCCAAAAATGATACTCGAGTAAAGTACAGATCCCTCAAAATTGTACTCAAGTACTGTACTCAAGTAAATGTACTCCGTTACAGTCCGGCTCTGCAAGCAACGATTCCAACTGCACCATCCAGAATTGAAATAAGGCATGTCATTGGACTAGAGCTTTTCTACAGCAATGGGCACAGTTTATATGACTAGAGGAAAAGAACAGCTTGTCATGACACAAACACAAGCCCTCCTTGACAACAGAGAAACTATCAAAGTAAAGTCAAGTTGTGTGTATGTCAAGTTGACATAGTACCTGCTGCTAACATGTTGTGTTGATATCTGAGGCTGAAATGACATGCCACAATGTGTCAAAGGCCGGTGGTATAGCTGAGTGTATTTCAGACTTAGGAGCTATTTCTGGCAATATGTCAATATGACATTGGAAGTTCACATAGTGTCGTTTCAACCCAAAAACATCATGACAAATCATATGTCAACAACAATTTATTTATATAGGCCCTTGGGTCGTTTATGACTTGCCAAACTCCAAATTGCTATTGAGTTAGTGATATGGATAACCTGCCTGCCCACTGTGAGAGAGATAGGTCATGTGTCTGGCAGCTCTTTGCAGTTTGCCATGGAACCAG
>NW_027468718.1:31576016-31588516 GCF_046254945.1 Alosa pseudoharengus | reverse complement strand
TCCTTTCTTCATCTCATTATATCGTCCTCTTTTTTCATTCTTTCTCTATTCGTCTATCTCCCTCTCTCCTCCTCCCACAATCCCTTCCTCTCTCCTTTTCTCTCTCTCTCTCTCTCTCTCTCTCTCTCTTCCTCCCTCCCTCTCTCCGTCTCCAACTCTCATCCCCTCTCTTTCTTCTGAGTGCCCCCTGTGAGAAAGGTCGGTGAGGGTTCTCGTTGTCCCCGGCGAAGCAGAGCAAACATTCCCGACGTCCCGCATGTGAACCCTGGGAATGAGCCGTGGAGTGCCAGAGCACTAGCTCAAGGTAAACAAGCCGGAGAAGAGAGAGGGATGGAGGGAGAGAGAGGGAGGGGGGAGAGAGACGGGCAGGGCAAAAGCACTAGAAGAGGGAGAGGGAGAGAGGGAGCAAGGGGAGTGAGAGAGGGGGGGGGGAGAGAGACAGGAGAGAAATAGAGAAAGTAGAGAAATAGAGAGAAAACAGACAGGGAAAATCATTATGAGAGAGAAAAAGAGGGAGAGAGAGATAGATAGAAAGAGAGAGGAAGAGAATGAGATGGGGGGAGTGATAGATAGGAAGAGAACAGAAAAGGAGGGGAAGAGGGAGAGAGAGAGAGACTGAGAAAGAATGAGAATGAATTCCTCAGACGTGTCTGAGCATGGGGGTGCTGTGCAAGAGAGGGATGAGAAGGAGAGGAGAAGAGTGGAGTGGAGGATAGGAGAAGAGAGGAGTAGAGTGGAGGAGAAGAAAAGAGAAGAGAGGAGTGGAGGAGAGGAGAAGAGTAAAGTGGAGTGAAGAAAAGAGAAGAGAGGAGTGGAGGAGAGGAGGAATAACAGGAGGCGAGGGAGGAGTGAGCAGCCGTGTGGGCTGTGGGCTCCCAGGAAGAGGTGGTGTCTCTGCAGTCACGCCACCACCCCTCCTGTCCAAGCTGCCCAGTTGGGAAACCACAGACAATTTCTCAATAATGAAATGTATTTTCACAACTTGTTATACCCCACTCCCTCCCTCTCTCTCTCTCTCTCTCTCTCTGTCTCTCTCTCTCTCTCTCTCTCTCTCTCTCTCTCTCTCTCTCTCCATGTGTGTGTGTGGGTTGTTTTTGAGAGAGTGGGAGAGAGAGAAAGAGAAGAGGAGGATGTGTGGGTGTTTGATTTGCCTAAATTTCCCTGTAATGGATGACACATAGATTCTTATCACCCATTCAAGGCAATTAATCACAGAACACATGGATCTATTTGTGGGGATTTGTGTGTGTGTGTGTGTGTGTGTGTGTGTGTGTGTGTGTGTGTGTCTGTGTGTCTGTGTGTGTAGCCCAGGGCATTAACCTCCTTAAGGTTCTCACGGTCCTGACTGGACGACCAAGTGAGTATAGCACACACACACACACACACACACACACACACACACACACACACAGGTGGAGGATCCTAGGTGAGTCACACCCTTTCCTGTTACTGATGATAGTCCTGGGAAAG
Source organism: Alosa pseudoharengus (assembly GCF_046254945.1). Classification (NCBI taxonomy): domain Eukaryota; kingdom Metazoa; phylum Chordata; class Actinopteri; order Clupeiformes; family Clupeidae; genus Alosa; species Alosa pseudoharengus. The sequence goes on along the minus strand of NW_027468718.1, from coordinate 31,587,046 downwards.
AACAACAAAAGGAAGAGAGGGAAACAACGGAGAAAGAGAAAGAGAGAGAGAGAGAGGGAGAGGGGAGTAAAACAGCAAGAGGGGGAGGGAACGACAGTGATCTCACCTTTTGTCTCAATGCCAAGGTCCCTTAGTCATCCCAATGGACAGCCCTGTTCAGGTGTGCTCTGGGGAAAACAAGACAAACAGACAGAGAGAGAGGGAGAGATGGAGAGAGAGAGATGGAGAGACAGAAATGAAAGGTAGACTTTGGTCAGATGTTTATATCTCTGTGATTGCCTGACATGCTTTCGAGATGAGATGGAGTCTGGGAGTGTGTGTGTGTGTGTGTTTGTGTGTGTGTGTGTGTGTGTGTGTGTGTGTGTGTGTGTGTATATGTGTGTCAATGTTTTTAAGGGTGATTAGCAGCACATGTCCATTTAGTCTTTGTGTGGCAAGTTTGAGCAGGTCAGACCCTTGAGGCTTGTGTGTGTGTGTGTGTGTGTGTGTGTGTGTGTGTGTGTGTGTGTGTGTGTGTGTGTGTGTGAGAAAGAGGGAGAGAGAGAGAGAGGGAAAGAGAGAGATGCTTGCACGGTTCATACACTAAGGTTCACCCCAGTGTGTTTATTTGTGCCTATACTCCAGTGCCTGTTTCTCACAGAGCCCCTTTCCATTTTCTGCTCAGATGCAGAAGTTTGTGACAGGCTTCCTCGGCCGCGTTCTTCTCACTTTCCTTTTTCGCACTTCCCTCTTTGCTCCATGCTGCAGTCTCTGTATTTCACAACGGTCACAAAAGTCCAGCGCGGGTTAAATAAAATGATCTGAAACAGGATCCCTTTCTCCCCTCTGGAAATGTGCAGAGAAGTTTCTCTTGAACTAGTGTAAACACTCTTTTCCTTTACATCTGCACAGCACTATGGAACTGGTGTCCAATGCCACTGATGCTATGGGCTGCCACGCTTATTTTTCAGGCACACCTCAGGCTTGTGTGTCGTTTTTGATCACAGCATGTGTCAAATGAATACATGTAAATCCATGTAAATGGAGACTGAGGATGTGTGTGCTGTGTGTGAGGTAGAAGGGGGACTGAGGCTGTGCTGCGATTGGAGTATTTGGGGTGGCTGAGGTAATGGCGTGGCCTGTGGCTGACGCTCACCTCGAGTGAACCTCCACTAGCTCAGGTGGCTCCCCTGCTGAAAGTCGACTCTTCAGTCCCAGCGGGGAGACACAGGGGGGGTCGTAGGCTCGTCTGGTAAGGGAAACATTTGGCCTTAACACACCACCACCACCACCACCCACCACCCCCACCACCTTTCTATGGAAAAGGCAATCATTAGTAGTCAGTAATTTTCTGTCTTTGGCAAAATCAGCTTTTTCAAAACTCCATGTACATCTGGTGGTCATTGTATTTTTTTTTCTTATTGGTCGTATAATACTGTATTCACAACAGCAAATTATTTGGGAAAATTACTATTTTTGTTTTCAATATTGCTTACATGTTTACTGTGTATTTCAACTTCTCTCTATGTATGACTTTCACTCTTGTATGAAAATATACATAGAAGCCAATGAAAGAAGAAGAGCTTTAGGTTTTGAGCAACAGTGTGTACATGATTTATTCAAAATGTCATATTATGACAAAAGTATTTATACTGTGAGGCGAATGCTTGCTTTAGAGATGTGTTTATGACATTTTGAATGGTGCGTGTCATTTTGCTGGAGATTTGAGGCATTTTTATAAGTATAAGTATAAATATATATACTCTTTTGATCCCGTGAGGGAAATTTTGGTCTCTGCATTTATCCCAATCCGTGAATTAGTGAAACACACTCAGCACACAGTGAACACACAGTGAGGTGAAGCACACACTAATCCCGGCGCAGTGAGCTGCCTGCAACAACAGCGGCGCTCGGGGAGCAGTGAGGGGTTAGGTGCCTTGCTCAAGGGCACTTCAGCCGTGCCTACTGGTCGGGGTTCGAACCGGCAACCCTCCGGTTACTAACAAGTGCTAACAAGTAGGCCACGGCTGCAAAATGTAGTGTGTCACCAATTGTCAGGCTTAACTCAAGCGGTTCTACTACTACACCTCTAACACCTCTATATATTATACACTATTAGATAACATGGCATTTTGCCCTTTTTAAAGGAATTATCCGGAGTAAAATGCACTTTAACTGTAGAAGAGGTATAAAAATAGCGTTTTGTAGTGGCGAAATGACATGCCCGGGTCACTTCCAGGCTAACGAGTTTTGACTGAAAACGGTAAAATCGAACTTTCTCAAAACACATTCGAATGACATGATTTTAATGTCAACTCAACGTATGTACTCCCAATCATCCGTAAATTGATCTAAAGTGCATTTTACTCCAGATGATTCCTTTAATGTAGAAAGATGCAAATGTGTGGTTAATCACACTGAAAAAGAGCCCATATTAGTGGTTAAAGCTCTGCTCCACCCCTGTTGTCCTCTTCTCTCTCTTTCTGTTTTACACACACACACACACACACACACACACACACACACACACACACACACACACACAGTCGGGATTGTGTATACAGTATATGCTGTATAAATGTCCCAAGCATGTACACACACACACACACACACACACACACACACACAGTCGGGATTGTGTATACAGTATATGCTGTATAAATGTCCCAAGTGTAACAAGGTGATACATAGGAAGGGCCAATGGGCCAATCACAGTAGCCTGACTACGCCACCCTAAAGCCTAATGCGTCAGGGAATCTTTACGAGATTGTACCGCGTTCAGGTTCGTAACTACACAGTGGAGACACGAATTCCAGGAAAACAATATTTATTAAGACAAAAGGTTGGGCAGTGGGGATCTGAGGGTGGCAACTATGGATGTCCACACCAATATTTTACATGCAAGCATCAAGAAAGGCTCACCTGTTACACAGCAAAGGTACACCGCAAAGCGATAAGCAATACACAAAACCACACCACACGTGTGCTTAGACTAGCCCCCCTCAGAGCCACCTCCCTACTAAATAAACATAAAAGTTACAAACAAAAGGACAAGACAGGCAACACAAAAACCAAACACAAAATAACCAAAGCAAAGAAAAGACAAGACAAGACAGCAGCACGACCCATGTTCCCCATCAGCATGACCGTGCTGCCTGACGGTAGCACAGACAGGGGGTACACCAGTGGAGTCTACATTACTACTGCCCCTCTTAAGTAGCACTCCACTGGTGCCAGATTGATTATATGCCCCGCCCCCTTCATTAGCACTTGCAGGTGCTATGGTAAATAGCAGGCAGAGAAGGTCTACCTGCTACACAAGCATGTACACGCACGCACACACACACACACATATGATAGGTCTCGCCTCCCCTATTCCTGGAGACATCCCATTACCTTCAATGCTTTTCACACAGACACTCTGCCATACTCCCTCAGAGAGAAAAGATTTCTCTCTCTCTCTCTCTCTCCCCCCACACATACACTTCTACCATGTCAACATCACTGTATCAATCTGTTCAGTTTTGCTTCTGTTTTACAGTTAAATAAATGTTTCATCATATTGCTTTAAGCAATATACATGGGGCAACTGGTTGCAGGGCAACCACATAACCGGTTTCATGTGTGATAATGAAGTTCTCAAGAAACTGTTGATTTAAGTTCTCAAGAAACTGTTGATTTAAGTTCTCAAGAAACTTGAGGTTGGTGTGTGTGAGCAACGTAAACATTACTCATCTTACATTGAAGGTTCGCTTGTGCAGTCTTAATGTGAACGAAAAAAGGTATCGCCCTTCTCCAGTAGGCCACCTAGAATGCATCAGAATAAAGGAAATCACATCTACTCAGGGGCCGTGCACACGACGCCAGTATTTGTGAAACCGGTGAGGTTTTGTTAACGGTTACGCCTTGCATGTACACGACGCCGGCAGTTTAGGAGACTGAAACCGATAGCTTTTGAAACCGGCTTCCGAAGTGGGAACTTTTGAAACCGCCGGCTAACTTTCGCCGTGTAGACGCCTGTAGGTGCGAAGCCGGCAACTTTATGACGACAGCCCCACCTCTCAACTCAGCCACGGCACTCGACCTGACATGTTGCTTGTCAAAACAAACCAAACCATTTATTTATCATATTAAAATGTTTTTCTTTCCCCTGTCATGATTTATGTGCACAATGTAGCCTATCAGCCTTTAGTGGCTAAGTTAGAAGCACACGTTAGCTTAACTTAGTTAAACATTAGCTTACTGCATGTTAGTGTTTTCTCCAGTGGTGCTCAGACCTAATGCAATGCGTAGGCAAAGAATTTGAAATTTCACATAGCAGTCACATACCTTAAAAATGAACTTTATTAGTTTAACAGTTGAATTGAAAACCGAATTGTCTGTAGTCTCCTTATTTCATGCGACTGCTTAACCAGAGCACTTATTAGGGGTTTGCACGGCGTGTCATCAGATCTGGACATCGCCATATTGGAGATACTCGCCTCATTAGAAAGCATTAGGCACTGAAGTAAATCCCTAACATCGTCAAGGAAAATAGTTAATTATTGCCGTGTTTTAGGTTGTACCAATAGGTCAGACTAAGAAAAACATCTGGTGTAGGTATCGACTTCCAAAAGTTATTAAAAAACCAGGGAGAAGGGACAATAATGCCAGAAGTTATCAGAGGAAGGGGGGCGCTTGTGGTTGAACTTGGTACTTTGTTTCCCTCACCCAACTCATTAGGATCTGCGCTGCCAATAATCCGTAATTTCTTGAAATATCGCGCCTTTTCTTGTGGTCCAAGTCCTGCCCTATATGCCTTTGCATCTTAGACGCATTTTGATGAGCTTTTCTGTTGTTTAGACACGGCTACAATCACGTAAGATATCCAAAGTGCATAATACTCCATTGTACTTCATTCACTGAGTATCGCCAATATGGCCGCGCGTCCTGGGTTACCATAGTTACCGGCCAGAACGTGACGTCGGTGCAAACCCCTAATTAGACATTCTCTGGCTTAACAAACTGTTTCAACAATGTTTTCTTCTACGCGATTCACACGAAATTATCGTGAAGCTTCTGCACAGCGGCGCCATCAACTGGTCTGGCATATGCACTACAGCACATTTAGCCAGTTACACCTCTGTGTGTACACGCAAGGTTTTTTCTTGACGGAGTCGTTAAAGGTGTGAAAGCGGTAAGAGAAAATCCACCCAGCGGTGTCGTGTAAACGGCCTCTCAGTTAAAAACATTCCTGGGGAGAACCCCCTGACCCCACTCCCCCACGCTACTTTGTCCCACCCAGGTGTGAAATGCCTCCGACGTCCTTGCACACACAAACACACACACACACACACACACACACGGATACACACACAAAAAAATGTGTGGGGAAAACTCTTGATAACGCTTTCTATGAAGGTCATCACTATAATGACTTATGCATAGATTCATAACATGATAATTGTTATAATCATTTATAAACAACTTATTATCGTCATGGAAAGTGTTGCCAAAGGCTTTTCAGTGTGTGAGTGTATTTCTGTGTGTGTGTGTATTTCTGTTAGTTCTGGCTGCAGTCCTGTGTGTACACACAATGCGTTGTAATCCCTGGGTAAGCAGATGCAGTGTGCTCCTGGTTAAGTGTAACTCAGTCATTAGGATCCACTTTTGCCTCGATGCTTACATATACCTAAACTAGATAAGTGAAAGTGAAACTGGCTCTATATATAGCCCCTCTCTTTCTCTCTCTCTCTCTCTCTCTCTCTTTCTCCAAATGAATATTCAGTGTAATGGCCCAACCTAATCCTGTAAGAGCATCAACATGCCATGCATGCCTCCAATGTCCTCAACAGAGAATTGAGAGTTAGGGCATGGCTCTCTGTGTCCAAATATGACAGTGAAGACACACACACACACACACACACACACACACACACACACACACACACACATATTTGAATAGAGAGACAGAGACACAGACAGACAGACAGACATGCACATACGCTCGCGCACAGAGATGCATATAAACATACACACACGCGCACACACACACACACACACACAAACACACACACACACACACACACACACACACACACACACACACACACATACTGCATAGAGATGAGACTAAAGGTGGAAGCAGCTTCTTTCTCCGCCTGTTCCTTCCAGTCCTGTCAGACTGCTGTGGAGTCCTGTGTGGGCGTTGCCCTTTATTATTTAAAGAGATCAATTAGCCAACTTAATTGGCCACAATGAGCTGTGTGTGATCCACGGAGGGAGCAAGTGATGGATAGCACATCACAGCACAGTCTCATTCTGCCCTCACGAGCATCCTCAACTAATCCATGTAGAACCACACACAAAGAAACACACACACACACACACACAGAGAGAGAGAGAGAGAGAGAGAGAGAGAGAGACTCATCCCAAATCAGTTTGTATACAAAAAATGAGTATATTGTATATGAATTTCTCATATAGTTGTATACTATAAGTAAACTTAAATAAGAGTAATCATGATACACATACATTTAGTCCTGAAAAAGGAGGTCTGGTTGGGTGGCTGCTTTGATAAAAACCCAAAGAGCCAAAGTTTCACAGGTGCTTGTATTTTCCTACTTCATTTATATGAATGTGTTTGTTCACTGGCACATAATGCTTTATAAACTCATTATACTGCTAAGACAGTCAAAGCTGAAACAGCTGAAAATGTGCGCTTTTTCATTTGCATGTTTTGTTTTGTTTCGTTCCGTTTCGTTTTGATCTGTCTGTTCCTGACCCCCCTCCCTCCCCTCCCCCAGCGTCAGCCATTATGAAGACAGTCCAATCTCAGCCCATTCCAGCCTTAATTACCATTTTAATTAGCATGCGTGTGAGAATATATAATCTATCCACATATGGCCAAGGGCGTAAAATAATAATCTCATTAGGCAATTATGTATTGGGCAGTAGTCTGGGAGACCATACAGATCAGCCTGTCTGATTGCAGGGATGGGGGGCTGACCTTTGCAGTGTCATCAAGCTGGGCTTCTAATGTCGTGTTTGTTGGAAATGTAGATTAAGCTCTTAAATGTCATCTGTCTGTGAAACGCAGGCAGCTTCCGCACCGCTCCAATCAGACACAGGCTGGGAGTGAGAGCAGACAAAGGAGAGAAGTCACCGGCACCTGAGACTAGAAGGAGTGAGGCTTACTCTAGAGTGGCCTGGAGAGGAGGCGTTAGGACTCATAGTTGCGATGTGTAAGTGTGTGTGTGTGTTTGTGTAGTGTGTGTGTGTGTTTGTGTGGTGTGTGTGTGTGTGTGTGGGGGGGGGGGTGGTACAGGGGGGTCATGTATGAAGACATCTGTTGTCTGCAGTGGGGAGGGAAAGAGGTCAACCCCTCTGGAGGCCAAGACAGAACACTCAAGAGAGAAAGATTTGTGGAATTTCTTAAATAATGTTACTTTTTATTGCATGTGACTAATTCAGAATCAATACAGATCTAAAGCAGGACTACTTACACTAGGGCAGGGTTTTAAATTATCCTTAGTAGCTTCACAATGCAAAAGTAATATGACATATGTACAATGGAAGACACAGCATGATCAGTCAGGCCTCAAAAAGTATTCAACCGTTATGATACTGAAAAAAAATATTACGTACAGAATCAGAATGAAAACACTGATAAAATCACTGTTAGAATCCAATAGCAAAAAAGAACACAAAATACACTTTTCTCTCTCAAAGTTGGCAGAAAAAATGTGCACGGCAAAACAAAAAAAAAAGTTTAGGCTTCAACAGGTTAACACATTTCTTTAGACATTTGTTTTTTTTTTACTGTAAACTAATCTTTTAAAAAAAGTGTAAATATTGCATACGCCATTGGTGGACTACACCTATGTAGCAAGATTTACGTGTTCATCGTATTAATACGTGAAAATGTACCTCCTTTTTTCAATGTTACAGCATTATAAAATATTTTTCATAGTGGCATTTATCGTACAAAGCTAAAAAAAACATACCATACCAAACCAAATTAGGGTCTGGTGAGTACCTTCATTAGTGCTTTAGTTGTTTGAGGGGAATTCATTCATTCATTCAAACAGTTATGTACAAAAAGACATAAGTTATTATCTTTTAACTTAAAACACTCAAAAAATCGTGACAACTTTTCAGTTGCATTCTCTGTACTGTACAATATATACAAGTTTTAGGCAAACGTTACATGAAAAACACAAACTGGTGTGTCAGAAGCGTTGTCATTTTGAAGAATTGTTAAAAAATATTTGTTGATGATGTTTCAGTGGGTTATGTCTGTTTAGTTTTGTTTCATGTCTGTTCTGTTTTTGTCTTTGTGTTCATCACGTTTTGTCCATTTGTCTCTGGTGGAGCTGGCAGAAAAGCTCTACATTCAAATGTGTCTTGTGTTTTACAATCTACGGAGTTTGTAAGTGCAAGACCAAGCATTGTTTTTTTGTTTGTTTGTTTTTTTCTGTGTGTGTATTTTTGTTTGTTTTCAGATGATCTTGTCAGAGGGGGAGCAGCAGTGGTGTTTTTCAAGCCTCAGAAAAAAAGAATCCCTGAAGTCTGTGTGAGGGTTTATGTGTGTGTTTGTGTTTGTGTGTGAGATAGTGACAGAGAATGACAGAGTTAGTTTCTACCCATCATCATTCAGCGTCTTGACCACCGTGGGTGTTGGGGGCAGACGCCACCTCGAGGCCTGGAGGGTCTCCAGAGGATGAGGAATCATGGGTAGAAATCACCAGAGGGTTGGGTTTGGACAGGTGGGTGCATTTTTGCAGATCAAGGTTATAAGGTTACAGTCTAAAGTGTCCAGATGTGCCTATAGGCTGGCTGCTGCAGACTGGCCCTGGTGAAGGTGTACACACAGGTCAGTTGCTAAAGCAAACTGGAAAGAGCTGATGTTTTTCTCTGAGTGTTGAAACCTTCTCTACAGCTGCTTCCTCGGCATGAGTAAACCGATGAGCCAAGCGCTACCTATATTCCTTTCGTGACCTTTGAGAGTGGTGATAAATATTACTATACTTTAAAAAAATCATATAAATATCTTGTGTATTTTTTTAAATTACAATAACAATAATTATAGATATATAAGAAATCTTTGATCACAGCCGAAGTCCACTTTTGCTATATGTAGAAATATATCTGGAGGTGCTGGGTTCAACTATAGGTACGTGACATTCCGTTTCCATGACAAATGGCATATCTTTGCAAGTATGTGTATGTGTTTGTCTAGGTCCATAAGAAACATCTTCAAGAGAAAAAAAAACAAACACTATTTTACAGAAGAGTTGATAAGGCTTTGGATTGGTGTTTTAGGAAAAAAGAAAAAAACCTAAAAGAAACATTCACCTCTGAAAATAAATTAGTTATATTTTTCCAATATATACTCTTTTTTCTCATATACGAGTTATAACCTGGCTCACTCTGAGGTAGGGTTTTCAAGCAACTGCTTACTGAATTTGTTGGGGGTATTATTATATTAAATAGATAGATAGATAGATAGATAGATAGATAGATAGATAGATAGATAGACAGATAGATAGACAGATAGATAGACAGATGTATCTGAAATGTCACCTCAGTTGCAGTGCTGTGACCACACATGCGGGTAAATCCACACACATACACACGCGTGTAATTGCACACATATAAATAAATAAATACATGCCGTGTGCTAAGAGACAGGGTGTGTGTGTGTATGTGTGTGTTTGTGCATCTGTTTGCATGGTGTGTGTGTGTGTTTGTGTGTGTGTGTTTATGGTTGTATGTGTATGTATGTATGCTTTCATTGCAACCTAGATTCACAGTCAAAATGCGCAATGAAAACCAGTGAAAAAAGGAATATAATTTAGGAATAATAATTATGTTTTTAAAATCAACCCTATTCATTAGGAATAAATCATAAGTCAACATGGATGTACCATTGTGTACCTCACTAGGTTTTTTTGTTTCGTTATACTTGTGAGTCCAAAATCTCATTTGAAAAGCAGCAAGAGTTCCTGATCATTGGAGATCCATTGGACAGATGATTGGTTTGGAGAGGGGGTGGGGGGAGCTCCTTTTCTGGAGCAAGAGGGGCGTGGAGTGGGGTGTTGGGTCCTCTTCGGGGCGGGAGTCAATTGTCCATGTTGCCGTGACAACTGCAGCCCCAAAGGCTCCTGGAAGGTCAGAGATGGGTGGCCCGGAGCAGAGGCTTGGGGAATACATCTGTCTGGGGGGGGGGACTCCTCCTATACCAGTCAATCTGGAGAGAAAGAGAGAGAGACAAAAAAAGCACATTAATAAACATGGCCACAGAACTCTAAACAAGATGCATGCAGCCATACACTTAAAGGAACTTACGAATCCACTACTGTGATAGAATAACTGAGATACAATGCATTTTTACATAATTCCTTATTCATAAAAATAAACATTTGGCATCATCATGTGTCATGTTTGTTTTACAGTCACTACTATAAAATCACAGATAGATTTCATGCTCCCTTTTGAATGAAAACATTTACAGGAAGGCCCCAACGAATGTATCTTTTTAAAATGAGAAATGTGAGAGGAGTGTTTATCTGTGTGAGAGTGTGTGAGCATGTACGTGTCAGCTGATGATTTATACAGCAGGAATGGGAGCACCGAAGGAAGGAAAAGGTTAAGCTCCCTCCCTCCCTCCCTCTCTCTCTCCCTCTACCTCTCTCTCTCCTCTCTCCCTCTCTCTCAGCTTTACCAAGTAAGGAATATGCTCTTTTGCTGGTAGCAACTGAAGGAGCAGGTGCTTTCGCTGAGGGCTGGGAACACACACAAGCCGGCACTCACACACATACCAGCATTTCACACTATGCAACTGGCGCATAGCCTTCTCAAGTGTGCCTAAAGACACACACACACACACACACACACACACACACACACACACAGACGAATAGAGAAATGGTTTCAATCATACTAGTCCCGTGGTTCTAATGGCTACTGGAGTTGAATGCGGACGTGTGGCCATGCGAGTCAGTGGTGGGTCAGTTGTTCATGTCGGTGCTGCAGGCTGTGACGTGAGTGAGCCTGCTCTAGGTCTCACA
>NW_027468718.1:31498516-31568516 GCF_046254945.1 Alosa pseudoharengus | reverse complement strand
AGGGGACTGTGTGTGAGAAAAACATTGCTCTGCTCCTCCCTCTCTTCCACCTACGCAGTCCATAGCCTAAGGCCATACTATTCTGCTCAGTCCAAGAGAGAGAGAGAGAGAGAAAGAGAGAGAGGAGGAGGAGAAAAAACCTTTACTACTTCTCTTCAGAAACACCTGCTTTACCAGAAATACAGCTTAGCTCAGTGTGTGCTTACATTCACAGAGGCCACATGCATTCAGCTCACCACAGAGTTTTTGGCTGGACTCGAAAAACACTTAACAGGAGGTTGTTCTATTTTCTCACTGTGTCTGTGTGTAGTATTTGTGTACGGTCTATGTGTGTGTGTATCTCAATGTGTGTGTGTGTGTGTATGTGTGTTGTATCTATAGAGTGACATTAATCTGTGTGTGTGTTGTATCTATAGAGTGAGTGTGTGTGTGTGTGTGTGTGTGTGTGTGTGTGTGTGTGTGTGTGTGTGAGAGAGAGGCCCTTCTCTTCCTGTACACTAGTGAGAGCAGACACGTGCTTTCCTAATTGGATCCCACTCCTGGAGTGTTTGTCATGTTTGCGTTAAGAGTTTCACAACAGGTCTGGGGTACTCCTTTTAGCAACACACCAAGAGTATTCTTACACACATCCTCCATCCTCCGTACACACACATTCATAAAATTCACAATACACACTGCAAACAAGACATGCTGTACAACACACTGAATACACACACACACACACCATATGACAGTTGCAAGTTCCAACTCACAATCCTGTTCTGTGTACAGTCATATAAACACACAAGAAAGGGATCAGGCATCACTTGAAGCCTTGCATAAGTGCATGTTTGTGCTTGGGTGCATATTTCATTGACAGATAACTTTGTTTCACGTTTGTATGAACTCTCGTCCCCCCTAAGCTTTTGAAACCGAAAAAAAAAAAACATGAAAAGGGTGTAACTTCTAAAAAATAAACGGGGAGGGAGTGAAGACGAGAGATCTAGAGAGAAAAAACCTCTCCTCGCGACCTTTGCACACTGCCTGCATTCCATCCCTGAAACCTGCTACCTGACAAGTGATAAACAACTGATTCACTTGTTTTTTTCCGGGGGGCCAATGGCCCACCACTGCACACGGCACCAAAGAGCAAGAGCGAGAGGGAGGGAGGGAGAGCGAGCGAGAGGGAGGGGGGAAGAACCTGCCCACTCTGTGCTTCAACCACATGCATAAGGAGGCACATGTCAGATTAGCAACGTGTGAGAGCTAGTGTGTGTGTGCGGGGGGTTTGGGTTGGTTCCCCGCTGTTTAACAGCAACAAACTCACCACAGGCCAAAGATTAATGTAATTTCACAACAAAAAATTTGACCACGGTAACTATCTGTATCCGCATCTACATCAGATTGCTAACAAAAAATAGGCACGATGACTTGCACTTGCCTGGCGTTATTGCATAACGTACCCTGCCATAACGACGATTATGTAGGATAATAGGATAAACGCGCGAGAAAAAATATCTCTGGCTAAATAATAGCCTATGATTGCGTATTGTGATATTCGCGTCTGAAAAACATATTCGATATCGAATTTCCCTGCCTGCACCATCTTACTCATCCGCAACATTTAGAGGTGTTTATTTACGTGCGGTTCCCACTGGCATGGGGGTTCAGAATAAGACCTGCGTCATATTTCGCTCTGACGTCGTTTCAAATGCGCTCATCATCACGCGAAATTATTCTGCGCAATCAGAATATCAGAAGCGTTTTCCGGTTTGTGTTTACAACAGTTCATGTCATGAAAAAAATGCGTTCATAAAACGTGAACAGTACTGCGTAGCACAGTACTCTCCAGAATCATATCATCTAACAAATTATATATAAAAAACTGTTATCATATCACGACGGCAAAACTAATCTACTAAAGAAGCCACTGTGTGTATGTATGGGGGGGAGTGTTCCATTCATCGCTGTGTCCCTTCAACTCTACATGCATAAGTGAGCCTAGAGCAAGCACACCAAGTAGGGTAAAAAAACAGTACCACATGAGCACATATGAATGTTCTGGAGACCCCTAGAAGAATACTACACAACTGTGTCTTACTTACAACTGAGTTGGGCTGTTTGTCACAGTTAGAGAGAAGTAATACACCTAACAACTAAATTCTATATCACTCTTACAGGGAGCAGGCAGATGGCAATAAAATGTAACAATAGCCATGACTCAGGAATATCAGTCCCTGCCTGACAGCACTGAAAGAGAAACTAGCCACAAAAGAAAGTCTTCCAGCTCACCTTTCACAGCTGTGGCTGTTTCCTTGAAGCCAAGGCTGGCATAGGGACTGGCATGTATTCCATTGATGCCTCCTTTGCAGCAGCTGGTAGCCTTGAAGCGCACCAGAGCATCACACCCGGGCAGACCCTCGTCCATCAGGTTTAAGGCGATGTAGTTAAGTCCGTTCTGGAAGCCCGCCGACGTCTGGCGGCACATGGGGCTGTTGGCCGAGTACGAGGGCCCCTCTTCGGCGCTCTCGCTGTTGCGCACCGTCGCCGGCACGCTCTCCACCGAGGCGCTGGCGTGGCGCCGGGCGGGGTGGGCGAAGGAGGGGAAGACGGGCGTCACGGTGGTGGTGGAGGAGAAGGTCTCCGAGCTGTGGCGCCGGCGGCCCTGGGGGTCCGCCCGGATCACCTTGGCGCCCCGGTCAGGGTCCGAAACGACCACGGGCGGAGAGCCGCCGGGCAGGAGGAAAGCCTCGATCCCCCCACAGCCGCCGGTGCCGACAACAGCGGCGGCTGCGGCGGCAGCATCGGCCAGCGTCAGCCTCTGCACGCGCACGGTGGGACTGGTGGTGAGCTGAGTGGCATCGCCGCCCGACTGCAGGCTGCAACTGGACTGGGCAGGGGAGCCGGCCCCTCCGAACGTCATCTCTGTGTAGTCGTCCTTCACGTTCACCGATGGGCAGACGGGCACGACAGGCGGCGCCAGAGAGTACACCCCCTCCCTCTCCTCCTCGTCGGTGCCCTCGTCCTTCTCCTCGCATGGGCACAGCTCCGGGAGCAAGTCCAGGTCCAGGGCAGAGGTGACCAGGTCCCTTTTCGGAGAGCATGAGATTATGTCCACATTCATGTAGTCCGACAGGACCGGGGATTCCCTCTGGCTGTTCGGGAAGCCCAGCGATGAGGTCAAGGGGCTCCCGCCTGACGACGAAGACGATGACGAAGAGGAGGAGGAGGAGGAAGAGGAGGGCACCTTGCAGGGCTGGGGCGACGAAGACGAGGGTGGAGTGAAGACGTGCTGAGCGCCAAAGTCAATGTTGACGTACTCGCCGGGACTCTTGGGCTCCGTGGGCCCCGGGTGCTCGGTCATGCTGGGCAGCGTGGGCAGCGTGTCCAGGGAGAGGCGCGAGGGCCGGTTCAGACGGCCCCGGTGCACGAGACCCTGCCTGACCGGAGAGGGGCCGGAGGGGGAGGAGGGGAGGAGGCTAACCGCCGTCGCCTCGGGCTGCCGCTGGGGAGAGCAGCGGCCGCCGTCGGCCGCCTCCTCCATGATCCTCTGCGTCTGCGGACTCATCAGCACATACTGGTCACTGTTCCCGTTCTGCTGCTGCTGCTGTTGTTGTTGTTGTTGTTGTTGTTGTTGTTGTTGTTGTTGTTGCTGCTGCTGCTTGTAGGAGCGAGGCAGGGAGTTGAATGAATAAGGCACCCGCTGCATAGCGTGGGAGAAAGGGTGCTGCTGCTGCTGCTGCAGCTGGTGTCTCTCGGCAGGGCCCAGGGAGGCCAGGAAATAATCGGGAGGGGTTAGGGACACCGTGCAGGAGGATGGGTCCACGGGGGACATGTTGAGGTACTCGCCGTTGCCCAGCCTGCTGTCTGAGCTCTCCATGGACAGCCTGGAGCCGCAGAGCATCTTCATGTAGCCACTGTCCTCCAGGGAGCAGCTGCTGCTGGGGGAGTTGGTCCGGAAGCCGCCACCAGAGCCGGAAGCCGGGAGCACGTGGTGGCCCCGGGGGTTAATGATCTGCTTGGGGGCCGATACACACATGGGGCTCATGGGCATGTAGGGGTCATCCTTGCCTCCCGGGGGCGCCGCACCAGGAGTCATGGGCATGTAGCCGTCTTCGCTGGCCAGGTGGGGCCCGCTGGGGCTCTTCAGCAGAGATCCGATTTCAATGTCGCCGTAGTCCTCCGGGTACGTGACCTTTGGGGAGGCGGTGTGCGAGCTGCGGCCGGAGGAGAAGTGGCTCCCGTTCAGACTGTTGTTGTTGTTGGAGGTGGTGGTATAGGTGGCCCTCATGAGAGTGTACTCATCCAACGAGGCTGAGGAGACCTGTGCTGGTGCCCTCTTCTGGTGAGGCATGGTAAGGGAGTGGGTCCTCTTCCGGTAGGCCTTCTCCAGGTCCAGGAGCAAGCCGTCTTGGGACATCCGCTGGTTCGCGTGGGAGAAGGGGGTGAGCCCCGTCTGCCGGCGCTCCATGACCATGTACCCATGCAGGTCGCTGCCCTCCTGCGAGGGCGGCGTGTCTGTGAAAGACTCTGGGGTGTTGCTGCGGTTGGAGGCCAATAGGTAGCCCCGCGCTCCATCCCCGGGGCTGTAGGCGCAGTCGTCGCAGGAAATGAAGCCGGCGTCGCTAGGCGACCCCGAGACAGACGCGCTGCAGCTTGATGGGCGGGGAGCACTCTCCAGGTTGGAGCCGTTCCCAGAACTGGACGACAGGCTGACAGGGCTCGTGGCCGAGGGTGGGGAGTGAGACACGGGCATGGACATGGATTTGCTATGCTGCAGGGAGGGGGATTCAAATGTCCGACAAGGGCGAGCTGTCACTGTGTTGGACCTGCTTAGCTGAGTACGGTTCACGCTGGGACTGATGGGACTGCCGGTCACTGACATTGGGCGTGCCATAGTTCCGTCGCCCTCACTGGCCGTTCTTATCCGACACGAAGAAAATTTGGTGACAGGAGACGTGGCGGCTATGCTGTCTGTCCGAGAGCGGCGCAGCAGCCCCGTCCGACTCGGCGGGAGGTTGTTCAAATGCCGCCTGCTGGGCACGGAGATGGGGTTTGTACCTGAGGACTGGCTCTTGCTGCGCGGTCGAAATTCTGACAGTTCTTTCATCGCTTTCATTGCCTCCAAAATAGTTTCGTGTATATTCTGAGCCACCACGGAATCGTCCGCCTGCATCCAGAGTTCACCAGGACCAGTAGACGCGGACCTGCCCACTTCGATGAAGAAAAAGCTGTCGGAGTGGCCACATCTCCGAATGTTCATCAGCTGTAAACTGACGGACGCCACCTCCGAGTTCAGTTTGACGAAGCTAATGCTCCGGCTTGATAAACAAAGTCTGTATACTCCCGTTAAATTCCGAGTTTGACCCAGTCCTTTCGATTTCAAATTTACTTGCCAAACCTCCTTGTAAGCGGCGTTTACCGGCGTAATCATACCGTAGCTTGCCTCGTCAAAACCCACCAGCGATGAGGCGGAATTACACGATCCGTCATACACTCTCCCCTCATTCATTAAATCCGTTAAGACTTGATACCAATTTTCCTGCTCCTGCTCATTTTCTGCGGCCACGGCAAAATACTCGTCCTTGGTATAAAGGGCGATGAGGTGTTTGTGTTTGGCGTCTGCTCTCTTGTTGATGTTCAAGCAGGAATCCAGGGGTATGACCCTCTTAGCTGCCGATTTGTTTTTCCATTTCTTTTCGCTCTCGTAATATTCCAGCCGGGCAGGGAAGCCGTCGCTCTGCTCCTTTAACACGAAGAATCTCTTGTGTCCATGTTTCTGTTTCTTCAGATATCCACACTTCTTAATGTTGTTGTTATTTACGTTGGAAAGTAAATGTCCTCCAGTTTGCGGCGGACTCGCCATTCTCGCGTCCTAAAAACTCTCACTTTTTCGCTTAACTTGTATGTTCTCTCTCCCCTTGAACCTCAAATGGAGGAGAAACTCGTCTGTAGTTCTCGCTTCTATCTCATTCCAAGCTCTGACCACCGCATACGGCGTGCGTAGCAGTTAACCAGTAAATAACACATATCGCTAAGTGACTGAACTGAAGAGGAAAAACAACATGTGACGTCCTACACATCCCAGCTTTGGTTACAAAAAAGCAGGGAGGAAAAAATACACACTGCTATAAGGCGGTGCAACCTTCGGGGAAGGCGTACCTTTCGAACCGCCTATCTGATAGGCTCATTGGAGTCATTGGATGTAGAGAATGAATGGTAGTAAAAAGAACCTATCTGACTAGAATACGTCCCTCCCACCGGAGTGTGGCTGCTTCGTCTTGGTCTCACTCATCAGAGCTCCCGCAGAACTACCAGAGTGTTCATCTATACGCTATATTATGCGGGTGACTAGCCTAGGCTAATAATAATCTAACTATTTATGTCTATGCATTTTGCGTCAGTCTCATATGTATTTGAATTCTCATTTAGTGTAGCCTATTTCCATATTTGTTACCCGTTTTGTCGTCCTGTGCCAGCTTTATGGGAACTTAGTCTGAGTCACCTTATGGTCAGAAACCTTAGTAAGTAACTAATCTGACTTCCGAAGGTCAAACGTATCACTTGATAAGTATAATGCAGGCTACATTTATTCTACTGAACTCACATTCCTACTCAGATGATGCTCATAACGTGCGTAGTTAATGGGTAATGTTCTCATAGCTATCTGCGTCTAATCGTTCAATATTTGCTTTGGGTGATGTTTACATTGTAGCATGTAATTTAAATGTTATAACGAGGGTATACCTTGTGGATATAGAGGCTATACCTTGTAATTGTGAAATAGCTTACTCCACAACGTGTTGTTAAGATACAGTAAGTGTTCTGATAACTGTGATTCGTCCTCAAAATATATTAGTATCTTAAACATATTTGTCTTAAGTTATTTCATGAAAATATTTTTGAAACATTCTTAGCTGTTTATGGCAATAGCGATGACGAATGTAGTTCGTCAGATGTTTGCACTGAAAGTGTTGTTGACAAGAATAATCTGGATGGCGTCGGCCCATATTTTACCCCTTTCAAAACATTGACATTCAGCTCGCGTCGCTTGGGAAGTACCCAAAATTCAGTCGGCAAAGAAGTGTCATCTAAAATCCTGCTGGCTTTGCGTTCCACATTCTATTCCTCAGGAAATCATTTAAGTGTAAAATTGTAAACAACCGACAAGTCATGGCTCTTGTTACGTAACGTGCTGCTCTATTTATAAGACTGCGGATCCAGTAGCGCAACTTGACTGCCTCTAGCGTTTCACTCTACTCCATGTTATTTACATGGGCATATCTGCTGTATTTGCCTGCCTTATTATGCGTAGAACATGCGGTTAAAATTCACACCTAGTGAGAGGGCGTGTTGGTGACGTTTCTTTCGTGCGTCCATGTGGTTAGATCTGACTTAAATGCCAGTGTTATGATGGAGTGGCATAATGCTGTCCAGAAAATCTCCGACCTGGAAAGATGCAGACATCACGGAGCTACTGTCCATAAGGGCATACAACATTTTGATAGAACACATGAAGGGAACGGCAAGAGACGTTGTAGCCTACAACTGCATGGCAAGGCCAAACGAATTCAAAAGACTGAATCACCATTTGCAGAAGGCGCTGAAAAGGCAGTATAGCCTACAGCGACGTCGTTGACGACAATAACAGGAGTATTTAATAAATTGTTAGCCAACACGGTTTTCTGTTCATTGATACCTCGCTGAGCTCGCTGATATTTGTTGAGCATATATGCCTAGAGAAAATGAAAACGAAGAAAAGCCAACTTTGTTACAAGCTCCTTACTTAAAAGCAATAGACACATGGGGAGAGGATGCTTTTGGAAAAAATAAACCATGAAAAAACGAACAACTTCACTGTTATGTTAGTATTTTGTTTATTGCTTAAAAACGTTGTATGATGGCCTTGAAGTATTGAGTTAGCCTACTGAATTGGGGTGCGTTTCCCGTACAACTACGGAGGTTAGCTGTTTACTAATGTGGTACGATGCATCGTTCAACTAACCAACATGTAAGTTACGACTGTTTCCCAAAACCGTCGTACTTACATAGTACTTTGTTAGTTTGAACCATGTTGGTTTCAACCAACATACAGCGGGGAAAATAAGTATTGAACACGTCAACATTTTTTTCAGTAAGTATACTTCCAATGAGGCTACTTGCATGAAATTTTCACCAGACACTAGTATTAACTCAGATAATCCCCCCATATAAAAAAATCCAAACATTAAAGTCCATAGGTAGAGTTATGTGTAATAAAGTGGAATGACACAGGAAAAAAGTATTGAACACGCCTGCTGAAATTTCATAAATACTTTGTGGAAAAGCCTTTATTCGTAATGACAGCTTCAAGGCATTTCCTGTATGACGAAACTAACCAGTTACAGTATTCTGGTGTGATTTTGGCCCATTCTTTTCAACGGATAGTCATTTAATATTGAAGATTCCAGGGGTCCCTCTTGTGAATCCTGATCTTTAGTTTACTTCCAAAACTGTTTAATTGGATTGAAGTCAGGGCCTTGATTTCCTTTCTCTGAAACCAATTGAGAGTTTCCTTTGCTGAATGGTTTGGATCATTGTCCTGCTGGAAGCTCTAGCCATGTCTCATCCTCATCATCCTGGTGGATGGTCAAGATTCTCCCGGAACAAAATGACTCCATTCATCATTCCTTCAACTGTATGAAGTCTGCTAGTACCATGAGATGAAAAACAGCCCATACCATGATGCCAGCACCTCCAAACCTCACTGTTGGTAGGGTATTTTTAGGGTGATGCACAGTGTCATTTCTCCTCCAAATATGGTGTGTAGTATGACATCCAAAAAGTTCAATTTTGCTCTCGCCTGACCAGAATACATTCTCTCAGTATTCCATAGGATTGTCCAAATGTTGTGTAGCAAACTTTCAACGAGCTTTGACATGTTTTTCTTCAGCAAAAGAGTCATGCAGGATGAGCGTGCATAGAGGCCATGGCGGTGGAGTGCATTACCTATTATTTTTTCTGTAACAACTGCACCAAGTCTTTTTGGAGCTTTCTCCGAGTGGTACTTGGCTCTTGGGCTACTCTTCTGACTATCCTTCTGACTTCCTGGTCAGAAATCTTGCAAGGAGATCCTGTGCATGACCAGTGATGATACAGTGATGTTCCTTCCACTTGCAGATAATGGGTCCAATACTGCTTGCTGGATGCTTCGGAAGTTTTGATGTGCATCTGTAACCAGTTCCATTGATATGTTTTGCAACAATAAGGTTGCAAAAGTCTTGGGAGAGCTCTTTGCTTTTACCCATTATGAAATGCTTCTTGTTTGACACCTTGGTAACAAAAAACCTTTTTATAGCCCACCAGTATGTATTAACCCAGCTTATATCAATTTGCACAGATAGGAGGGATTATTTCTCTAACTACTTATAGATTCCAGTTTGTTCCTTGCCATTTCTTGCCTTTGTGTACTGCTTTTTCTTAGCGTGTTCAATACTTTTTCCCTGTGCCATTCCACTTTTTTACTCATAACTCTACTTTTAGACATTAATGTTTGGATTTTTATATGTGTGTGGATTACCTAAGTTAATACTAATGTCCGGTGAAAATTTCATGCGAATAGCCTCACTGGAAGTATACTTACTGAAAAAAATATTGACGTGTTCAATACTTATTTTCCCCGCTGTAGTTCAGACTACAATGGTTGCAGATGTGTTAGGAGAATGTCGGTTAGAGCCGAACGCATGAAGTCACGTAAAAGTAATGAAATTTGACATTGCATGACGCTTCCTAGGCCCAGCAGTTATAATATCAATAATAATAATAATAATAATAATAATAATACTTATTACAACAATAGGCAGTAATTTCAATAGGCCCTAGGCTATGTATGCTTTTAAATATATATATATATATATATATATATATATATATATATATATATTAGGCTATTAATAATAATAGGCATAATAATGATCATTTTAATAATAACATCACAGTCTATTGAACGTAGCCTACTAATTAGCCTAATCAGTGAAGCATAAATCGCCAACCGAGCAAATATTGTTGTGAACAAATAAGTTACACATTTAATGAAACACACCGAATAGCCTATAGGCTAAATACTGGCCAATATTTTCATTTGTTGTAGCGTGACAAGGTGGCGTGAAAGGATAGACTTCTGCATTTCGGATCTTGTGGTCGTAGGTTCGAGCCTAGATAATGATAAATTAATAATGGTGTTGGAATCTTGGATAGGCTCAGTCACTAAATATTCCTATGATCGTTTAGAACCTGTAGTCCTAGTTTTAACTACTGATTGGAGACCATATGCTTACTAGGCTTAGGATAAATGTATATTATGTTCTATGAAAATTGACATGGTTAGATTAGATTCAACTTTATTGTCATTGTGCAGAGCACAAGTACAAATACAACCAAATACAGTTTGCATCTAACCAGAAGTGCCAAAAAGGCAGAAAAGTGCAATGTGATATATAAAGTATAGACAGGTGGTGCATAGACAGGACAATAAATATAGTGCAGTGTAGACAGTAGTATACAGTTGGTTTGCAGAAGGTGGTTTAGAGTAATATAAATGAAATATAAATATGTGCAGTATCTTATCAGTTACCTTACAGTAAGAGCAGAATAAATATGGATATGTAATATGAACAATGTTGAACATGTTATGTAAGTGCTTTGGGTTTCACTCTGTTCTAAAAGCGCTATATAAATGAATACTTTACTTTATGATTGCCCTTCATTTCACTGGAAGTTTTTCATGCCTTTATGCAGCATTTTTCCAATGTTGCCCTTGTTATGTGTTTTCACTGTGACACTGAAAATTGAATACTGTTACGACACACAAGAAGTTCATGATATTTTAAATGCACAGATACTGTTTTTTTACCATTACTTTTCATCCATTGTAGTTATGAAGTTGTGTGTTGAATCACAACCACAAAATGACAGTTCACATAGCACAAATGTTTCAATGCTCAAATGGTTGAAGGATCTGCGCCAGCTGTACCAACATACACACACACACACACACACACACACACACACACACACACACTCACACTCACACACACACACAGTGTTACTGTAGGTGCTGCTGAGATAGTAGCAAAGTATATACTGTTCAAATGCATGTCTATATTCCCTGAGTGCACTGACATTTCAAGACCTACTTTATTCCATCAACCCCCTATGATAATACAAGCATGTCAACTGCTCCATCTAGGAGCCCAACAGCGAGGCAGAGGCGCGGTACAACAACGCCCATAGCCGGACCCACGTTGTTGTGGAGAGGGCCCTGGGCATGTGGAAAGGTGTGTGAGCAAATCCGCTGATGGCTTGAAGCTCCATCCTGCAAAGGCGTGCAGTGTAGTTTTGGTGGCGGCGCTTCTGCAACATGGCCCTTCAGGATCACATCCCACTGCCGGCTGATGAGGAGCTGTTAGTGGAGGAGGTGGAAGAGGGTTCCAGTGGCTGCTGCACACCTTCCTGCTGGCCTGGAAGCACACTGGGAATTAGTTGCACATATGTTTGGCCCCTAAACACCCAAACCCCACAATTCCCTGCCACATTACCTGTTTTTTCCCCTTTTGTTTATGTTTTTTACATTTCTTTTAGTTTGGTGGGGGTGAGGGGGTAAATGTACTTAACTTTCCCACCATCACTTTCTCCCCATGATCCCTCCCACACACACACACATGTTCCCTATGAGCCATGACATCAAAATACATACACAGATTGAAAGGTCACAAAGCAAAGGCAACTTACCATTTTTCCGCCTCCCATGACAGGCCTACCCATACCTGGGCCATGAAGGACAAGTTAAATCAGTGAAAATCATGTCACATTTTGACACTGACCACAGCACTCTGCATGCTCACTTAAGTCCCAGAGGTCTTAAAGTTCTCCAAGCGAGAGGCTACTCAACAGCAGCATTCTCCAATGTCATTGTACCAACATAATTCAGCTATGTGTTCAAATATCAAGATCATATAATAACTGAGGGTAGTCTAACTTATACACCCGCTAAACATAGCTTGTGATCAGACAAGATACAACACAAACCCCACTCCACAGGCATAGGCTACTCACCTCACACCCATCGACTCAGTCTTGAACCCCTGACCTCCCTCATGTAAAGCACACACGCTACAGTCTCTGCCACAGCACAGTCACTTCACCACATCATAATGGGCTGTAGAGTCCATATACCGTATGATTAGCAGATGCTTCATCCAAACACACTTAACATACGACTACAATGTAACGTTATCCTTTTATAACAATTACAATGCTAGCCTCACATAACAATACCGTTGGCATTCAAAAGCTTTATCACCAGATAACTTAACGGGTGTTCGAAAGAATCTGTGCTGACACATTAGCATTAGGCTACATGTAAATTCACGAATAATAACAACACAGATGATTGCGGTCATCATAGCACTTCACCACAGGCCGCTCTGTTGTAGGCTAACTCCACAACACTTCACTTTCCACTGTACCACATAACGTTGTCCAGTAATGTGCAATTGTAGCTTCCAGCAATGCTATGGTATGGTATCCCACAGCAATGTTATGGGATCGTTTAATGGCTACCTCTCATCCATCTGTCCTCTGCGTGTTCCGTCATCAGGGTTACGTCGTCTACTATGGTTCTTACTACTTAAAGGAACCGTATGTAAGAAAAATATTTCAATTAATCATAAAATGGCCCTGATATGTCACTAAACATTAAGAAATCATGTTAATTTCAAATACTTATATCACTGACAACAGTAGTCCGGCCAGGATATTGTCATTTAAAAAGTGAAGTTGCAGCCCTCAACTGATGTTGATGTTGTGTTTTGTCATGTCATGTTGTGTTTTGGCCTGATGCGCCACCCTCCACCTATCTACTAATCACGAAGTCAGTAGTGTTTCGCCATCAGGGTTGGCAACCTCGAGTCGGGGGGAGGGGGAGGGGATACACCGCTCTTCAGTATTTTGAAAGTGATTGCAGTACCAGTTTTGGCCACAATCTTACATATGGTTCCTTTAATACAGGGGGTAGTTTCTAGAAAGCATCGTTTGCTAACTTGCGTCGCAACCTTGGTAGTACGCTCCATCGTTCTTGGATTTGGTGTTTCTAGAAAAGGTAGTTCGAAACTCTCAATCGCAAAAAAGGACGCAAAGTTTGGTCGTTTGAACTACTGCCCCTAGGCAGTCGCACTAGGGAGCAGTGTCTTAATCAAAATTAAGCTACAGGATAGATCAATCATTGAGTCACGAGATAAACATCCACTTCGCAAATTTTGGTTAGGCGGTTGTGATTTTTGGTTAGGCGCTCCGGACACCAACAGGAACTACCAAGGAACGACACAAGTGCGACTGCCTAGGGGCAGTAGTTCAAACGACCAAACTTTGCGTCCTTGTTTGCGATTGAGAGTTCGAACTACCCTTTCTAGAAACACCAAATCCAAGAACAATGGAGCGTACTACCAAGGTTGCGACGCAAGTTAGCAAACAACGCTTTCTGGAAACGACCCCCTGGCTGGTAGCCTACCATAAAGTTTGTGCATGCTCTCTCTCCAACGCAAACCAGATGTGGGGTTCTATAGCCAAGTAATTCTGGTACATAACGTTGAAAACAGATAAATGTGTTTATTCGAAGCACACATACAAATACTGTTTGCTTACTTGACTAGCCTACTTCAAGTATTAACCTACGCACAATAGATTTGTCTTCTTTAGCCTACATAATGCATAGGATACACTTTGTAAACAAAAAGCAGCTGTGACAGGCAGCGGCCGCATATATTCTGCGTCATATCTCGCATCTTGTGAACTCTACAAGCCCCCACCCCTCACTCGACAACCACACGGAGATTTTGTAATGTGCGTGTATGTCGTTCACACATACGTCCGTATAAGGTCCAGTAATACCTAGCGTTCATGAGCTTCGGAAAAACCTTTCTCCGAGTGAAAACATCATCATTCCGCGTCATTCACGTCACTTAACGTGTGAGTCAGAGGTCGGAAACTGGAGCTAGATTTTGCTAACAGAGTTGCCCAGTTAGGGGCTCGTCATCACTTTTGTCGTCACATTGTAGTTCGTTTGTAGTCCATGTGGCCTTGCATGTCCAACAGTTTGAATGTGAACTTGGGAATTTGCCCTTTTTATCACTGGAAAAGCTGCATATCTTTCTTTCACGAGCATCTTACACTATATTTTAAGCAAATACAGTTGTTTGTTTAGGATTAGTGAGTGTATGTTTTAACCGTTGTTGTGGCATCCGTGTTTGTCACACATTCGATGGCAAAGCACTTGAACACTTGCTGTCGGAAAAACAAAGTAGCCATGGGGGCGGTCCTTGTCATTCCGAGGTGCTCTGAATGCACCCTTAGGTCCGCAGGTTAGCATCATATCTGAATCATCCGAAGGGTAGGACCTCCGTTTGACAAACCTCCGTATGTACTCCGGAGGTTATATCTGAAAGCGCTAAATTGTTGACTGTTCTACATGGTGGCGAACGATCTGAATAGTGTTCACTTGTAATTAAAGCGTTTAATGAAAACTAAGAGCATAAGAAGGGAAACTAAATAATTTTACACGTCTCTCTCTCTCGTATGAGAGAGCATCGTCCCGACCCAGATAGGATGATGATGCTTTACAGTGATGACGTGAAATAAAGGTCTGCAAGGAGATGAATGCGTCAGTTGGGAGCAAAATGCGTAAAGGAAAACAGCACATTCAGAATGATTTTTACCCGTGGTCTTATTACAACTGATCCCAGATGAAGCTTGCCACAGTCTGGCTTACGCTCTCTACGCAGTAAGTATTTCTCGTGGGAGGAGGTAATGAGGGAAAGCACTGCGTTCGGGCACAGTGATATAACCCCCCATGTCCTAGCTGGCTGCCGAAAATGAACCCCAGTCTGTCATAGTCCCTGTTTTCTGTACAAGGCTAGTTCATTCCAGTACATCTATGGCGTAGTTTGTCCTTGATGTAAACGAAC
Organism: Alosa pseudoharengus; assembly: GCF_046254945.1. NCBI lineage: Eukaryota > Metazoa > Chordata > Actinopteri > Clupeiformes > Clupeidae > Alosa > Alosa pseudoharengus. Next base: position 31,553,538 of record NW_027468718.1, on the reverse strand, counting down.
GCCATAATTGGAAGTGAAAAATCAAACTTTCCTACACATTGATACATGAAATCGGGAGCAGTTGCTTGAAGGCTATTGATGATCATTAATCAATTCAGGCACTCGTAAATAAAACAATACATCTGGGTTGATAAAGCAGATGTTTGTGAGTAAGTCCACCTTTATGACCCACTCACCCCCACTAACTCCCCCCCCCCCAAAAAAAACAATTATCCAGTGGCCACCCACTGACCCATGAAACTAAACCACTCACACCGTCCTCACCAGTGCTCAGCAAGGTCAATTACAAGACCGCTCGGATTGGGTCAATTATGCCAACAAACCACTTATTTGACTGGTGTCTTACTGGAAATGGAATCAAATTAAGGGATGACATCCCGTTGCCGACTCCCGTCGGCCATGAATAACTCAATTGAATCATCTCACCTGGGAGTGACTGGTCTCATTCTTCCTTGAACCCCCCTCCCCACCTTCCCTTCCATCAGTCTTGTCTGTACGTACTACACTGAACACTTGCCTCTTAATAAAGCTTACATTTATCTGCATACAGTTTGCCTCTGGCTGCTCAGCAGGAGATGACTTGGGAGGTATGACCTCATCCACACATCAGGTAGTTGAATATTTTGAGTCACTTCTAGAGCTTGTCTCCCCGGGTGTCATAGCAATTAAATCATATGTCAACTTATCCAGCATATGCTGCTGTCATCGTTATTATACTTTGTGTCATCATTTTGTCCTTCACATCATTTAAAAACATAAATAAGACCTTTCAGTTGGTCTTATATGTAACAACAAAAAAAGAAAGATGAAAAGTCTCAAGACTCCTTTAATAAATTACCTTTACGTGTCCTAAAATGACAGAACTGTCCACTCAATTAAGACATTTTGATTTGAGAATTTGCCTTCTGAATGAGAATAAGAACGAGACTTTTTTCCCTGACACCAAAGAGCGCCCGACTAAAACCAACAGTGAAGAATTGCTCAGGACTGAGCATGCCGAAAACTTCTGTCTGAGGCAGTATGTGAAACATGTTTCTTGGAAGGAAATGTCACCCTTATTATATATTATTACATATTAATTAGCTTTATGCCATGCCAGAAGCTGATCTCTTTTAGCAAATTTGGTAACAGAAAAACAATCTGAGTAATCGTTTTAAGCAGATTGGCCCCCAGTATGTGGACCTGCCCACCATATGCAGATGCTCTTTTTAGCTTTATTTTTAGGACGTGAACTCTGAGAAATATCAGCTAAGAATTTGTACATATGCCATCCAGTGCTATTAGTCATGCATCCTGCTATAGCCTTTTTAGACTGTGGGGAGAGCCTGCTTTATATAATAGGAAATGAAAAAGTGACAAGACAAAGATGTCCATACAAGTATACTCATACACATACACATGCTCTGCTTTCTCTCTCTCTCTCTCTCTCTCTCTCTCTCTCTCTCTCTCTCACACACACACAGGGACATGGACAGGCTGTATGACCCACCAATTCCACAATTGAGTGTTTTTGTACATTATACTGCCTTGTCAGTCCATGAAAAAGAAACCGTATCAAACTTGAAACACACACACACTTCACACACAGATACACATACAGTAAGCACACATGCAGATACACATCTGTCCGTCCTTCTTCAGATTAGGCTTGTCTTATTAAGTGTGCAGAGAAATGACTGGGGGTGGGGGGTGGGCACCAGTTTGTTTTACCCATAAACAATCCTAGTGTGAAATGCAAATCAAAGCTCTATGCAACAAAAAAAACGCAATAAGGTGTGCTCTACCCAGTGAATACTAAAACACAATATAACACACACACACACATGCACACACACACACACACTCAGGAACGTACATATGTACACACAGACCCACATAGTATAGTCCATCTGCTACTTTCAGGCATCTCTTTGTGCTCTTTATGGGAGCGTGCCTCTGTATATGAGCTCTTGATTTACTTCCTGTGGCTACATAGTTTACGAGTTCATTAAACGCCCATCAGACTCTTACTCACAAGACTTTAAATGGCCCCCATACCCAAGCTGCAGATGAGTATGTTTTAGAGGCTCCACTGTAGATGGTGCTGGATATTAGAGCAGTGTGTATATATACAGTTTATTTATTTATTTTTACTACTGGGTCTTCAATTAGATACTATTTGGCTTCATGTTGTTGGCATTAGTGTTTACTGCGAAGTTGGAAATCAACAAGGACAGTTATTACCCCCATGGTCACGCGTCAGGACAGGCAAGGTTGATAGGAAATAAAGAGGCTGATTGGTCCTCGATCATGCTTTATCTACCAGAAAGTTGTTATTTAAAGAGAAGAGGGTATTTGTTAAGTGCTCTTATAAAATAAATTCAGTATCTTTTAACTTAAAAGTTAAATTGGGGATGGATGAAGTAATGACAGTGAATGACGTCTGCTTATTAAGTACAGCATCTGATATAGATGTACAGATATTCAGCTGTCAAAAGCCCTGGGTCAGCTGTGTTAATTTCTGTATTATAGAGATTTGAGTTAAAAACAAATGCATTATGAACCTAATTCTTTATAAATGCATGTATTATTATTATTCTTGCTATTATTATTATTATTATTATTATTATTATTGTAAAAGAGTTTTTGTGGTAATTTAATGATTTAAGTGGTCTTCATGTATATCTCCCCATCTCCTTTCTTCCTAGAGACTTATATCTGATCATATAGCAGTGGTCTAGTTAGCCCGGTTGGAAGCTGAGTAACTGCATCCACACGTCCAAAACACACCACACTAATGTTAACGCAACACATGTTGCATAACATTAGAAGATTAGAATATTCAATCTGATGATCCGGGGCTGACTGAGAGTGTGTGTGTGTGTGTGTGTGTGTGTGTGTGCGCGAGTGTATATGTATCTGTGTGTGTGTGTGTGTAAAAGAGTGGGATCAGATTTGCCCGTTCTCAGTACCCCGTTAGGCCCCTATCACAACTGAGCAGTAGCCTTTTGAGGAATTAAAATCCTTACTAAACCCCTGCCCGGATTAAGCCCTTGTACGGCTGCACGGTGTCAGAAGCGTATTGTTTTCCTCATAATGATGTGGAGCTTTAGTGACGTTGGAAGCCGGATGTTGTTGTTGTTTATTTAAACTTCATTGACTTATTTGCTCTCCGTTTGTCATGTCAGGTGCTAATCTGATCATTTTTTTCCATGTGTTTATTTCAGCACAGGGTTAAGCTGAGGAAAAATAAGGGGATGGAATTTAGAGCAGTGGTGTTGAATGATCTCTTGTAAGCCTGGGCCTACACCACAGCTCATCCACGCTTTCTTAGGCAGAGACAATAGATTGGGTGGAGGCTGCTGGACAGAGGTACCCTGCTAAAAAGTTGAAGCTAACAAATGGGTAACCCAGCACAGAGCCTATGTTTTAAGAAATATTATATTATGATTTATGTATTATATGATCCGTTTCATATTTCTATGCAAATGACTTCTGTAAGAACATGAAATTGGCCTGGCTGACCTCATCCTACAGGGTTCCACTCTGAGCCCTCTGTCTCTGACCAGAGCACTGATAACCGCACTCTCTATCACTTCAACTAACTTCAAATAGGGGAAACAGGGAGTGAAACATACAGTCTCTCTCTCTCTCTCTCTTGGTCTCGCTCTCTGTCTCTCTCTCTCTCTCTCTGTCTCTCTCTCTCTCTCTCTTGGTCTCGCTCTCTGTCTCTCTCTCTCTCTCTGTCTCTCTCTCTCTCTCTTGGCCTCGCTCTCTGTCTCTCTCTCTCTCTCTCTTGGTCTCGCTCTCTCTCTCTGCTTTTCTCTCTCTCTCTCTCTCTCTCTCTTGGTCTCGCTCTCTCTCTCTCTCTCTTGGTCTCGCTCTCTGAAAGACATTAGAAATGTATTTAGAAATGGCACTTCTGCTACATTAATGATTTAATACATTTTGAATACACTGAAATCTAAACCTTCTTCTATTAAATCACAGCCTTAAGGCAAACGTTCTATTCCAGCACAGATAATAGCGGTGTGTATACAATATGAAACTATGTTGTGCTTAAAATCCTCAACAGAACAGCAATAGGCTCCACCATCTTGGTTTGGTGATTTTGTGTTATTGTAATAGCATTGATGAAAACTCAAGCTAATGGTACTGATGAGGCCGAATGGGGTGAGTGTGGTTGCAGGCAGAAGAACAGGAGGGAGATCGGAGGAAGAGTGAACCACCCGCGTGTGACTTTAATGTGATGAATTCCGGTTGTCGCTTTCACTCGAACGAAAAAGTAGATCAACTCCTTGTGGGAGAACGCGGTTCCCCTCGCTCATATTCCGTTTGAAAGACCCTTGTTCCTGAGAGCTCATGGAGGTTACCAGGGGTAGATGGTGGAAAGATGTTTGAGCCATTTCCACCGTTATGTACCACATCCAAATCCCCCGGATTATGGATCAGCTGGGCTGTGGCCCTGTTAGCTGGCCCCAGTAGTATGTATGAGGACACCTAACAAAAAGCCATTCCAGCAGGTCAGTGGGACAGCACTCCCAGGGTGCAATCTGTCTCTCGCTGTATACCTCTGCATTACCATACAATACATATGAATGCCATGAGGCACAGGTGATAGGAAATCTGACGCAGGTTATTACTCCAAGGCATCTCGCCCCGACAACAATAACAAAAACAAAAACACTGCTGTTGTTTGTTCTCTCTCCCTGTGCTTATTATTTTCTACCTTGCCTAACCATATTTTCCTTGAAAGAGAGAGAAAAACGTGTCACTACAAAGCAATGCTTTTTATTACACTTATGAATTTGATTGAATTACATTGCTCCTTAGCCGAGGGAGAGGGGGGCTCCGCCTTCACCACCCCCTCCACCTCTGTCGGAATATTCACTCGTCGTCCGTATTAATATTCATGAGGCGCGAACGCGGGGGTCCGCAAGATATGTTGGTTTTAATCAACGCCACTGAGATGATGAATGCCATTAGGCTTCATTTGCATCGTTTAGGAGTGAACGGCGGATGGAACGCTGTAAGGGACGAGGTACGCAAAGAGAGAGGGAAAGAGAGAGAGAGAGAGAATCCTGGGCGAATGGGATATAATTGAATTCCGTTGCGTGGAGAGGAAGGCAGCCTGTACGGGCCTAGAGTAGAAGAGAGTTCAAATGGGGCCAAGCCACTCTTCAGGCTGTATCATTACCAGTCATCCTCAGAGGCATGTGTATGTCTCTCTCTCTCTCTCTGAGTGTGTGTGTGTGTGTGTGTGCCTGAGCGTATGTTTTTGTACTTTCTTGCATTCATTTCATCTAGTGATTTAAAAAAATCCATATGACTATCAGTATTATGAAAACAACTGCTGATATGCCCACCATATTTTGTAAACGGTCTCCTCCTGTTCCTCTGAGACCATCACTGACCATTTGGTGAAGTACTGAACTGGTGTGTGAGCTTTCTTTTTACAGTGTGACAAATCTTTCTGCACACCATGCAAACCGGCTTAACAGCGCTGTCCTGGTTTGGGAAGGGGAGGGACATTGGTCACTAGATTACATGCTTGTCCAAATTGGTGCCTTCTCTTCCTTCCTGTTATAGCGATCGAAAGGTCTCAGGCCATCTGTCCCTCGCTAAATGTGGCTGGTGTATGAGTGTGTCTTTCTGTCCATCTGCCTCTCTATCGACTGTAAGTGTATCCATTTAACTGCCTATCAATCAGCCTATCTGCCTGTCTATCCATCTGTCCATACACTGTATCTGTCTGTCTGTATCTGTTTGTCTGTCTGCCTGTCTTTCTTTCTGTCTATCAGCTTCTACTACTTTCCATCCATCCATCTATCTATCTGTCTATCCATCCACCCTTCAGTCCATCCCTGGGCCTGCTCCCTCTCTGGCCTTGGGCCCAGGTCACAGGTTGGCCCAGCAGGCCAGCTCCTGGCTCCTGCTGTCAGGCCTGGGCTGCTTACAATAGAGAGAGCAGCTGCTCTGGTCAGTGCCCTCTGCCCCCTGGGCTGTATGCTTGCCCGGTAGACTCTGAGGTAAGCCAGGCACCTTTGACTCCTAATCACATATCCAATAAGCCTCTCTCTTTCTCTCTTTCTTTCTCTCTCTCTCTCTCTCTTCTCTCTTTCTCTCTCTCTCTCTCTCTCTCTCTTTTTCTCTCTCTCTGTCTTTTTCTTTCTTTCTCTCTCTGTCAATCTCTCTCTGTCTCTTTCTTTCTTTCTCTCTGTTTCTCTCTTTTTTCTGTCCCTTTTCTCTTTTTCTCTCAGTTTGATTTAACAAAGAGCGAGGCAATGACTCACGCCTGCCCTTGCTGTGCCCCCTGAAACTCCCTGTCCCCATCGCAGAGCTGCCCCGTCTGCCGTCACCACCCGCCGTCACCAAGTTCCCCTTTTCTCCCTCCGCTTCCCTCAAACCCAAACGTGTTTTTCTCGCTCTCCTCTTCATTTCTGTTTTCTGAGGGTGCTTACTCTGCAGAAAATATGACCAACATGGACAGAAGCTAACGCTGCATAATCCAGCGAGTGTTTACGGGGGGACGGTGGCTTTCCTCTGCTTTACGATGTTTTTCTTGTTTTCGAGCCTCTGATTTATGGACACTGGCATATGGCTGTAGGACATTGGGAAGCGCCTAAATATACATCCTTCAAGTCTCCAACCCACCCTTTCAAACCAGCATTGTCATTTGCTTCCTCCAGAGCCTGCTGCATTGTGTCGGGCTGGGCCCTGTCAATCACTCACTCCAGAGAGCAAGACGAACTAGCTCAACTTAACTGGCCCTCTCCACTCCATGCATTTACTGGCAGTAAAATGTGGTTGTGTATTTCATCCATGTTTTTCTTCCAGTTAAGGAAGGAAACAAGGCCAGGATAGAAATGGGGAAAGATAACATGTTTGCATGTGCATTAATGTATTTAGGTTAGGCTTTAATCCTTATGACTACAGCATTGTTTACTGCTGAGACGTAAGTGGTAGTTGTAAACAATGTGGTTACTGTGGTTACTGGTATATTTCTTATTTGTCTTATTTTTTCTCTTTTTGTCTGTTTGTGTGTTTGTTTGTCTGTCTGTGTTATTGTTTGCTTGTTTATTTGTTTCTGAGCGTATTAGTATAAGGCACAGATGATGGCATATGCAATGGCATAGATATTCAACTTCCCTTTGTGATGAGCCGCTGTCTATTCCGCTTGGTTTCCACGCTGGCATCTCGTACAGTCTTGAGTCTTTGTACAGTTTTGAAGAGATCACCTGAGCTGAACTGACATGACTAAGAGTTTGTGGGCTCTCTGCTGCTTTGGTCGTAACACTGTAACAGTGAAGAACACCAATCCTGGCTTAGTCACTTCAGCACGATGAACTCACAGTGGCCTGAAACTTTTATTGACTCTGCCAATAGCAGCTGGCAATGTTCGTTTCGTATGTGTGGAGGAGGTTTTTTTTTTGACCACCTACTCTCTTCCTCTCACCTGTCTCCGTCCCATCCCCCTCTCTGTCTCTCTCTGTCTCTCTCTCTCTCTCTCTCTATCTGTGTCTCTATTGGTCTCACGTCCTCCTCCTCCGCGAGGCGAGGGGGAAGCGAAGAGAAGAGAGGAGAGGCTGGGTCGTGCGGTGCCCACATGCAGCAGTCCCGGGCCACATTGCTCAGTGCAGGCGAGGTGCGGGAGAGGCTCTGACTCATCCTCTCAGTCTGGCAGCAGATGTCTACGTCGCCATCCACCACACTGCACATACTCCTCATAACTCTGCTAGTGCTGCTGTGCTCTCTCTCTCTCTCTCTCTCTCTCTCTCTCTCTCTCTTCTCCTTGGCACTGTCGGTGTCTCTCGGTCTCTTAACACTCTCGATGCTTTATGGTTTCCCCTTGTTTCCCTCGCTGGCTCTTTCTCTGGAACACACTCTGAAGCACCCCCGGGTAGTGCTTGACGTCAGCCATTAACAAACTCTGTTTGTGTTGGGTTATGTATTGTGTATATGTATGTGTATTACAGAAAGAGAGCGTGGAGGAGGGGGCGGGGGGTGGTTGTTCAGTTGTCCAGTTCCAAGAATGTGTACGAGCAAGAGGGAAACATATTCAGACTGTTTTCAGGCTCAATACTTGCTCAACGACTTAGCCATCACCCTTGAAAGTAATGTGTCTTACACATGCCTTGTAAAGCCCCTTATCCGAAGCCCTCTCTTCCAACCCAGCACACAAGGTCACACGCTTTCAGGTTTCATTTTCCTGCAGGGACAGGCAGGCTTGCACACTTTGCACCCAGCCGTTTAATTGCAAGTGAAGCAGATTGATTCTGTTTGACCCAGGTCTTAATTTCGCTGTGAGCACCGCGTGGGTGAGGTTAAGCCAACAGCAGACGGTCCCCTTCTCTCCTTTTTATCCACCCCTCCACTCATCCATCCATCCGTCCCCACAACCCCCCTCTTTTTTCCCCCCTCCCTGAGGTCACTGGCAGCAGCAGAAATCCATAAATCACCGTCCATTTGCATGCGATGTCGACAGAGGACAATGCATAATCATGAAAAATGACTGACGCCCTGATCAAGGAGGGCCATGGAGGGCCGATTCGCGTTTGTTTCCCTCCCCAGAAGGCAGAACGGCGCGGCGCTCGCTTGTCATGTGGTGGCGTTGAGGAAACGAGGGAGGAAGGGTCGTTTCACTTGCTGCGAGCTCTGAAAAGTCCCTCTGTTGAAATAGATATGTCTCCGGGCCTGGCTTTGACTGGGCGCAACACCGCAGAAGCAATTTATCCAGGTGTCCAGGTGGGATGGAGCGAGGGATAGAGGTAGAATAAAGAAAAAAGGGAGAATGGGTGACACATGGCATTAGGGGATCGATGGAGAGAGATGAGGGCGACACAGACGGAAAGATTTAAAGAGAGGAATGAGATGTGTGTCTCTGTGTGATGAGTGTTTGACTGTAAGTGTGTGTGTGTGCGCGATGGGGGGGGGGGGGGGGTGGTATTCATGCCTCTACCGGGGATGAGTCGCACGGTGTCGAGGCATCCGCTAACGGCCCGATCTCTCCCCGTCTCTATTTCACGCTCCAGCTGCCTCTGTGGCGAATAAAAGGCTGGTTTGGACGCAGGCTGAGGAGTGGAGGAGGGGTGGAATGGGTCATATTGAAATGCATGCACGAGGGGAGAGAATGAGCTACAGTACCTGAGCGCCGCGTGGTATTTCCAGACATGCAGCCTCCCCGGGGCAGAAGCCGAGCGCCGCTCATCTTGACATTTTGTCAGCGTTGTCACACACGCAACACCAAGACCTGGTTGTGTGTGTGTGTGTGTGTGTGTCAGTCAGACATATTACACACACAACTATTTCTTGGTGTGTTATTTCAGTTTTCTTTTGAAGCTGTCTTATTCAGCCTCTTGTGTTGAAGAAGGCTTCTCCACCTTGTTCTTCATGATCACAAAAAGGTCGCTCCCAGCACTCTTGTGAACATCTCCAGCCCCCCCCCCCCATACTCTACTCCAGGTGAAATATGGAGCTGCATGGGCCTCCCATATGCAGTTTTGCTGACATTTCACATGTTGTTGGTGTAAGGCACAATTTCACCCTACCCATGATAATTACCTGGGTGGCTTCCCACAAAATGGGTCGGAGAGAGAGAGAGAGAGAGAGACAGAGAGAGAGAGAGAAAGAGAGAGAGAGAGAAAGAGAGAGAGAGAGAGAGAGAGAGAGAGGGCGATGCAGTGGTATTGATCATTTGGATACGGAGCTCTGGTGATTCAATGGGGTCACCTCTGAGCGTGGTTCTCAGAAAGCCTCTATTTGGTATCTCTCAACTTACCCGGCAGGTCCCAGGTCAGCCTGGAAGGTTCTGAGGAAGCCTCTGTTCGGTATCTCTCAACTTACCCGGCAGGTCCCAGGTCAGCCTGGAAGGTTCTGAGGAAGCCTCTGTTCGGTATCTCTCAACTTACCCGGCAGGTCCCAGGTCAGCCTGGAAGGTTCTGAGGAAGCCTCTGTTCGGTATCTCTCAACTTACCCGGCAGGTCCCAGGTCAGCCTGGAAGGTTCTGAGGAAGCCTCTGTTCGGTATCTCTCCACTTGCCCCAGCGGGTTAGTCTGGAAGCTTTACCTCCCTTATTGTTAATCCCTCCATTCTAACACTTTGAACTTTCACCTGATCCCAATTCTGGACCTGTCACCTGTCATATAAGCCCACTTAGATTTAGACTGGTCTCTGGTCAGCCAATAATGCCATTAATAAGCCAATAATGCAGTTGGGACAGAGTTCAGTTGTTTGTTGTGTTTGCATAGTGGAGGAGGATAGGAGGAGAAACACCAGTGACTCGGGCCCAGGGAGAGGTTCAGAGATCCACCAAACACCTATAAGAACCACAATCACTCCGGCATTAGTGGGCCACTAAGCAGGTTAAGGACTGGCAGAGGATCTTGGGGTTTGCTTTTAAGTCTCTTATGACATGACTTTGGTTGTGTATATATGACAGATGTCTTGAAGGAGGATAACTGATTAAGTTCAAGCTGAGAAGGAGGGGGGAAAACAAACAGCTCATGATTGAGTTTGTCCATCTTGCAAGGATTAACTGCGTAAGGAGATTCCGTAACAGTAGTGTTAGTTCAAAATATCCCAGGTAGGATTGCAGCAGCGTGTGGTTTTGCCTTGACAATTAGGAGATGTAGATTTTCCCCTCCAACTGATAACCTAGACATTTGATAACTAGGGCAGTGATCTTCAACTGGGGGTCTGCAGGGTACAGCAGGGGGGTCCACCAAATGATTTCATTTGAAGCATTTTTTTTCCTCTTCCAAAAATGAAAAATGTTCGATAGGTTACATAAACATAAACAGAACTTAGAAAAGATGCTTTCTGTTTGTTTATAAAATAACACAGGCTACCCATGAGTTCTCATGCAATAATGTGATCACCATGGGAACATACGCTTGCACCATTAAACTATCCTGTGTCTATGGTCAAAACATGTTACCTCCATCTGCCCCATAACAGGCTCTGTGCCACTCACCAGGGTCAGGCCTCTCACTAGGTAGGCTATGGGATATTTCATTTTCCCTCCTAATTAAGATGTGATGGCTAACTGTAAAGCTGAATATTTTCTAATTCGGATAAAACTTGCGCGATAGCTACGCTCATCTCATCTGTGGATGCCGTCATGTTGTTCGTTGGGTCACAGCTAAACCCCCCTCAAAACCAACGGTGATTGGCCATTTGTTTGGTGAACTGCTCCAAATTTTCTCTATCGGAAAGATGCCAGACTGATCTGCGAGTGGAAAATTGAAACTTGTGAGATCAGGATGGTCTCATAAGGCTACTACCGTTCACATATGGCTTTAGACAGCTTTAATGCTAGCCCAACACCAACAACATATTGCCTACCTTTTTCTTGTGGCTTGCCCATTTGAAATAACTCCTAGCTGTCTCCATCCTTTCTGTTTTCATTATTTAAAAAAAAAAGTGTTATGTCTATGATCTCGAGTCTCGAGTTAGTGAATTAGCTTATAACATTGTGTGCTGATAACCAGCATTGTAAAAGAAAACAACAAGTAGCCTGGCCTACAACTTCTGTAGCGTGCATGCGCATTCTCTCTCCTGCTCTCTCCTGAGTTCCATCGAGATCTGTAACACCGTACGCCTACACCACCTGCAGGTCATTAGGCCTTTTGAAGCCAACATCATGAGACTTTTAAATGTGTTTAATATTTAAATGTGTTAATAGAAAAAAAAAGTAATTTTGCTTGTTATTGTTGATTCCGATTATGGGAGGTGATCCACAAAAGCCATATGGTCGGAACATTTAGCTAGGATGCAATTCATGAAAATTGGGCACTTCTGGATAAGTTTTAGATTTTTGGCACGGTGTTAGGTATAGGCCTAAGGTTTTCAAAAATCCATGGATACAAGTTGGGGTGGCCCCCCTAGTGGCAGTTATCCATAAAATCCAAAATGGCCCCCGCCGAAAAGAGAAAAGGCTATATATCAGCTTCCTTTAGTCCATAGGTTCTCAAAGTGCGGCATTGGCCTGCGGAAACATGTATGGCGGCCCACGAAAACATTAACCTGACTCTCGCCAGATGAAATTCGTTCCGCTTAGCTCCGCCCAGCTTCACTCACATCCATCTGGGACCTCTTCCATTGAGAGTGATTTCTGCATGAGATTGTATGGTAGAGCCAATCAGGACGCAGGGCGGGAGTTTAATAGATGTGACATAGCGTAGAAGCGACTGTGAGACTGTTATCAGTGTCACGGGTTGGCTTCGATGTGAGTGGTTGAAGTAGCACGTCAATAGGTGACGGACAAGTGGCTTATTCAATCATATGCAAGCATTTTTTGATTAGGCCCAGCCTTCTGAAGCAACACTCCAATGGATTGGTCCCAGATGGATGAGTGGAGCTAGGCGGAACGAAATTCATCTAGTGAGAGTCAGGTTACGAAAACATCTGATAACATCTGTAAAAATGTTAAAACTGTACATTGCTTTGAAAGAATGAATCTCCGGAGTTTAGCAGTATCTATAGGCATAAGCGGTAGGCTAATTACAGGTGTGGTCAGGGATGGATTACTGCACGGGCCTACCAGGCCCAGGCCCAGAGGCCTAAGGGGTCAGTCAGGGGGCCCTGAAGCCCAAGCCTTTGCATGGAATCACTGCCTCAATATCAACAAATCAGTATGTAGGCTATGAATCTGATTGAATTAAAGTATATCGCACACTTGACCACTCCCAGAAGGCCATCAGTGGTTGTGTGAAGATAAGATGGAGATGGTAGAGCGAGAGCCAGAGCGGGAGCAGGGCCCCTCGAGAAAAAAAACGTTATGTCAGTGAGGAGAAAAGGCAGTTTCAAGATAAATGGACGAACTAGTACGGTGTCTTGTGTAATTCCGCTGGATTTTCTTGTAAAAATTTATTTTTTTTGCATATTTTGCTAGTATAGAGTCTAAGGAACAAGATTTATTTTGTCTTCAAATTTTCACGATCCATTTTCACACTTAGATGACATCATCATTTATATAATGCATTATTAAGACTGGGACTACTATCACTTGGGGGTCAAATGTGAGAAAACACTGGTAAAGAGGGTATTCTGCCTAATTTTTGGGTGCTGATTCTGAATATCATATTTACTTAGCTGATTTTTTAGTTTTAAACCTGCTAATTAGCATTTGCGGCCTAAAACTGGCCTCCATAGGCAACATAGAACAGGTGAATAGGGTAAAAAATTTAACTCCCTGATATTCTTATGAAACTTTACTTGATTTATTTACAAGACTTGATTATTTATGTAGAGACAATATTTTTTTGCATTACAAGTTTTCTGAAAATATATGTTTAGGGATGTAATTTAACAATATCTCATTAATTATGCACTAATTTGCATACATTTCAATTACAGACATCTGAATATTGGATAGTTAACATTGAATGTAGTCACGTTCAGGTTTGCCTTCAGAACTTTTTCTGGATTCAGAGCCTTAAAAAAGGCTTGTTCAAGCGCCAGTCCTAGGTTATGCCGATTTCAGTCGTCCCTTTATCTTAGAGACGGATGCAAGCCATGCAGGATTGGGGGCAGTTCTGTCACAGGAGAAGGATGGGTTACAGCGACCAATAGCCTTTGCTAGCCGGGGCTTGCGGCCAAGTGAAAGGAACATGTCAAATTATAGTGCCATGAAACTCAAACTCCTTGCAGTCAAGTGGGCAATCATGGAAAAAAAATGGCAGGTATCGCAACACGTTCACCATGTACACTGACAACAATCCCCTCCAATACCTGCAATCAACGAAACTGGGCGCTCTGGAACATTGCTGGGTTTCTCAGCTTGCCCTTGTCTCGAGCTGATCTGATGCCAACATCCAAGACTCTTGGATGACAGAATCTTGTATGGTGGACACCATCCCTGGTCGAACCAAAAGAGCCCTGAAAGTCCTGCAAGGGACTGTTCCCTGTATTTCCAGATACCTGTGGTTTTGGTGACAGGGATGACCACATACCCTTTAAGACAAGTGGAGTGAACCAAGGGAAGTCCGCAGTTGATAAAGCAGTGGTCCCAGATACAGGAAATGGATGGGACCTTGCACCGAGCGATCCAGGCTCCTCCTTCCAGGGATCCAGTGCTGCAGCTTTAACTGCCAAAGGTGGTGCGAGTCGAAGTGCTCACTAGCCTACACAACAACCACGGCCATCTGGGGGTGGACAGGACCACAGATTTGATATGACAGAGGTGCTACTGGCCCCAGATGTGGCATGAGGTGCAAAAGTGGTGTTCTGAGTGTGAGCACTGTGTACTTGCTAAAGCAAGACAACCCAAGCCAGAACCTTTTTGGGAAATCTGTTAGCCACTAAGCCTTTCTAGATAATCTCCATTGACTTTACTCTCTTGGATTGGGCTAGCACAGGACAAGCAAATGTTCTGGTAGTCACAAATGTTTTCTCAAAGTTTACCCAGGCCTTTCTCACCCCTGATCAGAGAGCTTCCACCGTAGCTAAGATTTTAACTGAGAGATGATTCTATTTGTATGGCGTGCCAAGGAGAATCCACTCTGATCAGGGGCGCAGCTTTGAGGGGGAGCTGTTAAAGCACCTGTGTGACACCTACATCATAACAAGGACTAGAACCACCACTTATCCTCTAGAGGGGAATGGTCAATGTGAACGTTTCAACAGGACACTTCATGACTTGCTCAGGACCTTACCCCCTGAAAAGAAGCGTAAATGGCCCCAGTTGCTCCTTCAGCTCCTGTTCGCCTATAATACCACTGTGTACCAGTCCACACAGCACTCCCCATACGAGCTGATGTTCGGTCAGAAGCCACAGTTACCAGTTGACCACCTACTTGGAAATACTGGAGGTGACCACAGGGACAGTCCACCGACTGATTGGGTGGTGCAACATCAAGAGTACCTGACTTCTGACTATGCTAGTGCTAGGAGACACTTAGAAGAGGCATGCCATATCGTAGGCATGGTGGTCCTAACACTGTACTCTTCAAAGTGGTTGTATGCACATCTCACCTCACTGAGGCAAGGTACAGGACAAAAAAGCTTATCAAGAAAAGAAGAGTAGTTGTCCGCACACTGCAATCATAACACATAACGCAACGTTTCGCCTCATCAGGCCTGATGAAGACCCTGGTGGGTCGAAATGTTGCGTTATGTTTTTAACTCAATAAATGTAGTTCTTCTGGGAGATTGCAGTGTGCGTTCCTGACACTGTACCCATATTACCACCTGGCACTCTAGTCTTTTTCTAGTGGGCAGTGGTAGTGTAGTAGTTAAAGAGCTGGGCTAGTGTGCAGTAGCCTGAAAGTTGTCGGGTCAATTCCCGGCTTTCACTGTTATGCCCTTGAGCAAGGCACTTAACCCCAAGTTTAAGTTAATATAGCTGACATACAGTGTGACTTTGGTCAATAAGTGTCTGCTAAATATAATGTACATGTAAGCTCTTTTGCAAGAACCATTTTCACGGTCGCCACAAAATCCAGGATACATGGGTGTCTACCAAGTATGAAATTGTGGAGTGTCTTGATGGAATTGGCACACATAAGATCAGGCTGTATGAGGAAGAGGGGCCCCCCTAAGACGTTCCACTCATAATACTGCCAGACAGCATTCAAACCCCTTCCACCTCCCACAGTCTGTTTCACATGAGTTCTCTGCCAGTGTAGCAGAAGTAAATATTCTCCCCTTCCCCTTCAGGTCTTGGCAGTAGATAGGTATACTACCAGGACAGTGAACTTTAAAGCCAGGTGTGTATGTGGAAAGGCTGACCTGCAGCGCTGGCGCACACGCCCACCCGTGGGTGGTGATCATATACGTAGCTTCCTCTCTGGGAGAACAATGCCGGTCATTGGACATTTTTGGCGCATGGGTGTTTGTGGTTGTTGTTGGAAGAACATGGCTTTATTCTTAATTCTAAGACTTCATTGATTCTCGCACGCCCGGCCTGTTGGCTGTGGATAACCCATTGCTTTTAAAGAGAGCAAATGCACATGGTTTAGTGTTTGAGCAATGTTTTCCCTTGAGTTATTTGTTTTTTGTATTAGTTCAGGCTGTGAGAGGGCCATCCGTGGTTTGTCTGTTTGTTTGTACCTTATATTCTTTTGTTTGTTATTTTGCCTACTGTTACTCAACTACCCATGCCTATGACACCCAGTGGTGTACTGTGTTGCCTGTACTATTATAAGATTATTTCCAAGACACATTTCTCTTAAGGTAGACAACAGAATGACGGCAGGTCAAGGAAAGCATCAAGAAAAGCAAAGATTAAGATATCGTTTTTGACATAGGCAACAAGGGTGGAGGTGTTTTTACACTTTTCAGACACTCAAAGTTTGAAAACTATGGATATTGTTTTAGAACCAACAACCTTTCTACATTATCTGGGGTTTTGTGTGCAAAAAGTGGAATTAATTGTCAAAAAATTAGAAGAAAATGTGAAAATCACTTTTCAGACTAGATATAATCGCTTATTTTAAAACATACAGAAAAAAACACTAAAGATGGATCGTGAAAATTTGAAGACAAAAAAAATCTTGTTCCTTAGACTCCATATTAGCAAAATATGCAAAAAAAATTAATTTTTACATGAAAATCCAGCGGGACCCTATTTTCCAAACACAGCGTACTGTACTAAACGATTACTTTGTCAAACCTCACGGGTCGGATAAAGTCGTTTGCCTGATCTGCAGGCAGGTAATCGCAGTGTGCAAGGACTTAAACGGCATTATGATACCAAACATAAAACCTACGATACATTTAGTGGCAAGGACCGCACCAGTAAGGTTGAACAACTTAAAAGAGGTTAACTGCACAGCAGTCAGTTTTCACAAATTTGGCTGAAACCGGTGAAGCTGTAACACAGGCTAGCTACGTGGTAGCTCAAGAAATAGCTAAGCGGAACAAGCCATTTAGTGGAGGAGAATTTGTGCAAGACTGCATGTTGAAAGTGTCCGACATTGTATGCCCAGAGCAAAAAACAAAGTTCCGTGACATTAGTTTGTCGAATCGAAGATCTGGCCAATGATCTGAAAGAGCAACTGGGAAAACGTGTGGAGGG
This sequence comes from Alosa pseudoharengus, assembly GCF_046254945.1. NCBI lineage: Eukaryota > Metazoa > Chordata > Actinopteri > Clupeiformes > Clupeidae > Alosa > Alosa pseudoharengus. The sequence goes on along the minus strand of NW_027468718.1, from coordinate 31,536,542 downwards.
GCTAGGAAAGGGAGCTTATTCCATTCCATTTTCCATATTTCCGATACAGCGCAATTGCTGATTTTCACCCGAACAGTCACAGAGAACTTTAACATTGGTGAGGAGCTGCTAAGCATGGAGAGTATGAAAGACACAACAAAGGGAGTCGACATTTGTGATGCTGTGTGTCGCAGTCTCGATGCATACAAAGTCAACCTGGCATCTATGGTCAGTGTCACAACAGATGGAGCAAAGGCAATGGTCGGGAGTAGGGCAGGTGCTGTGTTGCTGCTCTCTGAGAAAGTGGTCAACAACGGAGGTTAGAAACTAGTCAGATACCACTGTATAATACACCAAGAAGCCCTCGCTGCTCAGACGCTTGAAACATGTCATGGACATAGTTGTGAAGACAGTTAATTTCCTGAAATCCAGAGGTCTAAATCACCGCCAATTTAAGGCTTTTTTGGCGCAGTCAGAGGCAGATTTTGGGGACGTCATATACTTCATTGCAGTCAGGTGGCTGAGCAGAGGTGCCACGCTGAAACGTTTTTTTTAACTTGAGAAAAGAAATAAAAGAGTTTATGGAATCAAAAAGACACGATTGTGACAGAGTTAAGTGACACTAAATGGCTCTGTGACCTAGCGTTCCTTGCTGACGTGAATAATTTTCTCAGCGATCTTAATCTGAAGCTGCAAGGCTCATTTCCACACTATTTGACAACGTCAAAGCTTTCCAGCGAAAACTTGAACTGCTGCAGGGACAGCTCAGAAAGGGAGATCTCATTCATTTTCCTGCCTGTAAGTCGCTCGTGGATGACACAGACACAGATGGGCGCCAAGTTTTACGTCACCTGAGGGGTATTTCACAAAGACAGAATTAAGACATCCAAGATAAGTGATAAAGCTAGATTTGACATAGCGTTGTCTGGTCATCCTAGCTCGTTTCTGCTGCAAAGTGCCCACGGTTGGAATAAAAAAAATACGCGGAAAATAGCGTCATTCACACAAAGTGAACAACCGCTTTTGATATAGACTCACAATGAAGTAAAGTTGTCCTTTTTGGAATGGGGAATAATGGTTATTTCTGTAAAAAAGCAGGAGTAGGCGTGGTAGACCAACTGAATGCAAATTTACGTAAGCACCCACGTGTGAGTGCTTCCTTGTCTCAGCACGCAACGTCATTAAGAAAGCGCTTGCCACTGCAAATATGCACATAGTATGATATATCGTAATATTATAGTTGAAAATACCTTAGAAAATGTGCCCCTCCACTTCCAATCAACTACAGTAGGCTATTCATCAAACGTCTATCAATAAAATAAGTAAGAACTGCGGTGTCGAGTTAGTCAATGAAACCCGGAAGCTTCTTTTCACTCATGGCCTCAAAGTCCCTGGATTCAATCCTCCCGACCCATCATACCTTATTCCAGTATGGAAAGCATGCCTTGCACACTGCACCTTTTGTCTGGAAGCAGTCCCTCTCCAAAACTCCAGAGATTCCAGACCCCAGTGAGTGGGGTTGGGAATGGAATGACAAAACCAAAGTCTGGGTGCCATATTGGACAGATCTGGAAGATGCCAGCAAGGGATGCTCACTCCTCCTCAACTGTGCCTGTGTGGTTGCCTGTATGGGCAACTATAAGTGCCACCGAGCTGGACTTTGCTGTACCACATTGTGCAAGTGTGAGGGAGGCTGTAATAATAATGATGAAGAGTGAAACCAAAAATCTTTGAATAAATACATGATGTTTAAGCAAAGTCCTTTTAGGCAAGTCCCTCCACTCGGCGGCCATATTGCAACGCTTTTTGGGCACTCATCGGGCATCCATCTCGGCAGAAATGCGCGTGTGCAAGGCTTCACGACACCAATCTTGCTCCAGCGGCGAGATCACAACACATGATTGATGAACCTTTTCTCTTTTCGGCGGGGGCCATTTTGGATTTTATGGATAACTGCCACTAGGGGGGCCACCCCAAATTGTATCCATGGATTGTTGAAAACCTTAGGCCTATACCTAACACCCTGCCAAAAATCAAAAACTTATCCAGAAGTGCCCAATCTTCATGATTTTTCACATATTCCTTCCCAGCTAATTGAGATGTCGGAGCAGAGGGTTTATTTTTTTCGAAACAAAGGGACGTCAGACTACAGGGCTGTCAGGCCAAAGGGAATTTTTCGGGTTATTGAGAGGTCGGAACAATGAGGCGTCGGAGAAATGACATGGCACTGTGTGTGTGTGTGTGTGTGTGTTACATGTTTCAGAGTGGGCCTATATGTAACGGTGTGTGTGTGCCTTGATTAATCCTACTGCATATCATCATCTTCCTCTCCCCTCTCCCCTGACATATGTAAAAGAAGCTGCTATCACTGAGCCTCCATCTGAGACCTGCATGGCCATAATTAGAGTCTAACTCTATGGCCACAGGGTTCAAAGCCACAGTCTCAGACTCACTAAGCCATCCGGCAGGCCCCCACAGTCCTCTTCAGGGCTCTCTCTCACTCTCTCTGTCTCTCTCTCTCTCTGTCCTTCTCTCTCTGTCTCTCTCTCTCTCCCTCTCTCTCCCTCTCTCTTTCTCCCTCTCTCTCTCTCTCCCTCTGTCTCTCCCTCTCTCTTTCTCCTTTAGCCTTCTGCCACGGGGCTGCTGGCAGTGTTTGAGTTCATCTGAGGTCAGAGCCTGGGCTGTCAAACCCCACCCCCACCCTCACTGGTGCCCAACACCACCCACTACCTCCACTATTAACTTCACCTCTGGCTGTCTTTCTCTCCCTTTCTCTCTTTACCTCTTTGTCTTTCTTTGTGTCTTCTGCTCATTAACAGGACCTGGTTGAGGACCTGATTTAAGCTAGCGCTACAAAAGGCTTGAGGATGGAAACTAAATTATGGCTAGCGTTAGTATACAAGGCTGAAGCTAGCATTGGTACACAAGGCTGAAAGCCTCATTTATTGCATGCGAGTTTGATTTGATAGGTTTGACCGTTGCTTAATGACTTCATGGATAAGATTGATATTCCACCTTGAATATATGAATATCTGACCTTGATGGAAATTTATTGAAATTCATAACTGACTTCATCTAGTAGATGACCTTCATGAATATCATTGCGCATGTCAAAACTATCATTTCATTGGTGTGGGTACAAGTTAAATCTAATCATTTGTGTAGTGGCAAACCATGTTTTACTCCTGTGTGTGTTTATGTCCTCCACAAGTAGTTTGGAAAAATGAAGATTGAGTGTTTATGTTCAAGCACGTCCTTCTGCCCCAAATGACCAGTGCGGAATTATAGATTTTAGAAACTGACAGTCTTGTCGCCAGACAGCGTTTGACTTAAACCTCTCATTTCTGGTTTTTGTGGGGTTCAAAGAAAAAAAAAGAACTGCACTGTTCCCAGTGAAAAGAGGAAGAGAGAAAAAATGAGTGAAAGAACAATGGCGTTTGAAATGGTGAGGTAAGGCTGTTTCTGTCCAGACAGGCCCTCAGACAGTGGCCAAGGAACAGCTCATTAGTGAGACACGTTTTTTTCTCACAAACACAAACGTGCATTTTTTAACTTTGACAGGGTTTTTTTACACACCCACCCACACAAGCACACACACAAACAAACACACACAGAGACACAGAGAGAGAAATAGAGAAGGGGGGATAAGAAAGGAACAGAGGGAGAGTGAGAGAGTAGACACACACACACACACACACACCCTCACACACGTTGACAGACACTCTCTTGTGCCCAAACAGCACCAGACACAAGAGGTGGCGGCTGGTCTGGTTCAGGGCCACGTAGACGGTTGTTTTGCTTCTCTTAATTCCCGACTCGACCGCCTCAAAAGCACCCGTCGCCCGTCTCGCAGCGTTTGACCTCGTCACTGGCCATGTCAAGAGGCCACAAAGTGGGAAGGTCAGAACGGGCAGCGAGGGAGCCAGCGCACACAGAGCCTTTCCCAGTTCTCCCGCCACCACTCACGTGACTTCCCACCATGCTGCCCGCTCAGAAAAAAAGGGAAAAGCAGCACCGACCACTTCCTCTCCGCACAAACGGAGCGCGATTCCAGGGGGCACCGCTACTGTGCCGCCCTCCTCACGGTCTGTCTGCCCTCCCAGTGACCCCGATGGCTTGTGATGCCATGGCTGTGTACGGTACTGAGTGTGCGAGGGAGTGTGTATCGCACTCAAACCGTTAATTTAGATGAAAGCACAGAGACAAGGCATTGTGTATTCCATGAAATTTTCATGGGGACGGGTCAAGAATTGCATTCAAAGTGCTCTGGCGGGGTGGGGTGGTGTGTGTGTGTGTGTGTGTGTGTTCTTGTGTGTTCTTGTGTGTGTGGAGAGAGGGGGATTCTATGTGGGGTTGGAGAGGTAAAGCTGTGAGGTTAGAGGTAATACTCTGATTTCAGTTACTGTAAATGGTAGAGAAACAGAAAGGGAGAAAGAGGGGGGGGGAGAAAGTGAGAGAGACAAAGAGGCTGGTGGGGCTGAATTATGCATTAAGACCTTTTTGGCAAAATTAATGTTTTTAATTGAACATGGGATGTTAATTAAAGAGCGACTAGGCGACCTGCGGGCACCCTTGACAGGATATGTGTGTCACATATCAAATGTTAATATTTTGCGATGTGAGCAATTACAGAATCATCCCCCATTTATGTGAAGGATTTTGCTCACGTGTGTGTGTTAGTGTCTTTTGTGTGTGTATGTTTGTGTCTATGTCTGTGAGTGTGTCTGTACTGTAAGTGTGTGTGTGTGTGTGTGTGTGAGAGAGAGAGAGAGAGAGAGAGTATATGCTCAAGAAGGGGGCATATGCTCCCGATATTCTTTAACTGAGGTCTGCTTTATGTGACCAGGTTCATACTGTAGGTGTGGAGTAACCAGGGGGGCGATTTGTTGTATTCTTAATTCCTTGTATTCAAATCTGCATTGTCTGTGATCTATTGAAAAGATTTACAATGGTGATGTGGTGTTTGTATGTTGACTGATATATTGTGCTGACACAATGCTACTTGCATTGTACTAGCACAATATATCAGTCAACATACAAACACCACATCACCATTGTAAATCTTTTCACCATTGTAAATCTTTTCAATAGATCACAGACAATGCAAATGTAGGCTTAGAGTACAAAGACAAGTGTAAGATTTGTTTAAGGCTATTTGTTTTTGCATCCATCTTGTCTACTGTGTCTTTACATAATATACAGCATTGACTTTCAAATTACAACAACTTTCAAGTCAAACATTACCATGAGGTTCACTTGTGTGTGGGGTAAATAATACAGTGATAATCTTTCCTCGGCCTATGCCTCACTAAATTAAATTACAATGCATTATATATATTTATCAGGGTTGTGCACAATTTGAATTGCAATTCTGCTTTCTGCTTCCTGTTTGCTACCTCAATTTAAATGCAAGTGAAATTAAAGAATTGAATTGGAATTTAAAGGAACACCAGGCAAGCCTGATGCTTTTTCTCTACAAAACTCCCCCTCGCTCGGTCTGAAGCTCTTTTCCTTTTCTTTGCATCTTCCGTCAAGGGTTTTCGCTGCTTCTTCGCCAGCTCTGCCATTATACACACGTTTGCAACAATCTCTAGCGTTCGTTAGCCTGCCTCTGTGCTGTAAACTGATCCTGCTTCAGTCGGCGGGTAGGATACACCGAACTTGCAAGTGGGATATTCTTCCTACAGGCAGTAGGGGCGGGCAAGAGAGCCTTCATTCACCCCGTAATGAGTCATTTAACCATATACCGACTTAAGAAGATGATTAATTAACACGAAAACGTTGCCTGTTGTCCCTTCAAGAGCCAGTTTCAATTCAATTCTGGAAGTTTTCACAAGCCTGATACATATATACTGTATATAATAGTAAATTATATAGAGTAGAGTTTGGTTCCAAAACACTATATCCTGCATTTAAATGCATTTTCATAAATATTTTTTTTACGTTTTGTTTTCTAAGTAATTTCAGTAGAACTTGGGTATTGACTCAATCAAAACAATACAACTGGAATTTTATTGATATTACATGAAATACAAAATTAAATAATATTACTTTTTAATGTTTTTTAAAAATGGAGATACAGCATTTTGGAATCAAACTCTCTATAGGATATACTGTATATTTATGGGCCAACCATTTCTAAGATTGTAAGACTCCTCACAGACCAGTCTCTCTCTCTCTCTCTCTCTCTGTCTCTCTCTATCTATCTATCTATCTATCACTCTCTCTTTATCTCTCTCTATTATCATGGCTCATTTTTCAGGGTTATGTACAGCCAGCGTTTGTACTTAGTTTGTACTTAGTGCTCAATATAGCCTATGAGTGCCTCCAGAATAACTCTTTTTTTCTGCAGTGCGTCTTTAACCTCAATAGTCTTTTCAGTGCCTTTGGAGAATATGTCTCTGACAACTAATGAGACAATTCAAATGAAATTATATTCCTTCACAGTAATCTTTATTGGGATCTCACCTGATTAATCAAATGTGTTTCACCATCACGTTGAAATAATTGGCCATCCTCCAATCACACTTTTGTTCACAGCACAGAGAAGATAGTCATCATATTTATAATCATTATAATACATTTCAGATAAGGATGCGTTGGCAATCGTTAATAATGTGCCAAATGCTGACTGGCCCCTTAATGAAAATATGGGCGTAATGGCTTCCACCGACTGGAGTGAGATGGGCTACAGACTCCGTCGCTTCACCTAATTGATGAATCAGTCAAATGCAATGCAGCAGCGCCGCCACGCATATTCAACGACCCCGCCTCCCCGTTCAAGCAAATCATTTGGAAAAAAAAGAAAAAATTAGCATATTCTTTTTTGATGTATTATTAGCGATAGTGATATTAGCTTGGCTTTTGGGGTTCAGGAGACGGTGGGGCGGTGCTAATTAATGTCCTGGGCCATATCGAGTAGACGGTGCCTCTGCCATCAGGCTGGGCCCTCCCTCTTCCTCTGGAGCGCATGTATAATGTATAGCTTTGCAGAGGGCGAGAGCCCTGGTCTTGCGCCCTGCACCCTCACACCCATGGCCTGAAATATTAATGTGCGACATATGCTGCCTCTTACCGAGGCCCCATGTTATTACCATCGCCACGACTTCCAACGGTCGGCCATAAACCTCAAGGAGGACTGGTGAGCTTGGAGTGTTTGTGTGTGTGTGCATGTGGGATGAGGTAACCTGCTTGTTACACTCGCCCAGAGACCACACTAAGCATATGTTCACAAGAAACAGTGTCAGAGCGTGCCACCAAATGGACTGAAAACGCTGGGCTCCTTTAATAGATGACACAGTGAATAAGAGGATCAAATTCCTAGTCTACAACTCCCAATTCTACCAATAGTAATCGTCCTTCAGGAATAGAAAGAAACAGTAAACAACAGGATATTTGGACATATTGTTATTTGTTAGTGCAATTATATCAATTGCTTTTACATCTCATCTGTAAGTGATTTATTTGTGTGTGTGTGTGTGTGTGTGTGTGTGTGAGTGTGTGAGAGAGAGAGAGAGAGAGAGAGAGAGAGACTGTGTGTGTGTGTGTGTGTGTGTGAGTGTGTGAGAGAGAGAGAGAGAGAGAGAGAGAGATACTGTGTGTGTGTGTGTGTGTGTGTGTGTGTGCTTACCTGAGGACAATTATACCAATTGCTTTTACATATCATCTCTAAGTGATGTGAGGTATAGTGATAGTTATATCTGTCCACCATTGCACCGTAGAATGTCAGTGAGCAGAGAGAGCAGCATAATGAGCACAATGTGCATCTTTCTGTCCTAAAGAGGGGTCATTATGGGGCTGATCCTGCCTAGAGGCTATACTGGATAGCAGGAGGCACACACAGGCCAACCTGACTCATTCACCGAGACAGAGAGAGAGAGAGAGAGAGATCCATATAGTCCTCTAGCCTGCAGTGGGCATGCTGCGCATGTAGCAGAGCAGCAGGGAAACGATCCCATGATGAATTCAGAGCTCTTGCACAGCACCAATGCAGTGTGTGTGTGTGTGTGTGGCTTTGTATGGGGGAGGAAGGGCAGCCTTGGATGGGATGTGTCCCACAGGCATTGGGCAGTGAGGGGGTGAAAGCAGGAGGAGTTATTGCATGCCTCCTGCCATTAGCCTCAGGAAGTACAGCAGCCTGTGGGGTCCAATATCAAAGAGGAGCTGTCTGGTAATGAATCCCACTTGGGTAGCGCTGGAGGGGGAAAGGCCATCAGTGTTGATTTTAGCATCTGTGCTATGGAGGTTAGCATTGTAAACACACAGAGAGGGGAGAAACATGGCTTCTGGGAGGCCGCCTAATGAAAGTCTCTTGTGTGCTGTGTGTGTGTGTGTGTGTGTGTGTATGTACATTCATTGTGTGGGTGAGAAAGAGTTTTGATGTTTGAGGTGTTTGTTTGTATGTTATTTGTATGTTATATATATATTTATTATACGGCTCTTCAAAATGCTAGTAGAACGCTCCATTTACTTGAATGGGATTTCCCAACGTTCTACGGTAAAATATTTTCATGTAATTACCGCTGCAAACATATAATTAATGTCAATGGCAACGGTTGTGCTGCTGATTTAAGTTTTTCATATCACTCCGCAAGTAGTCCGGTCACTTCTTGCATTGGAACTTCATTCAAAAGTGAAAGCAGGCGGTTGATCAGCTGTGTTCTAAAGAATGTTTGATTCAAGTTCAGCGTGTGTTGCAAACTATTTGTTTCTCAGCAAAAGCCACGACGAAACGGTAACAAATAAATGTAAAGAGACATATCGTGGAGTTTATTTTTTTGTTTTGCCATTATCCCTTACATATATATATATATATATACATACATATACATACTTGTCTATACATGTCTATATATATATACAGTATGTGTGTGTGTGTGTGTGTGTATCTGTGTGTGAAAGAGAGAGACAGGGAAACAGAGCTCTGTTTGTGTGTGTCGGTGTGTAATTCGTATACGTGTATATTTGTGTGTTCTGCACAAGCCCTTGTTGTTGACCACAACACAACAGGAACTCCCTGCAGCTCTGTCCAGCCTCCCCGCCTCGTCCCGCTCCGTCAGTCACCCGCACTGCTCGGGCGCGGGGCCTATTTGTGGTCTCCGCTACTGCATGGTATGCGCCTGTGTTTATAAGGTTTATATTTAGTGTGACACGTAGACCATATTTGGCATGGGCACGGAGGAGGCCGCCCCTGGTTGTCGTGTGGGAGTGCGTGAGGACGTTCTTACCCATGTCAGAGAGAGGGCCCCTGGGAAGGAGTCCAGCCTCGGCCAGGGTCATCACGGCCAGCTCCATGCAGACGCAGTGCCCAGAGAGAGGAGAGGAGGGGGGTGGGAGAGAGAGGGAGAGAGAGAGAGAGAGAAAAAGTGTTTGTGTTCATTAGAGAGGGAGAGAGATAAATACAGAGAGAGAAAGAGAAAGAGAAAGTATTTGTGTGTGTTAAAGAGGGAGAGAGAGATTAAAAGAAAGAGAGAGATAGTGAGAGATGCTCCTAATCGGATGTTCCCATACTGAGCCAGAGAAAGCACACAGGTTGCAATTAATGCACTTGGAATCCGTGTCCATACATTCCACTATAAAATGCAAACATTTGATTGTTTGACTACTACCACCAAAAACATGCCCCCCTGCCTTTGTTCTGTCCAAAGCCATTAGTTGTATAATACTACAGTATGTTTACCATATCCACAGCAATGGAGTGGGGCAGCGCAGAATTGCCAACCCCTGAAGCAACATCTCAGCAGTTGACTGAACTGAGCCCGAGGCCATACCTGGCACTGTGGCCGTTGAGCTGACATCCACATTGTTTTACATGGAAGTAGTAAAATGCCCTGATGTGACCCCTTTCTAGTTATTCAGGGGTATAGCCTTTTCTGTGAAGAGCAAACGTGACCTCAGTTATCAGTCGTCTCTCTACTTTGTGTCTTTATCCCTCTCTTCTCTTCCTCCTCACCTCTCTTTGTGAATCTGTCTCTCTAGCTCTCATTCTCTCTGTGCTGTCTATCATCATCTTTCAACAGAACTCTTGTAAGCAAACATATATTTTCAACACTGTGTGTGTGTGTGTGTGTGTGTGTGTGTGTGTGTGTGTGTGGGTGTGTGTGCGTGCGTGTGACTGTGTGCATGTGACTGTGTGCGTGTGTGTGTGTAGGCCTATGTGTGCTGTTTTTTTTTTGTCCGTGTTGTGAGTGACAGCCTCTGCATTCTACTTTGTCTGGAGAGGCCCCCGCCAAAGTGCAGCCTGGCTGACTTCACCGTGCTATTGGCTGGCTGTCACCAGTACGACACAGCCATGTCATATGTTCAACAGCTGCCATCTGCCACAGCAAATAGGGGGATATCTGTCAGACAAACACGCACGCACACACACACACACACACACATACATACACTCGTGTGATTCATGTGTGCCATAAACTAATAGTTGTAATAACTTATGTATGTCTGTATTCCTGCGGCATTGGCATTGTCTGAGAAGACACATTCAGTGGATGATGACACATGCTGTTCATTATTAGGCTAATTATATGTCTGTCTGCTAGCCTCTCTGCCAGCCACTATGCATACAGCCTCCCCACACCCATCCACCCCCACATACTCACTCTCTCTCTCTCTCTCTCTCTCTCTCTCTCTCTCTCTCTCTCTCTCTTTCTCTCTATGTCTGTCTTTTCTACATGTGTGGCACAGTCAGACACAGTATGGATCTCTCTAATTGGTTTCTTTGCATGAGTGGCAGGTCTGGGGAGAAAGGAATGCCACTCAGTGGGGTTGTCTGAGTGACACAGACGACACTAGGCGATGAGGCGATGAAGCAGAATCGTGGTGTAACAAAAAGCACAGAAATAAAGGAATTGCTGATTGACGATTCAGTGCACACACAGACTACCGTGGAGACAGGAGAGGGATGGCAGGGATAAAGGGCTCTTTGAGGAAGCGTGTTTGGCACTTCATCTAGTGGAATGTATGGGACAACACAGGAGAGAAAAAAATCAACAAGTCAGTTTATATAGGGAAAAGAACCAAGCTTCTTCAGTGTGTGTGTGTGTGTGTGTGTGTGTGTGTGTGTCTGTGAGTGTGAGAGAGGGAGGGAGAGAGGAAGGGAGAGAGGAAGGGAGAGAGGGAGGGGGGCTACATAGAGACATCAGAAAGCGCTATACTACGATTCAGTCTATGAATGCCATTGCAGTACATTTTGCAATCTTCCCTTAGGGTTCTTTACCAGACTGATATTACTGTTCTATAATGAAGCATTTATAACTGACGTTTTTATTGATCTCATGAGAGTGGACAAATGCTTCACCTGGATCAGTCTGAAACAAATGCTCAGTCTTCTCCAACCTCAGAAATACATTGCACGGACAGAAGACATTGAGCCCAGACCAGTATCCATCTGTCTGTATGTTTTGCAAGTCTGAGTTTCACTGTCTTTTCCAGAATATTGCCCAAAGACATAGGAATTGATTTGGTCAGAGAGCAGGTCTTGTGAGGATAGTGTCCCCTCTAGGCTCATGCCTCCCCCTCCATGCCACACACACACACACACACACACACACACACACACACACACACACACACACACTCCCTCAAAAAAACACATACACTAACACACTCTCTCTCTCTCTCTCTCTCTCTCTCTCTCTCTCACACACACACACACAAACACACTCCGCCTGTCATACAGATACACACAGTGTCAAAACAACCCAGCAGGACAGCAGTAACACAAGTTAAAGTGGAGCCCATGTTAGCCAGTCCTGGACACACTGCCCCCACAGGCCGCTCATCCTCCACTCAGTGCACTCAACGCACCCTGTGGACCACAGCAAGACGCCCGGCCACCGGGTCACCTGACCCCATATCTCTTGTCCAAACTAATTGTAATAGTTCCTGAATGTAAAATATTTATTACGGTAAGTTGCATATTTTACACTACAATTATGCATAGTATGACACCACATTGACAGAATTGCTCAATATTGAAGGTGGTTAATATACTAACAGCACTTGGAAATACAAGACCAGTTAGATTTGGCATTTGTGGCCAAGCCACCCTTAACCTCCCTGGTATTTTCTCAGCCAAAAGAATGCATAGGGTTAACCCAGACATATCTGTGCCTTGTCCACTGGGGCTAACCAAACAGCCTAACAAGAGCTGCCGTGGCGCCAACAGGTCCCTGAAGACATGCCGGCATTTGCCTGACAGAGAGAGAAGAACAAAAAAATAATCCCCGCCATAACATGGGTGGGGCAGGTTTTGGCAGAGCGTCCGATGTACACTATGGTAAACAGGGGAAGGTATTCCTCTGAGTAGAGCGACTGTGGGCTTTAATTGGCTTGCAGGGCTTTTTCTTTCAAGGCTGGTGTAATGGTGGTGGTGAGTGTGAGGCACTTTGCACGAGATGTACACGATCATAATAAACAGAACCTCGTGCTCATCCTTGTCTTCGTCAGTCTCTTTCTCTCTCTCTCTCTTACACACACACACAAACACATTTTCTCACTGGGTTTATCCCTGAGGTGCCTTTTAACAACCTTGCTCGTCACCTCGACGTTGTTGTTAATTTGCCGAAAGCCATTGATCTGAGGCTGAAGCCAGCTAAGCAATAAATTACATGTTTACCCTAAATAGTTCCAGCATACTTAAAACTGTCAAAGGAAAATATCCAAACACAAGCTGATGAACAGACTGAATCTAATTACATAAACACAACACATACACACAGATAAAGCCTCTGTATGAAGGACGTCAGAAAAAGACAGGTGGAGAGAGAGAAGGGAACGATGGGGAGAGGAGGAAGAGAGAGAGAAGGAGGAAAGAGAAAGGGTAGAGGAGAGAGGGGTGGTGTAGTGGAGAGAGGCTCGTGTGGACATGACCAATCGGCAGGGGTGGGATGAGCGCATTGTATGCGGGAGAGACAGGTGTCAGAGCAATAGCACAGGTTGAGCACGTACACACATACACAGAAACACACACTCTCTCTCATGCACACACAAACACACACAAATACTCAGAAACACTTTCTTTCTCTCTCTCTCTCTCTCTCTCTATGTCTCGCACACACACACACACACACACACACATCCACACGGTGCCCCTGGGAGCGGTGCCCAATTCCTGTCATGGCGATTCCATTCTGGAGAGAGGCCCAGGCAGGCAGATCTGGACTTCACCACAACAGGAAAACAATGAGTCACACACTCACGAACACAGACTTGCTCTCACCTGCATGGAGACAAACACACACATACACATACTGTACACACAATAAACCCAAAGCACAAAACACATTAACTCATCACACACAGACACTGGTAACCAACAAGATTTTTTTGATTTACAGACCATGGTTAAAAAACAATGACAAAAACAAAAAAATCTGTTTCAATAACACCCTACAAATAACAATCAAAGTTGAATTCATAATATTGAAAAGAATATTTGTCCAGAGGCAGACACATATGCACAGCCATCTAATCACCACCACTACTGGTATCAAGAGACACAATCTCAGGACTTACTAATTCACAATCTCATCTTCTGAAAATCAAGAAGCTATATAGATAGTGATGAATAAACAAAACTCACAAACAGGGGGGAGAGAGATGGAGAGAGAGAGAGAGAGAGATGGAGAGAGAGAAAGGCATTAACTCTCAACAGGCGTGCATACAAATTGCTGCAACATTATTGCCGGGAACATCTCATCCCCAATTTGCATACATTTCCATTCTACTGTCCATCATCCTGGACCAACCCCCACTCCTACACACGCACCGTCCACGTCCAGAGCTAAAGAGCTGAAGAGTGGACTGGATAGCCCTCGGTGGGACATCAGAGACAGAAACAATACCACTGAAATGAATGGGGATGGCGGTGTGTGTGTGTGTGTGTGTGTGTGGGGGGGGGGGGGGTGTTGTCTGCTCAGATTTGATAAGCGTAATATATGTTCAAATAAACAGATTTGCAGGCAAGCGCGGCAGAATTAAAAGCAAGATCAATCTTCATATGGGGGATCCCTAGGAGATTGGGGAGGGGTGTGAGTATGTGTGTGGATCCGTTGTGCATCAGTGACTCCACCCCTCTCAAACCCCCAATCTCTCAACACACCACATGCACTTAACATATATTAATCACTAAGACAGGGACGCCCCCACGCATGAGCGTTTAGGAGTTAAAAGCGCGTGTGACTGACAGCCTGCTTTCATCCACACCTCATAAATGCCATTTTACGCTTTTTTTTTTCTTCGCCGCTCTATGCAAATCTACATGCTTCCATTGTGAACGAGACAGACACAGAGACACAGAGAGAGAGAGAGAGAGAGACACTGAAACTCGACATCTCCTATGAGAGAGAGTCTGGGCTGTTTGGAGGCCCCAGAGGTCCAAACTGGAGCCTTCTGTCCCAACGGATGTCTCAGTCATGATACTACATTGGTATGGGATGTAGGGGTGTGTGTGTGTGTGTGCGTGTGCGCAAGTACATACACGTATGTGTACAGTGGTCAGTCATTTGATCCCTGCCCAGAGGTGGATTTCTGAAAAACTCCCACTATTCCTTTCCATATCATATTCACTGATAAACACTCTGCAAGACAATCTCATTTTACCCTGCCTTAGAGCCATTGTGTTTTGATTTATTGAGCTTGTGTGTGTGTGTGCATATACGACACACACAAACACACACACACACACGTGCACTCACCCCATGTGGTCCCATCAGGTGGCCTGCAATCCTGTTGACTGAAACTGGCCGCAGCGTACGCCAAGTGGCTTACACCCCGCATCAAACCAACGCACAGAGCAACGATTACACGGCTCGCTCTGCCCTCTGCAAACATGTGTCATGGCTTTTAGCTGAGCCAGGGCCCCGGCCCCCGCCACCACCACTGGGCACATAAAGGGATTTCTTCTCCGAGATCCCTTTGACGTTAGCGGCTTCAATTGACACGCTTCTTTAGACTAATAAAATTGACGTGGGCAAAAGACGCAGCATTGAGTGAGATAGGAGCAGAATAGAAATTGGTATCAGTGTCATCCAGCAATCACACACACACACACACACACACACAAAGCAGAGGTGCATTATTCATAATCTCACATGTTAGAAAAATGGGCCCGCGGGCATATTTGCTGGATAAAATGGATATAACTGCTTCTAGTTATCATACATGTTTCTGATGTTACAGCTTTCTCCTTCTTCTTCCATGCATTCATGCTACATTCATTTCCATACAGGCGATGCAGAACAACTGTGGTGAGAATGATCCTTTTAGTTCTGAAATTGCTGAGAGAATGGGTGCTGCTTTTAACCTGGATTCGGCATCATCTTTGAGAGAGACTGATGGGAGGATAGAAGAAGAGAAGATGAAAGAGGGGTGTCTGGCAGAGAAGCACTTCGCTCTCCTTTCACGACCAAGTGAAGGTAAATGTCCTTCTTTTCAGGAGGAGAGAGAGGAGAGCTGAGGAGATGGGTGGAGGTGTGTGTCTGGACTACTTTGTTACTGTAATGTTCTCTCTCCATTTAGATGTGGGATCTGAACAGCTTTGTTTGGACCCCCACTGGCACACACACTTCTTCACCTGTACATCAACTCCTCACTTGTATGCAGATAGACATATCCACCTCCTGAAACTCTGAGAATGAGTGAGTGAACGAGAGAGAGAGAGAGAGAGAGAGAGAGAGAGAAAGAGAGACTGAGATCCAGAGTATGCAAAGGTTTCTTTCCTTCAAGACAGAAAGTCGTACTTCAGCAAACACCACACATACGCACACATATCTCAACCCACAATCACTCAGCAGAGATCCATACCATTAGCCTGGCTAGCGCCACCACTTCTCAATGAGACGTGGTCTGGGAACCAAACGTTAATTTTCTCGTATTTGAAAAAAAAAACGCCCAGATCCGTTTATTGGGTGCCACGGATGTCTATCAAATGCGTCTGTGCATAGCTCATCATCGTCTTGCTTTCCCCCTTGTTCTGTGATTGGTCCCCTATCTCAGGGCGAAAATTTGCTCCATGGTCTCCAGGCTGCCTTAGCAGCTTGAATCAAATCGCGCGCAAGGCAGCATGGGAACACCCAGGCTAGCATACCATGGGAACACCCAGGCTAGCATACCATGGGAACACCCAGGCTAGCATACCATGGGAACACCCAGGCTAGCATACCATGGGATGTATCCTGTATTCACAGAGAGGCCACCATGGCACAGAAACAGTCAGATGCGTGCGAAGCGTGCATCATTTGTTCATCAACAGTTTGGATGTGGACTGAAACATGCAATGTTGTTTGCACTTTTTCCCTTTCTGGTAGTCCACAGAGATGTCATGTCTCTCTCTTTCTCTCCTTCTATGTGTGTGTTTGTGTGGTGGATTAGGCCAAAGAGGCCCTTATTGTCCTCTAAGCCTCCTCTCTGCTGCAGGAAAGCCACTCCGTCTTTGATCTCCACCTCTACACCACTCTCATCACTCACCTCTACGGGGCATAGCCTGATCATCTCCAGTACAGCTCTTTTTGTGTTTTTCTTTTGTGTGTGTTGTGCATGTGTGTGTGTGTGTGTGTGTGTTGTGCATACGTGTGTTTTGTGTGTCTGTGTTGTGCATGTGTGTGTGTGTGTGTGTGTGTGTGTTTGTTATGCATGTGTGCGCGTGTGTGCATGTGTGTGTGTGTGTGTGTGTGTATGGGTGTGGTGTCCCTTAGTCATTAGCCAGAACGAGCATTGACGGCATGCTGAGCCAGCAAATTCCAATAATTTGTCAGCTTCCCCAAAAATCATGTCACCCCCATGATGGCATCCAGCCCTCCTGCTGTGCTCAACACCAGAGGGATTTTCACAAACACCAGCACTATAGCATGAGCACAGTACAGTATAGCACACCAGCACAGTATAGCATGAGCCCCTGCTATACATCTTCATATGTCCACATTCAGTCGCTTGTTTGTATGTTGTTGTGTGTAAATGTAGAATACCTATGTAATATCACTTTGAAATTTTTTGGTGATGTCTACTTTGGCCACAAATTGCTAAAACATAGGAACACAGTTTCCTATTTGAAAAGCATACCAGACAAGAGCCAGACAATTATAATAATAATAATAATAATAATAATAATAATAATAATAATAATAATTTTATATTCAAAGCTGCGTGACTGGGGTGGCCGTTTTCGGTCCAGACAGGCGGTCAGGGATGGCACGGCAAAAAGTAATTTGTCTTGTGGACAGGGGTTGTGACGCACATATGAGGTGGGTTGCTTTTTTAAGGGCACCACTGATATGGCCACAGCTATGTCCACAGCTATGTCCACTACGCTCACACTGTCACACCAGTGACCTCACCTAGAGAGGAATCCAGAGTCAGTAACGACACACACACATACACACACACAGACACACATACACACACACAAAACACATTCACACATTTGCAAATGAAAACCAAAGTGATGATGAAGACCTGCTGACTAGTCCTAGGCAAACAGAGGCCCATTTGTCCACAAGGTAAACACATTACAAGCCGTCTGTCTCATTCAGCGACATGATGAATACAAACACAGCTTATTTGCACTCTAATGGCACAAACAACTGGGTCCCAACAGGACACATCTCTCCCTACCCCCCTCTCTCCCTTTCTCTTATCCTCTTTTTTTCTTTCTCTTTCTTTTTCTTTCTTTCTTCACATAAAGCACATAATGACTGTTTCATGAGACATGACTCAACAGTCATACCAAACCTTTCATGAATGTGGAAGACAGAACAACAACTTGTCAAAATAAAAGTCCAACAATCGCAAAGCAGCATTATATCTCCCTACGTCAGCCAAATGCGTCAGCCAAATGTAATGTAATGTAATGTAATGTAAAGAAATTATGTTGCACAATCTATGTCGCTCACAGTGTTGGGCAAGTTACTTCAAAAGCGTAATGCATTATTTATTACTTGTTACTGTCATCTTAAAGTAATTTGTTACATTACAATATTACTGTCTTTTGAATTGTAAGGCATTACACTACGTTTACATTACTTTCACCAAAATAACAGGAAATATGGATTTGGTGTTCTCAATAGATCTTCATGTGTTCAATGCAGCTCATTACACGGCAGGAGGTGATGTGCTATGGCATAATGACTGAGCTAGGCTTAAGGCTAACAAAAGAACAATATAATGGTTGCAGTTATGGCTCATGGGACAATGTAGGCCCCAAAGGCCAAAGGTCACTCACAATTTAATATAGCAAAATATAGCCATAGTGAAATTGTATGTTGACTTTAAATGGTTCTCATCATTGCTGGTTGCCTTTCCTTCCACTTACAGTGGTGTAAACTTAATGCAAATAGTTTGAGAATAATGGCTACGATCTTTTAACCTGGCCCTAGCCAGATGAATGCCGTTCCGCTTAGCTCCGCCTAGCTTCACTCACATCCATCTGGAACCTCTTCCATTGAGAGTGATTTCTCCAACCAACTTTATGGTTTAGCCAATCAGGACGCAGGGCGGGAGTTTCATAGATGTGACATAGCGTAGAAGCGACTGTGAGACTGTTATCAGCGTCACGGGTTGGCTTCGATGTGAGTGGTTGAAGTAGCACGTCAATAGATGAAGTGTAAAAATATTACTGAAATTTGCCGCGGCTGAAAGTGCCCTTGAGCAAGGCACCTAACCCCTCACTGCTCCCCGAGCGCCGCCGTTGTAGCAGGCAGCTCACTGCGCCGGGATTAGTGTGTGCTTCACCTCACTGTGTGTTCACTGTGTGCTGTTTGTGTTTCACTAATTCACCGATTGGGTTAAATGCAGAGACCAAATTTCCCTCACGGGATCAAAAAAGTATATATACTATACTTATATACAGTCTCCTGGTATACCCGCTGCTTTTATAGTCTGGGTCGTCTTACAGGAACACAGCAGGGCATGACCTAGGCATGATGAGCTAGAGTGGCCATCCGTCCAGATTTCCTCCAGACAGTCCGGTTTTTGAGCCCTCTGTCCAGACAGAGAGTGTGTCCTCCTCTTTGGACATTTGTCCAGATTTTTGGCACGAGTGGCCATTTGTCCGCATTTCATGAGCACATAGGCTACGCCTCATTTCAACCCTCCGCCACCACCGTAGCACGGGCCATCACAAAAGTCCACCGATATCCTTTTCGCGAAGTAGTCGATGCGACAACTCCCCTCATGATTGAATGAATGAATGCCGTTGCTGCACTAGTATACTGGTAGTTGCATATGCCGAAATGAAAGACGTCTTTCAACTATGCATGGTATT
Organism: Alosa pseudoharengus; assembly: GCF_046254945.1. NCBI lineage: Eukaryota > Metazoa > Chordata > Actinopteri > Clupeiformes > Clupeidae > Alosa > Alosa pseudoharengus. The sequence continues at coordinate 31,517,302 of NW_027468718.1, read as the reverse complement.
CTGAACTCATTTTGTAAACTGTGAAACAAACATTGATGTCAGCTCCAGGGGTAAGAATGCCTTAGAAAGGCACGCTCTCACAGGCAGGCACAAAGAGAAAGCCAGATCTGCCGGGAAATCCTCTGTGGCATCGTGTTTTGTTCCAGCAGCAGCCACAGCTGCAGAGCTCACTAAGTTATTAAGTGACTAAAAAGTTATTGGGTCATAAAGGTGGATTTGTTGACTAATGTGAAAAAAAAACTAATGTTACTATGTTATTATAGTCAATAGTTGTACATTGGGAATTGTTGACTAATGTGAAAAAAGCACAAAAAAACAACAAATGTTACTATAACTAGACTTGTTACCACTTCACTCACTTACACAAGAGTAGCTTACGGCAGAGAATGTCTAATAAGGGTAGGATGATTTTCACATGAAATGTAATTCCCATTTCTTGTTGAAGCCAAAATAAACCTGAGAATGTTTATTGGACATGCTTGGTTTTTACTGCAGGTTAATCTTACACCAGCTTATATCCATAGATATAATCCATAAAATTATGTTAGGCTACTATTAGCATTGGGTGAGTGATGGAGGTTAGTTTGATTGCTGGTGTATTTGTGAAACATAAACACGGTATACCAAGCAAATTGATAACAGCACTTGTCTCTTTCGACTGTCATCTCATTCTTCATTCATCTTGATTCGAACCTTGTTATGAGAGAACATTTTTACATTGTGTTTGTTAAAAATGACAATTGGCCGATATCGGTTATCAGTTTTTGAAAAACTCAAATGTCGAAATCGGTATCGGCCCTCAAAATCCCATATCGGTCAAACAACTCACAGCTTATCAAGACTCAATCTCACAGTTGACTGCCACAAACAGGAATTGCTGTGTAATCTCCACGTTGGCATCCTAACGTATCACCCGCCCGTTACCAACAGGTTCATGGCTACCGGTTGCTAGTTAAAGACCTCACCCTGGTCAAAAGTCTGCCATGTAGCAACTTTCCAAAAGTGAACATGCACCAACCAGACCTTTTTTGACTGGTCGATCCTGCTCGACACACTTTTCTCATAGTGACCCAGGCACCAAGGCAAGGAATAGCCCAATTTGGGTTGTTTTCAACCCAGCATTTTTTAGAGTATCTGAAAGCTGTTTATGGTTTTGCCAAAAGAGTGATCGATTCAAGAAATGTGTTCAGGCAACTGAGCATTTCGTTCAGAGCAGGGGCGGAGCTACGTGGTGGCCAGGGGGGGCCACAGCCATCACTGGTCAAAGCTTGGCCACCCTGCTGGCCCCCCCAGCTCCGTTCAGTGAAAAGTAAAAAAAAAAAAGAATTGGCCCAGTCAGGAAGTGTAGCCCACGGTTCTGATCACATCGTGAGTAGGCCTAGTGCAGCAGCAGCAGCGGGACAATTCAAGTCATCTGTTGAAAACACTTGACAGTAGACTAGCCTAGCCTACTACTTAACCTCAGTAACAGGTGAGTTGATGAGTTGGAACATTAATGCTAATAAGATGTTAGAATGTGTCACGAATCATAGCCAAGTGAGCTGCGTTGGGCTGTCCTTGTTAGGTAGCCTAGGCTCTGACATTGATGTGTGGGGCTGATCAAAAATAATCAGATGCCCGCGGGAATGCTGTTACAAGAATATTTCGATAAAAATTGGGTGAAATGCAAGCATATTAGGCACATATCTCCAGGTAGGCTAATAGGGCCTAGCCTAGGCTACTTTATAAATACATAATTTGCTGACTGCGTGTGGTTCTTGCCATAGCTGGTCAGGCAGAGGCAGGCTGCTTTGCCTGAATTCTTTGTTACATTGCTCCGGAACTGTTCATCGCAGCGAGATGAAACCTTAATTGCGTGACAGCAGAAGTGGGGCTTTCCAACGAGACTAAACACTTGTCTGTGCGATCAAGTATGAAAATAAAAATAAATATAATGTAATTAAATAAAATTGATTCATATTTACAGTTCGCCTGCGCACCCATTAGGCTACTCTAGTTTTAACTAGATGTACCGCATAGCGGTACAAAATATGACCGCCGCTCAGTCCTGTACATCCGTTCCGCGAAAATAAATCACACTTCAATTTGTCTCCATATTTTACTCCATCCCCCACTCTTGAAACTTTTGTGTATGCTTGTTTGGCATACCTGAGTGTGTGTGTGCGGCTGCACAGAGAGTAGCCTACTGGTGCTGAAAAGGTGAATAGATTGTAGAATAGCCAAAGAAGATGTAGCATTGTTATAAAACCTTTAACATCTCTAAACAATCACAAGTAGGGCAGTTCATCACAGTTCATCCATTGCAACTGGATTGATGAAAGGTCACTTACACCTGTAGGCTACATTGTATCTGGGAAAAGCAAAAGGTATCAGCATAATGTTATTTATTTATTTATTTATTTATTTATTTATTTATAAACAAAAACATCTCTGTCAGTTCCATGCCGTTTTCAACAGCTATCAAAAACAAAAGTCATTTTTGGATGGATGGATTTTTTGTGAATGTTTCTTCTTCTACATAAGATTTTAGTCATCTTTAGTTCATGTAATACTTTATTGTCAATGCACAAATTAAGTAACAGTAGTCTGAAACGTTATTGTTAATGCACAAATTAAGTAACAGTAGTCTGAAACGAAATGCTGTTTTACATCTAACCAGTGGTGCAAATAACTGACATGTCCAAATGGGCCTTGATGAAATGCGTCGCTAGACTGTTCATACACATTTTAACGGGCCAAAGTTGAAGAGCTGTTGTCCGTTATTGTTCGTGCTAATATAGGCTGATTCATGTTCCCTTGCATTGTGTAACTGAGGTCCATGGCTAGTCTGGCTTTCACCAGACCAAGCTCAATCTTTTAAGAAATCAAAAAATAAATAGCGGGCACATCAGGCTGGGTTCACCCAGCCTAGTCCATAGGCGCCCGATATTGTTTAATTTTCCCCCTCCGCGCGGGGCCCCCCGAAACCCAAAAAATTCAGTTTTTCCTAAATAACTACCTGAACCGTGGCACCGAGGATGAAGACATTTTTATGGTATGTTGGTCTCAAGGGCCCACATAAACCTAATCCATTATCACTCATTTGTGATTTGCACCCCCCCGGTAAAAAATGAAAATGCAATATAATTCTGCTTTAATCGCCCCTCTCTTCAGTTAAGAAGTTCAGAACTGCACCAAATTTTATGTGTATAATTAACCTGACATTCTCTGGGGGTATGCCAAGTTCCGTAGAATTTCATCCGGGGGGGTCTAAAAAATGAAGTTATGTGTACATTTAGTGACTGTACTGTACACTCATTGGCCTGTAGATGGTGGTGCACACATATACACACGTACACACACACACAGGCATGTATATCATCAGTATAGGCAATTAGAACGGCCGATACATAATTACAAATTCAGTAGGATTAAAGGAAAACCAAATATTCATCATAATAATTTGGCTGCATTTCCAGTATTGGCGTCCCGTAGTCGTTTGTCCACTAGATGGCGCATCGTTGCAGTGAGACGTAATTTTGTTGGAAGTTAATCTAAAGTGGTTTGGAAAGACACTATGCTTCCTACAAGGACAAGACAGTAGGCCTAGTTTACCGCAGAGAACGTCTAAGGGTAGGATGATTTCTGCATGACATGTAATTCCCATTTCCTCTTGAAGCCGAAATAAATCTGAGAATGTTTATCGGACATGCTTGTTTTTTACTGCAGGTAGGCTCTGTTAATCCTATCAATAGCAGAATGTAGGTAAAATAATGTTACCATTAGCATGGTTGAGTGATGGAGGCCAATTTGATTATTGATGTATTTGTAGAAAACCATAAATGCGTTTATAGGCTACCAAGCAAATTGATAACAGCACTAATTGTATCTTTCGACTGTCATCTCATTTGCTTATGACCATAACCTAGGCTACTAACAGGAGCTAAGTGAGTTAGCCACAATACGTTCGCTACGTGATGGTTTTTTAATGGAAAATATATAGGCCTGAAAGATAACCGGTCTATGATGCATCCTAAACACCGGGCTGGGACATTTCTGCTCGAAGTCTCAAAAAGCAGTCAACGTTCATTCCCAAACACCCATATAGGCTACTTCAATCCTCTATTTTTAAGGAAGAGCATGGCTCAAAGTAAAGTAACTGACACTACATCAATTCGTCAAAGTGAATAATTTGTGTCAACTCGCCGCAATGTAGATTTATTAACGCACCCGTGATGATCTACATCTCCATTTAAACCAGATGTTTTAGAGCGCACGTTGAGATGTATTCAGGGCAGGGCTGTACACATATTTGTTGCACGTGCTACAAAAATCATTCTTTGCGATGAATGATTTAGTACCAACGTTACACCGGTCAGATACAGTTTTGCCTATGGCTATATCGTGAGACTGAGGCGCTTTTTGTTTGTTCGAAGTGCGTGTTTAGGGTGTGAGAGGGGAGTCGATGTGCTTTGATTCCAGCTTGGTAGTTGTAGTCTATGCGATTAAAAAACATGTGTGTGTGAAGTATCCAAACAATGATAACGCTTTCATTATGGCTGCTTTAGCCACAGACCTTGAGCTACTGTACAGTGGGTTGGGTTCCATTTAGAAGTGTCCACTTCATTCGCCCTTTCGGTGATTCACACAGCTACTTGAAATGTATTACTACTGATATGCATAACTTTTCGCCAAGAGGTGGCAGCTTGATACTGTAAGGTGTAAGCCATTGGTTCCAAAGGAGATTTTATTTGGGTCGCCAGCATAGCCTATAGTGACAATATGTGTTGTGTAATAGGCCTAGCATAGGGCCTACCTTATATAGCTTATAGTTTGTTAACAGTCACGGTTTTGTCATAACTCCCTCTATGCATTTTTGCATTTACAATAGCTCTGAAACCGGCGGGCGAACACGTCGCAGGGGGGGCGCCAAGTGCGTGGATATCTCAATCGCAAAATTAAACAATATTTCTATCGGGCGCCTAGCATGGACTAGGCTGGCTGAAAATCAAAAGATTGCGTCAAAAGATTGAGCTTGGTCTGGCGAAAGCCAGACTAACCATGGACCTCATAGTTGCAAAATGCAAGGGAACATGAATCAGCATATTATTTGCACAAACAATAACGGACAGTAGCTCTTCAACTTTGCCCGTTAAAAAGTGTATGAACAGTTTCGCAACGCATTTCATGAAGGCCCTTTTGGACATGTCAGTTATTTGCTCCACTGGGTAAAACGGCATTTTGTTTTAGACTACTGGTATTTCATTTGTGCATTGACAATAAAGCTGAATATCATATGAACTAGATGACTAAACTTGAATGTAGAAGAAACATTCACAGAAATCCGTGACATGACCTCTCTTCTTGATAGCTGTTGAAAACTGCATGGAACTGACAGGGATTGTTTTGTTTAATAATAAATAAATTACATTATGCTGCTACCTTCTGCTTTTCCCAAATACAATGTAGCCTACAGGTGTACCTTTCATCAGTCTAGTTGCAATGGAAGGACTGTGATGAACTGCCCTACTTGTGATTGTTTAGAGATTTTAAAGGTTTTATAACAATGCTACAAATGTTTTGGCCCAGAAACAAATCTATTCACCTTTGCAGCGCCAGTAGGCTACTTTGTGTGCCAAACAAGCATACACAAAAGTTTCAAGAGTGGGGGATGGAGTAGAAGATGGAGACAAATTCATTAATATGATTTATTTTCGCGGAATGGATGTACAGGACTGAGCGGCCGTCATATTTTGTACCGCTATGCGGTACATCTAGTTGTCCCTAGGTTTACAGAAACACCTATTCATATTAATACGTAGCCTATGGAGTGCTGCCGACCACTGTTCATTACGGCCCAGAATGCCTTGCATGTCTTTATAACAAAACAACACAGTAAAACCTAAATGCCCGTAAACATATGCATTTGCATACTTGTAACATTTTTAATAATACTCTCCCATCATGATATTTAACAATAATGAAAAATGTAATTTGAATACCGTCAATGTGAAAACAACTCTATTATGTTAGCTATATATAGCTACTGTTCTCCTTGCTATTTCAGTTCGTAAGTCCATACTATCCCATGGCAGAGCAAGGATTTCATGATTGGGCAAGGTTGCCCCGAGACATTGTCGCTGCCCAGAGACATTGTGCGTACTTGGAAGGCATTGTGATAGAAGTGCAACTGCAAAGGCGAAAGGTGATAGTTACCAAATACCTGTGGGTGGTATACCAAATGATGGAAACTTTTGGAATATTTCTTTTTTTTTTTTAGCTTATGCACCCTCACATTGGAGTCCCCAGTTCATATACAAAATTTGGTATCGATATGTGACAGTGTTCCTGAGATATGGACGACTTCCTGTTTCGGAGCTTCGCCGCCGATTTCGTTTGGCTGTGACGGGCAAACGCTTTTGAAAATCAAAAATCCTTTCTGTAACTTTTGTGAAGCTTGGTCCAAGGATCATGTACGTCAAGTTTCGTGAAGTTCGGACCAAATTTGTGACCTGTGAAACTTTAGTTTCGCTTTCTATTCAATCCAATATGGCGGAAGAATGACAAGGGTCAGTGACATCCTTTTCAATTTCCACACTACACCGGTTCCGGCCGGACGTTCTAGAGTTGGACCGGTGGCGATATCTCAAAAGGTCTAGGAGCAGGAGCTGACGAAAAATTGGGCTTACAGGAATAAGAAAACTTAAGAAGAACAATAAGTGTGCTGCTTTCAGCAAGCACACTTAATTACATTTCACGTGAACATCATCCTATCCTTATTAGACGTTCTCTGCGGTAAACTATAGTCCTTGTAGGAAGCGTCCATTGTTATTCCAACCCACGTTTAACTTCCAACAAAATTACGTCTCACTGCAACGATGCGCCATCTAGTGGACAAACGACTACTTATCGCCAATACTGGAAATGCAGCCATGATGATGATGATGATGAATATATATTTTGGCTTTCTTTTAATCCTACTGAATTTGTAATTATGTATCGGCCGTTCTAATACCGATAGTATGTGGGTGCCTGTGTGTGTGCATGTGTATATGTGTGCACCGCCATCTACAGGCCAATGAGTGTACAGTCACTAAATGTACACATAACCTATTTTTTTTAAGACCCCCCCATGGATGAAATTCTACGAAACTTGGCATACCCCCAGAGAATGCCAGGTCAATCATACACATAACATTTGGTGCAGTTCTGAACATCTTAACTGAAGATAGGGGCGATTAAAGCAGAATAATATTGCATTTTCATTTTTTATCGGGGGGGTGCAAATCACAAATGAGTGATTATGGGCCAGATTGATGTGGGCCCTTGAGACCAACATACCATAAAAGATTCTTCATCCTCAGTGCCACGGTTCAGGTAGTTATTTAGGAAAAACTGCTTTTTTTGCGGTTCGGGGGGCCCAGCACGGGGGGGGGAGTGGCCCCCGGGGACGAAACGAAATTTTTCCGTAAAAGTCTAGTGGGGCTACATACCCACCAAATTTCATGTGTCCCGGTGGTTCGGTATCGTTGACCAAAAATTCAGGAAGTAGATGACGAAAAAAAAAAAAAAAACTTTGACAATCCCTATATGACCGATTCGCTAGCTTCACTAGCGGCGGTCATAATTACTCGCGAACCCGTGATCGCATAGATATGGAAAGCATATCAGAAGAAATAGGAGACACAGGGCTATCTATTGGTACCAAGTATGTCGTTCCTTCTGGGCTATAAAAACAGACAACGACGTGACTGCAAAATAAAATCATGTACAAAAACCAACGCTGCACACCCATTAGCCTACTCTCGTTTGAATTAGGCCCTACTCACGAACCCGTGATCGGATAGATATGGCACGCATGTCAGGTGAAAGAGGAGACACAGAGCTATCATTTGATACCAAGTGCATCCGTCTGGGTTATAAAACAGACGAAATGACATCAAAATAATAACTTCATATAGCTCGACTTACCCCACGTTTTTGTGTGTTGTGGTGGCAAAGTATGTTCATAATCCAACGCTATCATGTGTTTCTCTATGGCAAAGCATGTTCATAATCCGGTTTTGAGATCCTAGCAAATTCCTGCATGGCATCCAATTCAAGACTCACATTGCATCCCAATTTATTCGACAAAGAAACACCTTTTTGCCTTCACTTTGTTCATGACAATGCAGTAAAAAGTTGTTTTAGAATCATCATGAGTGTACAGAACATGCAAACTCGGGTTAAGTCAGGTCAGATCAGTTCGTGTCACAGATATGGAGCGCAGAAAGGGCATTTTTCATTACTGTGTCAATGGCACTTACAATGACCAGGATAACTGCTTATAACTAAAGGTAGTGAGAATGGCCAAAAATAGAGTAGCCATAGGGCTAAATAATAATAAAAAAAAAAGGGTAAGGCTATTTGCACCCCTGGTACAATTAGCAGTGTATGCTATTTGTACCCTGGTGCAATAAGAAGTGAATTCTATTCGTACCCCGGTGCACACAGCAATGTGTCCTATTAGTACCCCGTCTGGTACAAATATCAATGTATGCTATTTGTACCCCGGTGCACACAGCAATGTGTTCTATTAGTACCTCGTCTGGTACAAATATCAATGTATGCTATTCGTACCCCGGTGCACAGAGCAATGTGTTCTATTAGTACCTCGTCTGGTACAAATATCAGTGTATGCTATTTGCACCCCTGTGCATTTAATCTGGCATATTGATCACACAATGTAATCCGGTTTAAAATATATATATATTTTTTTAAAAACAAGCAACATGTTTTTTGTTGTTGTTACATAACAGAGTGTGAATAGCTCAGCTGTGTAATATACACTCTGAATAAGGTATGCTGTTTGCATCAATGTACAGTTAGAAGTGGATGTTATTCGTACCCAGGTGTTTATAGTACTGCATGCTATTTACACCCTGGTGCATGAACTAGCTAATTGTTGCAATCAAAACTTCCGTTTGAGAACCGATTTCTTGTTGAAATTGCGCGCCTTCAGAGACGTTGGTACACATGCACACTCACTCCGCCAAAACGCATCACTCGGGAATAGAACCCCGGCCTGTGACCACTGCACTATCTGCATCCACAATGAGTTCATGTTTGCAGGTAAACTTATAGTTCATAGGCCTGAACGTCATATTCACGAAATTTATGTTAGCTAACAAACTGACGGTTGTATGTGTTTACTGAACAAAGATTATGAAAATAAAACACAACTTTTCCATCTCAACTTTAATTTGAATAGATATTAGTCCTGAAACCGTTCAGAATTCTTCATTTCTGCTGACGAAAAAACGAATGTCGGCCATGTTTTTTGGGCACGCGAACAACATGTTTTTGTTGTTATGTAACAGGGTGTGAATAGCCCAGTTGTGTGGCCAAGGCTATTCGTACAAGGGGTACGAATAGACACTCCATAAGGCACACACCACATATTTTTCACATTTGCTCAGCCCCAGAGAATCCCTCCACCATTATATTGCCAGATTCAGAACAGTCTGCCCTATGCACACATGTGCCAGCTTGCAGTGGTGAGATACATGTCAAAATATAAGAATTTTTATTTAAGACGTATAAGACGTTTTGTATTTTTATTATTTAAAAATCAAAATGAAATCAATGCATATAGTATTAATACATGAAATAGTGGCAGATCTGGGTAGCCTAGACTCTGTTAAAAAACAATATATAGCATGTGTGTATGGCACTTACATTGACCAGGATAAATGTTTCTAAGGTAGTGAAAAAGCCCTTAAAACAGTCTAGGGTTCTAAGGGTTAATTTCTTAATTCAGAGCCATGTTACTTACAGCCAAGTACTTGGAGTGGATATCAGAAAGAAATATAGTTTGACCATCAGTATGAGATCAAATATATACATACAATATTTGTAATATTTATTATTGTTCTTTGAGTTAACATCATTTGAATAAAACTGATTAAGTAAGGTGCATTATCATAATATTTTTTATTGGCATTGACCTATTTATGGAAAATATGTTGGAGTGGCCAACAAACTGACCTGTGTATCAGTGTTGGCTTTGCACAATTTATTGCCATTATTAAAATAGGCTATCCTAATCTTCAAAACTTTTTGAGTAGTTTTCAAATAGTAGTTTTGATTCCCAAGTGCCACCCCAATAAAAAGTCTGGACCCAGCTGCCCCCCCCCTATAAAATAATCCTGGCTACGCCCCTGGTTCAGAGAATGGGGTTAAGTGTTTTTGTGAATGATCTGAAGACATTGTTTGGTTTTGAGCACAGCTTAAACCATTCTGAGGCGATTGTTCAGTTTTGCAAGAAGTGTCAGAGGTTTTGTGAACGTAGTTTGAGAATGGGTGTTTGTGTTTACAGTTTTGAGAAAAGGGAGAAAGGTTTAAAAAAATGTGTTTTAGCAATTGTGAATAGAGAGATTTCAATAGAGAGACTCATGCTTGCTACCGTTGAAGGTAAGGGTTTTCAGATGCTGCATGATGTCTTTGCGCCTGGCAGCGGTGCTTTGCCGGTGCTATGCCCGAAAATAGTTCCAAATCTAAATTGGTCTAGTAAATCCCTTCGTGTTAATTTGCATTGATATTTGTACTCGATGTGAATGTACAGGTTACGAGAAATAATTATAAAAAATCTTGAGTTATTTGATTCGCTTTTGCAACAACATGCTAGCTGGCAGCACCGGATTACAGCGACTACGCTAAGCTAAAGCTAACCGGGCCGTTTCCAGATTAGGACAATGGCTGGGTCGGCTATAAAACGCTTTGGCTCACTCATCCAACTCTAGGGACTGCGGGGAGAGACCCAATTTCACCTAGGGGTGGCGTATTCCTTTAAGCTGAGTGTTGAGTTTGTCTGTCAGGGTGCCCACCTATTCTTACTGAAAAGATTTCAAAACCTTTCAGTTATATTTACCTTTAGAGCCCGTCCACACAACAAAGGTGAAATCAGAACAGATAGTGTTCCAGTTTGTCATTTACACAACAGCAGCAATTTTGGGATATTTTGTTTTTGATTGTTGTGTGTTTGTGTGTGTGTGTCCGTCAGTGTCTGTGTGTATCAATTACTTTTTTAAGTGTGTTGTCCATTTTATGACGCGTTCACAGATTGCCTTTGGTGTCTCTGTGTTGAACTTTTATGTGTTTACAGTTCCCACTGACACTGCCTCAATTGACCAGGTCTTTATGATGGGTTGGGAAGTCATTGGGTGTAATGGCTAAGTGGATTACTATGGTGGGAGGTTACACTAGGTTTGTCTCAGATACCTGAGTTTGCATCATCCTTTGCAATGTCTCCTTACATGCTGAGCTCACAGAATGTTGCAAGATATTAATTCATAGGCAGAGGGAAACTGATGGCATGTCTGAGAGTGTGGGGTATTTGCACTTTCAGACAAACAAGGTCCGGAGAAAACACCCATCAATATTCCGCTTAGCGGTAAAATGTCATTTTAAATCTTTTTTGTCATGTTTACGGGTGGAAGTGTTGGCAAGTGTGAGCTTGTTGTTGCCAACACCCTGACAAAACATTCCACCTCTCCATCATGTGTGACGTGTGTAATATCGTCCTACTTTCAGGCCATGGACTTAGAGCATACTGGAGGTCACTTACAGTTACCATATATTATCCCCAGTCAAGACAAAACGGTCTTGTAGAACTGCGCTATCTCCAATAGACCAGAATGTTGTCCAACAACTTTATGGGCTTAATACACAGGGAAAACACAGGAGACGTGATGGAAACACCTGCTGAATTAATCTGCTGAAATATACAGTAAATAACAGATACAAAGCATTTCCCCATATGTCTGTATCAACAGAAGAGAAGATAACTGCTATGACAGGGCCAGGTGTAATATCTATTTTTAGCTGTTTCACCTGGGAGATTTGACGCGTGTTGTTTGGATGTCTTGTCTCGTAGTGATCTAGACAGTGTGTGAAAAGTCATTCTCTGTCATTCTCAGTTCTCTGTGCTGATGATTGGCCTTCTTTGTTAGATTGAAAGTGAAGAATTCCTGCCACTTTTATCAATGTGCAGGGTGCGTGCGGCAATCCCACGTGCTGCATGCCACACTATCGCCATGACAACAGACCCAGCATGTGCCAAATAACGGATTAAGAGTCGTTGCCATGACGATTACCACAACATGTGCTTAAACAGAGATGGAGTAAGGACAACAAAGAAAGGAAAATTATATGTTTTTTTTATTGCATGTTTTATCTGTTTCATTCATGTGCTAAAATGAAGAGCAAATTTACATGGTGGCGATAAGAATTTTAATTAACAAATTAAAAAATTAAAAATGCAGTAATTAGGACACACATTTAGTATCAATGTGAAGGTCTATACTGATCAGTTCAGTTTAATTCCACCTTTGACCCCTGACAGACCCCTGAGTTGTGAAGTTCACTTTAAAGTCACCCACAACAACAGCGGGTTACATCTTGACGGGGAATCATAAATTATACTGTTTCGGCTGAACTGAGTTCCTACAATACACCAATAAAAATAACTTCTTCCATAGGGTGTCTCGAATGTAACAAAGGGTGAAAAGCCACAAAAAGGAGGAACTCTCTCTCTCTCCCTCTCTCTCTCTCTCTGAAGTCCCTCCAGCTCCGAGCCGCGTCCTGTCTGAATGTTAAGTGTTTCTTCCAAACATCCATCCATCTTGTTTTGCGCGCCCTGTCAGTGCGGAGCAACTCCTTGAGGCGGAGAGCCTGGCCACTGGTGACGGACACCTCAGACTGATTTACTGCCCAAAAAAGCCCCGAAAGCCGGTCCACTTCCCTTTTTCTGTTGTGGCTGGTGTGTGAGCTTCCCAGGCCGCCGGCGACGGGTGTTTTTCTGCGCGCAGGCCAGGCCGACGTTTCAGACGATGGGAAAGGCCTCTTCTGTTTATTGTCTCTCTCGGAGATAAGCCGGCCTGTCAGTGGCGGCGTGGTGATGGATGATGCAACTCTCTTTTCTTCTCTTTCTGTCTCTTTCCCTCTCTCTCTCTTTCTCTCTCTCTCTCTCTAGAAAGGACCCCACAGTCTCACAGGTCACTGCCATACGCCACCCCCCACCCCCAGAACAAACACAGTATATAACCCTCCAGACGGACCCTCATAACTTCACATCAATCCTTCATAACACACGCACACACACACACACACACACACACACACACACACACACACAGGCAGAGGCACTAACAAAGACACATGCACAGGTCCACACTTGCATAAGGTCATGCATCACACACACATATATGTACTTTCATATTGACAGATGCACACAACACACACGAGGGCCATCGACTGACTGGCTGTACGTGCCTAATCGGCCATTGATGTAGTATGTGATGAGATTAAACTCCCAATAGGCTTGCTTAAAATGAGTTGAATATAACAACCTAGGTTTCTATAGGCTGTACTGTAATATGCCATAAATGCATGTAATATATTAAGTCAATTTATCAATTGGTTTCCACAAAATTCACTATAAGTCATCATTTAAGGAGTTATTTTTCAAAAATGTTGTCAAGGGGGGAACATGCCCCCGAAACCCCCTAGCCAGGGATGTAGTGGTAAAATGGGTAAACTATGGGTATGGTGAGGTGGGTAAACTATGAATTCTGTGAGGTGGACTGTGCCATGCGGTATCAGAGTTTTAAAAAAGGCATTCAGAACATGTTTGATGATGGTGGAGGTTATTGTCCAGTGTTAACAATATCAGTGGTATTAAATGGTTCCTAGAGTGTACATATTGTGAATGTGGATAATACAGTGATTGTTGTGATTGTGATTTATGTGATTTTTGAATGTTAAAAGTTGCAATAGGAGAATAAACTCTTTTGAGAGGTGGATAAACTCCAATAAGAGGTTGATAAACTCTAGTTCTGAAATTTCAGAGGTGGATAAACTGTGTTTACTTGCTTTTAGCCTCCACTACATCCCTGCCCGTAGCTTTTGGGAGGCCCAATAGTATTGTATGTCATGAGGCCCAAATTCTCCAGCAGCACCCAATCAATAATTAGCATTTTTGTCAAATGTGACCACCTTATTTTAAATGTAAACCTTGACTGGTAAAGTATGTGAGACAGCAGAGTGTGTGTGCGTGTGTACTGCTTATGGTCGTGGACCTATTTGGAAGAAAGTCCAGGGCATTTTTTTAGTCTGTCCCTGGTTGAGCCAGGCCCCCTGTTTAGTGAAGGAAAGTCCTTTGATATAGATGGGGGTGTGGGTGCATCTCACCATAAGAATGCCACAAATATCCCAGGTTACAGAAACATCATATACATTAACTTTGCTGTTATATAACTGACAATACTGTATTTCTCACATGTAGTCCTTTAAAATGATACGAGCAGATTATAATTTCTCCTTTGACAAATATCTTAGAGTTCAGATATTTTCCTGTGGTCCAAGACAGGCCCAGGACTGAGTTAAGCTCTCAGCAGGGTGGCAAGAACAGAGACCAAACGACAACTGAAACCAGAGACAATGTCCATGAAAGGGGGTGCTGGGAATCATAGCCATAGCCAGCTAGTGAGCAAACATATACACAGATGTAAATTGACTACAGTGAAATGCCTCAAGGGGAAGACAAGTCTGTTGGAAAACAACAAGGTCTGTGATGCATCAAGTGCTTGACAGTAACGCTCTCTCTCTCACACACACACACACTCACACAGAATGGATAGGTAAGGCTCTCTGTGCAAGGCTGGCCACCAACAGCGGAGCAGAGATTGAGCATTGCATGGCCCTCACAACCACTGACCCCTCTTATTCACACATCTTCAATTAGCACAAACTAGCCTAATCTGATCCCAGAGCAGCTAGCAGAGTTTAAATGGATGAATGCATGAAAACTGGGACATATTTAATGTTGAAATGAGATGAATGGTAATAAATGCCGTGACCTGATTTAATAACAAGAAAATATATGCATTACATAAATTGAAACAAAACATTACAAAGATGCATACAAATAATGAAAAGGTACATTGAAAGATAGGCGAACGTTTGCAAACAGGTTTCTGTTTGCCTTGAGGTTTTGGTGAACGTTTGCAAACACTCGCAAACAGTCTGAGGAGGTAAGTTCGCCGCCAACATACAGTGGAGCTGGATGTGAGCTGGACGAAATGTTACCGTGACAATGGAATGTTTACACCAATTCAGAGAAAACACATTCGCCACAAACGTTTGCTGCTGTTTGCTGAATTTGAACGCACCTCTGGTTTTACCAGGCTCACTACTTTGTTTCACTGGGTACTCACAATTCAGAAATGACAATGAGCAGAGATACTAGGCGGCCAGGGCCAAGCTAGTATTTTTGTGGTATTTAGTCGACATATTTCAACACATCTCCATTCTAACTAACTGAAGTACTGTAAGCCAGAAGGTTTTCCATACATGAGTGAGTTTGCAGAAAACCACTGAGCCCATTTGTTCCCACACAGGTCATGTCCTTACAAAACTCTTATGCAAGTTCCTCTGAATATTAGTGCATCTTAAATTCATATATCTCAATTTCATGAATTCAATATGTTATGAATGATAATTTGGATATGTATTTCAGGTTATATATTTGTTATGCTGTATGGTCCTGATGCCACATTCATAACATGCATTAACACTGGGTTGTGCCTGATGTACTGTAATTGAACTGTACAGGTTACTGCATACTGTAGTGACTGCCAGGTGATTGGTGTCTTGAGACCTGTAAAACCTCCCACTTTTCTGTTGATCTCCACAGATGAAACTTGGACCCAGACACAGGAAGAGTAGGTCTTCATATTTGGGCACCACATCCTTAACTAGTGAGCTGATGTTCCACTACAAGCAAGGACAGACCTGCTGTTCAGGCCCCAGGGCCAAAGAATGACCTCAAGACCCAACCAACCCCAGCCCACCTCGCCCTACTCCTCCCCCCCTTTGGACGCCCTTCAGCCTGGGTCTGATAGGCCTGTCCTGTGGTGCGTCTAGGATTGACAGTCTAGTTTCACCACAACAGCTGACTGGTTGTGGTTTATGACTTTATTTATCAGTTTGTGGATGCCATTCCCAACCAATTCGGAAGGCCATCTTGTCTTTGGCAGCGGCGATGAAAAGCACAAGGCTGACAGGCATACTTTGGCCCATGTTTGGTTGGATTCGATCTCACCTCTGTCCTCTCTCTCTCTCTCTCTCTCTCTCTCTCTCTCTCTCTCTCTCTCTCTCTCTCTCTCTCTCTCTCTCTCTCTGTGTCCATGGCTCTATGACAGATTTACGTGAGAGCAGTAAATTCTGTCGGGCCCCATGGAGCCGTGTCTCGAGTGCTCTGCTGTCCCAGCCAACCCCACCTCCTCACCTTGACCTTTTAACACCAACCCACAATCCCCATGTCTTTACCTCATCAAACAGCCCAAAGTATATACACACACACACACACACACACACACACGCATACTGTACACATACACACAGATGCATCCACTTACACACTTACTACAGGTAGACACACATACATACACACACACACACACACACAAACATACACCCACACAAACACACTCAGAGATGCTTGTTCTTATGCCTACACATATAGTACACAAAGGCATCTACACACACACACACACACACACACACACACACACACAAATACTCAATAGCCACGTTTACATAGACACTTCTATTCCGATTAGAAATGGAATAACGGCTCAATTGGAAAAAAAATGGTCATATAAACGCCTTAATCAAAATGAAAATTCCTAATCCGATCAGAATTTTAATCGGAATGAAAGAGGCCCATTCCGTTCCTGTTCCGATTGAACTCAGCATGTATATGGTCATTCGGATTCACCGCTGCATCTTCTCAATGAAAAGTAGGCAACAACGGCTATTCTGATCAAAGATTCTAAAGCGCTTCAAAGCACCTGATCGGCATAAAAAATAAAAATGTAAAAAAGGAATTTCTTCAATCGGAATAGTTTAATCAGAATGACAAAAAAACTGTCCATGTAAACGTGGCTAATCCCTCACAGATGTGTACACACACTCACACTGCTGCGTGACAGAGAGGGATTTTGACTTGTTTTAAGTCAAATAATCATACAAGAAAGCTCAAAGTAAGTACTGTATCTTTATACTAAAAACAATACTAACTAGATTTTTTATCTTAATATAAGATGCCGTTCAAACAAAACAGAGAGCTAGCTCGCTACTCCCTCCCCCTCACTGCCGTGCAATTGAAACTCTCCTAAACGCACATCTCGTCGGTGATTGGCTGGAACAGTTTGTTATGTTTTTATGGTCCAGTGGGGTATATTACGAAGCACGTTAGACATATCTAGGCTATGTAGACATATCGAGGCTTCAAAAAGCCTTGACGAGGGGTTTACGTTAAGTGATACGATAGCAGTTATGTGATATATTTGTCAAACTAGGCTTTCAGCTCAGATCTGTGCACGTTCTCGGTGTTGGGATGATGTTGGCCAATCGTGAAACGTGGAGACGCACAAGACCACCTATATTAAAAAACAATTACTTCTGCATTTATGAGTGATAGTGTAATCTACACTGCGGTCATGTTTAGTGTCTAGCCTATAACATCAAATAAATCAATTGTCATCAGATGTTGTATGGTATGTACGTCCATAGTGGCATATTTGCACGCACAACACTATTAAAGCACATTCGAGATCCAAAATGTTTGTAGAGGCGGAGCTCAACCTGTAAGCTATATGACAGAATCCTACACGTGAGATAACTTCGTTTTTCAAAACAATTGATTGGTCAGTGGGCGGTAGATTACACGATTTGAGCTATAACTATCCCGACCAGGTTTAGTTGCGCGCATAAGATACCATGGTGATATAGCGACGCTAAAACAGATCCACTTTCGTGTCACAGCATACCCTGGCTTTGAACGCAACATATCTCGCTAACGTTTCTTGGTGTTTTATGCCCCCAACGTTGTCTACAAGGCAGCGCTGCCTGGAAGGCTCTAGGGTTAGGCATGGGTTTGGGTTAGGGTTAGGGTTGGGGTTAGGTTTAGGATTAGGTGCCTTTAAGTCAGCGGTGGCAGCGCTGCCTGGAAGATGACGTTGGGGGCATAACACACCATCGAGCCCTTGCTAACCCACTAATCGAGATTCGTAGTATACTCCACAGGCTGGACCAAGTTGTTTTTGCTGCCGTTTTTGGAGCCTGGGCTGTCCACAGAGACCGTGTTATTCCATAGTGTATTCAGGGCACAGGCAGCTAGCGGATGGTGAGGTGGTTTGTAGTACTGTATGTGACAAAAAATGTTTTAGCTTAGAAACCTTATAACATTGCTTGGAGCACCTTTAATGAGAGAGACCAATGGAAAGAGAGACAAAGAGTAATTCAGGTCCCAGCACAGGTGAATCCCACCTACTACACATGCCATGAGATAGCCTTGCATGGGAGGGAGTGGGGAACAACCCTTGACAGTTCACAGCCCGGAGCATGGTTTGATCTTCTATATAGGGGGTCCACTATGGCAGGGCCGGATTGGGGCCACTTTTCAGCCCGGGAATTTCAGGCCCAAGACCGGTTTTTCCATAGTGGTGAATACTGGATAAATGAATGTAGTTTTTATTAGTATGGTTCAACAAATGTGTAAAGGTTATATAATAATTCACTTCAACTGAGAAGTTAACAAAAAATATTCCACTATTCCACAAGTTAACAAAAACAGAAAGAAAGCCTTTGAAATGTAGCCTATCCCACGCTTCCACAAAGAGGCATATTGAACTAATGTTTAGGCCACATGCATGGGTAGGCTATATTGTTTGGTGATTTAGCCTAGGCTACTCCTTTACTACA
>NW_027468718.1:31428516-31493516 GCF_046254945.1 Alosa pseudoharengus | reverse complement strand
CTCTCTCTCTCTCTCTCTAATCGCTAATCAGTCTGAGAGGTTTGATATTTTACTATTTTCTATTTACATCCCCAAACACAGAGGCCTGCTTCTTTTCGTACCTCTTCCCACTGAAACAACAGTGTGTGTGTGGGTGTGTGTGTGTGTGAGAGAGAGAGAGAGAATGTGTGTGTATGGGGGAGTTACATTAATGGGAATTTACTTTCATCATATCACAACATAAAAAGCATTACATTACAATCATAAGAAGAAAGGCAGCAGCAACGATTCCTATCCTCCACTCTTCATTAGTAACAGTTAAGTCTCGTACTGCTTCAGCTGCGACAACAGCGCTGATAAAAGCCTCAACATGCTGGAAGCAAAGTAATATTCGTATGTTTTTCTCCTGGTTTTACATGGAACTATACTCTCATTCCACCGTAATAATCAAGGAACATGTGCACCGCAACACAATGATATCATGCAGCACCTGAAAATAGTCCCCGTAGGCTAACTTCCAGCAACAAGGTTGAGCTGCAGCAGACGAAATGGTTAGTGACTGGATTATTACGAGTACGAATGAGAGTATAGTTCCATGTCAAATCAGCCTAGAAAATCGCTATGTTTCATTTTCCGTTGGTCTTATTACACTTTCTAATGCTAAGTTTTAAATAGGAAAATTACCGGAAATCTTAGTCACTTTTAAACATGATGCTAGCAGGCGAGATGCTAATGGTCTAATCCGATTCAATGATCAGGCTGGAGCTAAAAGTGGTATCGCCAGACTTAGAGAACGGCTGGATGAACAGGAGACTGGTAAAAATCAATTGTTCAACTCAAGGGGAGGTGGACAATTAGTATAATTCCCCAAATGGTGGAATATCCCTTTAAATATGTATTCATGACTGCTATTCAATATATATATATATATATATATATATATATATGCACATATGCCAATCATTATGAGGCATTATAAATACTTTTATCACCCTTCATGGTTGAGTTTATAATGCTTTAAGGATTCCTACTTAGGTATTGTGTAGGTACTGTAACATTAGTACATGTAATAAAATAGTAATAAAGGGATTACATCTGGTAGGGTAAAGTTGCAAGGTGGTCTTGTGTGCACATGCTGTAAAAAAGTTTTAAACTTCACTGAAGCGCGAGTTGCTTTTCACCTAACTCTGTCTATCCAATTGGTATGTATGTACTGTGTGTTTGAAATAGGTGACCCATAGAAAGCAGAAACATTTGTGTATTGAGTGCTTACAGATTTAAAGTCAGGAAGTGTGGAGAGAGAGAACGAGTCCTATCCACAGTTGATGAACTCTGTGTCTGGTCAAAGTTCAATGTTCCCCTTTCAAGATGAACCCAACGACCCTCCTCTCTGATCCCTCAGCAAACAACCCCCGTCCCTCAAAAATGGTTTGATCCATCAATTTCAAAGAGAAACTCTTAACTCTTCCCTTTAAAGACAAATACCCCTCTCTCTCTCTCTCTCTCTCTCTCACACACACACACACACACACACACGCACACACACACACACACACACACACACACACACACACACATACAGAGATCCAACCTAGCTGTGTCTGTAGATAATAACAACAGGCTCAGTCTGGTATCTTTCACAGTCCTGCATCACTTGTTGGGCCCCCTGTCCTTTAACTTTCCACTGGTGTAGCCTGCAATTTTAATAAACATGCACAGACTTCCCCTCTCTCACAATTACTAATCTAACCCTCAACCCTCACTGATGCACCCACACACATACATTCAACACCCCCCTCATGAGATTGGGTCCATATTACAGAGGGTTGTTTCAGCTTGGGCAGCTATCTTATTTTAGATGTTATTATTGTACATAAACTTACATTATACTTCCTTTTTTTTCTGATGATGGCCAAAGAGAGTTGAAGAATAAAAGAGGTTGACCAGGTTAGCGGGCCCACTTATCCCAAATCAATTAATCCTGAATGGGGGGAAAGGTATGCAAGTGTTCGAACCAGTGTTTCTGCATCTCAACTTCTTTAGAGTTATTTTCTCTTCAGCTCAGTTAAGAGTCAGTTTCATTTTCATTTTCAGTTTTGTCCTGTTTCTCAGTAAACATATCGTCTACCTCTTGAGAGTCACTATAGCTCTGAACAACCAACCAAGATAAAATTCTCTGCTTACAAAACAAGAGAAATCTCTGCCATGAGTTGTGAGAGAAGAGTAAATGAGTAAGAGGGGATTTGTCACTATTTCTCTGATTTTTTTAAAAGGGGAATGAATCTCTACTGCTTGATGCTTGATATCGGCATTCCTCTGTGTTACTACACAGCCTGTCAGGTAAGCTTGCTGTGTAATACTGTTACTGTTGTCAGATATATTAGCAGCACTAAGAACTCAATTCTTCTCTCTCTCTGCCTCTCTGCTTCTCTCTCTCTCACACACACACTCTCTGTCTGATGCTGTGCAGAGAGATGAGAGATCTATCTATCTATCTATCTATATATATCTATCTCGCTATCTATCTATCTATCTATCTATCTATCTATCTATCTATCTCTCTGTGTGTGTGTGTGTGTGTGTTTTGTGCATATCTGTGTGTTTGTGTCCGTGTATTTCCTGGATGTGAGCATATTCTCCCACCCCCCTGTTGTAGTGCTTTGGAATGCTTGTGTGAAGTCAGTAATCGATCTAGTCCTTAGTATCCACATAGGCACACATATCAGTACACACACACACACACACACACACACACACACACACACACACGTGGGGAGCGTTAAAAAAGCCTTCAAGTGAAAGCCTCCCCGATCTGACCTGTGATGAGAGAAGCAGAGATCAAAAGCTCACTGCAAATACAAGAAAAAAGACTGACAAAGAGAAAAGAAGAAATGTAAAAATGATGGGCCCCTTGGGATGAAGAGAGGATAGATAGAAAGAGAGAGAGAGCGAGAGAGAGAGAATATCAGAGGAAGTGAGAGAAAGAACATGAGGAAACGGAGAGAGGGGATATAAGGCAAAGTGTGAGAGGAAGAGTGAGAGATGGAGATAGAGAGAGGGAGTGAGAGCCAGGGGAGGGAGAGAAAGAGATAGAGAAAGAGGGATACATGTGGGATGAATAGGGATGATGGCTCCTAGCCTACGACTCGCCCACACTCTTGCCAACTCCCACGCACTAGCTGTTGCTGTGACGTGCACTCATTCAGCCTCCCCTCCACACACACACACACACACAGACCACAACCAGCCTCCCACAGAACACCCCACGCGGCAGAGTGTGTGTGTGGGAGTTCTGTTCCTCGCTCACTCCTCCACCATCCGCCCCCCCCTTCCTCTTCCTCCTCCTCCTCCTCGCTCTATTTCGCTCCTTCCTCCTGCTCCCTTTTTTGGTTGGCGAGGAAGCGCTCTCTTTTTTTGGGCTCCAGGGTTACTACGCGCACCAGGTTTTTGGAGCAGGCGAGTGAGAGAGGGAATGATGGAGCGAGAGTGTGTGTGTGTGTGTGTGTGTGTGTGTGTGTGTGTGTGTGTGTGTGTGAGAGAGAGAGCAGGAACAGGAAAGGAGGGCAATCTCTCTCTCTCTCTCTCACTGGCTCTATCTCCTATCTTTCTCTCTCTGGCTCTATTTCCCTCTCTCTCTCTCTCTCTCTCTCCCTCGCGTGCACGCCCATGTCACGACTCACTGGATCGGTGCGGCGACTGCCACGTGTTACATCACTGCAGTGGCAAACTCACGAGAATGATTAAACACAGTCAGATATGAGGTGGCCTGATATGAGAGCACTTCACACGCCGGAAACCAGAGGGAGACTAGAATGTATGTGTGTGTGCGTGTGTGTGTGTGTGTGTGTGGGTGTATGTGTGGGAGTGTCTGTGTGTGTGTGTCTGTGTGTGTGTGTGTGTGTGTGTGTGTGTGTGTGTGTGTGTGTGTGTGTGTGTGTGTTCTGTTTCCCTCTAGGCGCCATAGATATCATAATGAAGAGTGAAATAAAATACTATGAAAAGTCGGTGGAGACTTTGATGTGTGTAGGCCTACATGACTCACGATTGTGGGTATATCACTGCTGATAATGGGGCCAAACATAAAGAAAGTCATACACGCCTCGAAAAGATCTGATTGGCCTCTAAAGGGGTTCTTCATCTGTGTGCTCTAGTCTTCAGCCCGAAGACAAACATTCATGAATTCTCTTACCTCTAAAACCTGCATGTGTAATGTGATACTATGAGCTAGATATATTACTGTAAATGACTGTAATTTAGAGTTAAGTGTGATCCATCAGACTTCATTACCCTTGCAGAACATCAAAAAGTCGTCTAAATAAACCAGATGTCTCCATATTTTTTTTCTGTGCTACATTAATCAAGACCAAACATGCTCTTACTGGTTTAAAGCTCCTGGCCATGCTGGTATCCAAATAGGTTTCTTGTGCAATAACCTGCAGAACAAAATAAACTATGTTTCACAGAATCATATCCTTTCACACGGTAGAGTTTTGAGCTTGAAACTTGAGAATATGAAGAGAATATGAAAGGCTATACTGTAGCTCCTGGCCAACTAATGAGAGAGCAAATCAATTCATGTATATGCATGGCACACCTGACTCATTATAATGGCTTCTCTATCTGTACCTATTTACAATATTTAGTTATTATCTATCTATCATTTATTTATTTATTTATTTATTTATTTATTTAAAATGTTTACTCTCCACTGGGGGTTGCCCTACAAACACCTTTGTCCTTATGTTACCCCTCAGCCGAGTGAAGAGGGTGGGGGGGGGTGCTTGTCAGCTGATAAGCTGGACTTATTATTGGCCGAGGGCCAGAGGTTGCTGGTGCCTTTTCCATTGCTCACCTCAAATCCTATCAAAACACCCATCATAGTTTCCGTGAAAGGGCGCTCGTTTCGGGGAATAGCGTTTCCCATAACGCTGCGGTGCTTCTTGGAGACTGACCTCATGCTCATTCATTTATTATGCTTCATGCCATTTATATCGGAGACTTTTAATCTTTCTCTCCTTTCCCATACAACAGTGATGTGGCCGTGGCCGCGGCCGTAGCTTGTTGTCGGTGACAAACAAGGACAAACCGCACTGAAGGAGTGGAGCGGAGAAAGACGTCTGGCGTCGTCTGTTACAGTTCAAAACTTCTGAAGCAGGGAGGGACAGGGGAGAAGTCACACTCTAAAATGGTCAAAGATGAAGGCGAAGCCGAAGACATTCACAAATGGTCATTACAACAACTGTAAATCGCTTTCGCTTAAAGTGTCAGCCAAATGAATGTATAAACACACACACACAAATAACTGTATATATATATATGTAAGAAATTAGTTCTACCTCTGGCATTCTAGTCATCCAATGGGTTTGTTGACAAGCAACCTTCTCTCATAATTTTTTACTGTTTCTATATGAAGGCCCATAGCCAGCTCGTGGTGCGTCACCAATGTCCAAAGTTATGTCTTTTGCTCCCCGCTGTAATTGCGACAGACAAAGGCTAAAGTTAGACTTGACCTCCTAACATGGTGATTTTCTGTGATCACTGTTCTGCGGCACACCAGTATGCTGTGAGAGATCATCAGGTGTGCCTTGGGAAATTGTCCAATTTCACTTAATCAGTCCAAAAACATTTATTATTTAGTTGTTGCAAATAGTAGGCTAGGCATATGCCTTTGTTGAGCATCTGTGCCTGCAATGCAGTGACTTGCTAAGTAAAAAAATAATCTTTGGGTGGTACTAGGTAGCGCAATAATGACCTTGTTAATTAGGCTAAGTAATGCACACAAGAAGTGGCAGTGAAATAGATATTAGAAAGTTATAAAAAAATATGAAAAACATTATTGGGCTCCAGAAAAGAACATACATAAATAACGCTGCCATCATGGTGGGGAAACACTCACTGGAGGCCAATGGAGAAACAGGTGTCTCTGATTGGAAATCAGACAGGCGTCTCTGAATGGAAATTAGACAGGTATCTCTGATTGTCGTCAAATGTTGCCCATAGACAATAAGGTGTTTGCCCCCAGCAATATGACGGCCGCACTCACATAGCCTATGTCACTAAAAAGAACTCGACAGACAATGTGGTATCTAGCTTTCTAATATCTACTGTATGGGTGAAAAGACGTAAAACAACGATGGATAAATAGGCCTATTTGAGAAGGAAAAATGCAGACTCAGAACTGTAAACAAATGGAGAGATTAAATTGTCATTATTTTTGCTGTATTAGGCTACAGTGTGTAATTTTGTTAAATTTTTGGTTGGTGGCGTGCCATGGGATTTTTTTTGTAATGGAAAAAATGTACCGTGGCCCAAAAAAGGTTGAAAAACACTGTCATAACGTTCATGGCCACAAACCTCAAGATCGAGAATCAGCTAGCAGCAGTCAGCACCAAGCAAACTGTGGAAAAGAAAAAGTGTCTACTGTCAGCGCCATCACCTTCACCAGATGCGGGACCACGTATGCTGTATCAGTTGCTTGTTTCCCCCAAATGGAGGCCCCAGTGAAGTGGCCCCGAGGGCCGAGCGCTGGCCGAGTGCCGGGCGCTGTCTGCGGAAGATGGAGAGCTGGCGAGCAGCGGAGGTGCAGGTGGTGGCGGGAGCAGCCGGTGACAGTCCTGAAATGAGCCGTGGCGGGAGATTTGTAGCAGTCTGTCTGCCTGCTATCGCACTCTCTCGCTCACTCTCTCTCTCTCTCTCTCTGTCTCTCTCCCTCTCTCTTTCCCTCTCCCTGTCTCTCTCTCTCTTTCTCTCTCTCTCTGTCTCTCTCTCTCTTTCTCTCTCTCTCTGTCTCTCTCTCTCCTTTCTCCATCTCACCGAGAGCATGTGTCATAGCTCACCTCATTTTACCTTTCTGCCTCTAAATCATGCAGCACAGTGAGAAGGGTAGTGGTGTGTGTGTGTGTCTGTGTGCGTACGTGTATGTGTGTGTGTGTGTGTTAGTCTGTGTGCGTACGTCTGTGTGCGTACGTCTGTGTGTGTGTGTGTGTGTGTTTGTGTTAGTCTGTGTTTGTGCGTGTGTGTCTTTGTGCATATGCATTTGTGTGTCTATGCATGTCTATGTGCAAACTCCGGTTTTGGTGTGTACATGAGTGTCTGTGAGCATGTGTGTGTGCGTGTGCACATGTGTTTGTACCAGTGCATATGTATATATGTGTGTGTGTGTGTGTGTGTGTGTGTGTGTGTGTGTGTGTGTGTGTGTGTGTGTATAGAAGTGTGATGGAGTATGTTTACTCGTGTTTAACCTCTCTCACCTGCTCTGAATAGGCATTGAAGAGTGTCCACTCTGCATGAATTGAGAGAGAGGGAGGGGAGGAGAGAGAGAAAGGAAGGAAGGGAGAGAGAGAAAGGGAGAGGGAGAGAGAGAGAGAAAGCAAAAGAGTGACAGGGAGGGAGGGAGAGAAAGAGAAAGTGACTGGGAGGATGGGAGAAAGAGGTAGGGCTGGGTGCCTGCCGAGAGCTGTCCCCATCACTGAGCTGTGCTTTCCTGGAACTCTCCATTGTCAGAAAATGACACCACAACAGCATGCAGCACAAATGGCATTTGTATAAGTGTGTGTGTGTGTGTGTGTGTGTGTGTGTGTGTGTGTGTGTGTGTGTGTGTCTGTGTGTGTGTGTATGTGTGTGTGTGTGTCTGTGTGTGTGTGTGTGTGTGTGTGTGTGTGTGTGTGTGTGTGTGTGTGTGTGTGATGGAGTACCGTCACTACAGTTGAGTATGCGCTCTGACTGCCATACCAACCGGCCTGGCTCTTTGCCGTCGCAGTCAAGCTGCAGGTTTAGTGCCCCGGAGACCTGGGTTCAGGATCGGGTGGGGTCACTGCTCTCTCCCTTTGCTACATATGGTGTAAAGTGGGATGGCTTGCCGTGAGGTCATTGGAAGAGTGCCCAATGTGTGAGCCGTATGAGGGACCCCCAGGATAGGTTGACCCTGGTGTGAGGGACCCCGCATTTCCGACCAATGCTGATCTTCTGGATGGTTTACTGCATGCTAATTCACTTCCTGACGTATCTTCCTGCTGATGAGTTGTGTTTTAGATATCTAGTCCTAAAAAGTCAGGTAGTTTTCAATTTTTGCTCTGATGGCTTTAGCCTTTTGTGAGAGTTGGCATACAGCTTCCCGAGGAGTATAATGATGGAGTGAGTGAGGTGTGAGTTGGAGTGAGGTAAAGGTGACTGTTATTTAGTTGACACTTTTATCCAGAGCGACATAGACTGGCAAAGTGGATCAAATCCAGACCATCTGATTGATCAGAGATGGGAGAAGTACGGCTGGTGGTTGCGTGAGGGACGCCAGTGTGCGTGAAGTGCATGGGCTAGCTTCCTGAAGGGGAGGGCAGTGTGATGGAGTGCCGTCACCACAGTCGAGTATGCACTCTGACTGCCATACCAACGGGCCTGGCTCTTTGATGTTGCGGCTCTCTGACTGCCATACCAACGGGCCTGGCTCTCCCTTTGCTACAGTATGTGTGAGTGTGTCTGTGCGTGTGTGTGTGTGTGTCCCTCTTTATTTTGAAGGAATGATCCATGAGGAGTGACACACTGTTTAAAACACTCTGTGATGTGCCTCATTGCAAAGGTGTTCTCACAACAGCAGTGAGCCACAGAGGCAGAGAGACAGAGAAAGAGCGAGATGTTTTCTTCTTCTTTTGGCAGATTGTAAATCACATAATGTCCTGCAGCAGCTCATAACTACAGTAACAGACTCCTCACACGCCCATACATACTATTAACCCCACCGGTTCGTTTCATCAGCACATCATAACAGTCTAATGGCACAGCATACATTACTTACAGTCTTAAAGATGTTGATGGGCGCTTTGATGTTATGGCATTTAGGTTTTGCAATATTATCCAGCAATATAGTGTGGCATCCTATTTGAACTTGTTGGCCTGGAGTTTATGGGTGAGTTTATGGGCGTTGGTGGCTCCTCCAGGCCATTCCATCATGTTTTCAAAGGGATTATAACACACCCAATGCATTTCTGTTAATAGGATGGGGAAGTTTCACTGCTTCAATAGTCCTCATGTCTTGTCAACACATTAATGACCGGCTTTATTTGAAGAGTTCTCAGGCAGGGAAGCTGTGTGTGTGTGTGTGTGTGTGTGTCTGTTTGTCTGTCCGTCTGTGTGTGCGTGCCTGGTGTGTTGTGCGCTGTTAAAAAGAGGGCTAATGTAACAACAAAGACGTCGATTAACCATCCCGTCAGTCACCTGAGCCGTCACACACACTTCCCAGAAACAGCTCAGAGTTCAAAACACTCTATGGACAAACACACACACACACAGGCACACACACACAAACACACACACACAAACATAGCTCTGTTTATGTCCCAGCACAAAGAGAAGGGTCATTTGAGGGCATTAGTACAATCAGTAATGGTTTTGAGGAAATCCAAAGAGACATTTCCGACCGATGCTGATCTTCTGGATGGTTTACTGCATGCTAATTCACTTCCTGATGTATCTTCCTCTGTGCTGATGAGTTGTGTTTTAGATATCTAGTCCTAATTATAGAATGCCCAGTTGCCCACATTCACACAGTTTTAACATTTTTACTTCAGTGTCATTATTTACATATGAAATATGTTACATTAACATTGCCTAGTGAGGCATAATAATAATACAAAAAAATAATAAAATATGGAAAAAGTGAACCTTTCATAATCATAATATCGTCAAATGTACACAGGGCTGAGCCAAAAGTCAGGTAGTTTTCAATTTTTGCTCTGATGGCTTTAGCCTTTTGTGAGAGTTGGCATACAGCTTCCCGAGGAGTATAATGATGGAGTGAATCATTACGGTAAAGGTGACTGTTATTTAGTTGACACTTTTATCCAGAGCGACATGGACTGGCAAAGTGGATCAAATCCAGACCATCTGATTGTCGTGCTGCAATGCAAATAAGTTCAATAGAATACAAAAGAATCATATCTTTTTTTACTGAGCTACAACTCCTTCCTGAGTTTCCCTATAAAAACAGAATTGCAATGGTAATATGAAACATTTGTTACATACAAACTGAATGAAACAAAAGTTAATTCTCCATGTGGTATGTGTTTTTAATCAAACATATATATATATATATTATATATATATATATATATATATATATATATATATATATATATATATATATACACAGTATATCTATGCATTCTCAGCTGCAGGTATATCGCAGAAGGACATTTCAATTATTCAGAATGAAATCTTTCGCCCTGGAAATACAATAAAAGTTATGAATGAGTCGATTGCTATGACATTTTTACATCTGAATTTAAGAAGCTATAAAAATCCATATGAATAATGGATTCAAGATACAATATTCATATTGTACAGCATAGTGTTGGTTGTAAAAGCACAGCAGTGCAGTTATGATTTTTTCATTAGGGATTTAAAAATATATACATTATATACAATTGATTGTTTGCTTTGAGGAAATCTTTGCCATGCAGCGCAGGTTCTGTAATTGAAAATGTAACAGTCAATTCCATATGTGAGACCACAAACAGGCACTGTGAGGCCTACTGGGGGATATAACCTGGAGTGATCAGCAACTGTGAACAAGCAGCCATGAAACCCATTTCAAGACATCAGCTTAAGGTATACAGAGCAGAATTAGAGCACAGGCACACAACTCAATCAATGCTTTGCTTTAAACACATCGGTGAAGCATCATAAGATATTCATGATGTCATGATTCAAAGGGTTATTGACTATTTATAGTGCCTCAAAATACGGTAATGACACACAAGTCAATAGCAATGACTGCACTCATAACACATTAAGATGTAATAGTAAAAGTCCATAGGCCTACAGCTTGAAGTATGAGAATGCAGTATGTTATTGTAACCTTGTTGAAAATGATATACAAATTTGAATACATAATGTCATAGTTTAATAATAGAATGTAAGGTTAAAAGGTTAAGAATTATTGACCAGCAATGAAGTTATGAGTGCTCAATGAGATGCATATTGGGTAATGTTCATAACTGAGTAGGCTACAGCATTTACAATGTTAAATATTTGTTGTTTAATAATATGTGAAAATGCTTTAAAAATGCCTGTAAGAATAGGAAAAAATAGTTACACAAATGTTTTGTGAATTTATTTTATTTCTGAAAGTTTTGTGAATGAGCCAATCACATTCAAGGCTACGGCTAGATCAGCTAATTTCTTTTTAAAAAATGTGTTCATTCATAAAGGAACAAAGACCCAGTAGGCTATGCCAACAAACATGTTTAAAGGCTTGGCAGAAAGATTCGAACGAACAAGAACTGGAAAGGCGAACCAGTACAGGTCTTTAATTTTAAAGACCCGTTAGAACGAACTAGTTCGTTCTCGAATGGACTGACCCACCTAACGGTGTGTTTCCACACAGCGAAACACCTCACGATTTTCGGCCAGCGAAATTTCGCCTCGGGGGCGTGACGGCGAAACCGCTAACCTAGACTGCAGTGTCTAGCCAGTGGTGGCAAGCGAGCTAATTAGGCAAATTAGCTAATTCAAACGTTTAAGTACTTAATGAAGATATCCAGGGGTCTTTATGCCTTGACTAAGTTAATGTTGCCTATAAACAACAATTCATGTTCATAGAAACAACAAGGTCAATAAGACATAATATATTTCATACCTGTGTTGCAGCATGTAGCCTAGCTGTCTAGCTAGGTTTACAATGCAATCCAATGTCCTAAAATACTAGCATTTCGCCTGTCAGCTAGCTAAAAAAGATCGAGTGCTTAAACTAACATATATAGTGGTCTATTTAGTGGTGTATGTGCTCTGACTAAGTTCGTGTGGCATATAAACCACAATTCGTGTTGATACAAGTGCCAATGTTCGTGTAGAAACATTTTAATCACATACAAATGTTCGCGTTACAGCTCAGGTAGTCTCCGCCATCTTGGTCAGACTTTTTTGTAACTCCCGCCTCCAAACACAAAGACGCGGACCTGATTGGTTCTCGAATGGTCCTCATTTAAATAAAGTTAAACTTTGGCCAACTTTGTTTCGCCTGCCTCGGCGATTCGCTTTCATTTCGCCCAACTAGGGCGAATTTCGTCTCCATTCAACCTCAATGAGAGCGACGCGAAATTTCGTTGTGTGGAAACACACCGTAAGAGAAACGTGAAGACAACTAAAAACGGGAGTGGGGAAAGAGCACGAAAGAGTAAGAATCGAGAAGCGTGTTTGCTGAAAGAAATGTAATGCACCAGTTTAGTAAAAGTGTTAAAGGACTCTTGTACAAAATGTTAATGGTGATAGTTTCTGTCTGTTTGAGTGGACTACTCAGCACACAAAGACAAAAAGAAGTTAGCTGCTGACTTAGTGGCTAGTGCTTTGCATGGACTTTGCTAACAAGCTAGCAACCAGCGACCTTGACTAGTTAAAGAAGCCCTATGCAAGTCTGGTTATTCCTTCGCTGTTTCTGGGTTTTCGCCTGATTTGGGCTCGCATTTTTCACGACATAGCTCCCCCTGCAGCTTCGGTAGCAAGTGACTGCTACACTAAACCCCCACTAGCTAGCGAGCTAGCCATCAAGTAACCAAGCTAAACACATACAGGGCTCACAATAAAACGGTCGAGCAAACACATTGTTCAAGAGACTATCAAACCACATTACAAAAACGAAGTTCACCCAAGGCTAGTTGGGAGTCCGTTTTGCAGTCTTCTTAGAAACTACAATCTGACTACATTTTCGAGTCCTTCCGTCGAGTCACATCCGGATTTCTTCGGTCCGGGACCAGAAAGTTGCATATTCGTTTTTTCCGCGGAGAAGCACTAGGGGGAGACGAAGCACCCACCAAACGACCCAAAAAGTGTTGTAGAACCATCAGAACGACTCTCAACCTGCACAATTAAGGTCATTTTTGCTAAAATTGTTGCATAGGGCTTCTTTAAAGAATCAGGTACCATACCATGAGGTCATCACTGTGTCTGGATTGTTCATATTCAGTTATAAAAATAACTGTAAATATTATTCTATTGTATTTAAAGTTGATTTTTCAAGAAAAATCACTACTCACTACTGTCTTGCTAATTCATGTCCCTTCATTTGTCAAAAATGTTTTTTAACCTGACATATACACTTTAAGCCTGTGTGAAAGAACGACAACCAAAGACCCTGACGGAGCCGGATAGCGTTGCCGAGTGGTGGACTTTACGAGGTCGTCAACTGCTTGAATCTTCTCTTCAACCGTCTCCTCTTCGTTGTGAATCTTCTCGTCATATCTCCTGCTGCTGTTGTCTTTGATCCTGCGCGCGTGAGGCTACATTCCCATTGAGTAAAGGTACCACATTCTTTTGTTTTTGCCTGCGTGGTGAAGCAGCCATTTTGTTTAAGGCTACAACGCACCCGCATTTCTGATTTGAAAAGTGATTTTGAAAAGACACATTTAAATACTTACCTACTTTTTTTAAGTAAATTTTTTATACTTTTTTTATAAAACAGTTGTGGTCCATGACTATTTTGATATTTTAAGTTAATTAAGAAAAATAGTATTTTTGGTTAAAAAGGATAAAAGTAATTTCATAACATTTCATTTCATGTTTAAGTGTACATATTAATGCTTAAAAAGTCATTTAAAGGGAACGAGTATTTCATATATTAAGTTAGTAATTACACACACACAAGTTAAACACTGATACGTTTATTAGTGAAACCCCACTTATATGAATTGATAGTGTAGTTAATATTACTATGCTAGGTCGAAGTACTCCCAAGTGCTATTGCCCCACACCAGGGGCGTCACTAGACCTTATTCACTGGGCCTTAGTAAAAGTCTCCAGTGCCCCAGTAAAATTCTAGTGCTGCTCTCGCTGGAAACGGCATTCATGAGCGCATCTCCATGCCTGCTTTAGTCATGACTCGAGCCTGTCACTTACCAGCCAATAAAAAAAAAAAAAAAAGGAAAAAAGATAGGGGCCATAATAGCCAATCAGGAAATAGCACCTCTGTAGCTGGGTAAGATTGAAAGCAACAACCAATGAAAATCGCATGATTCACATGATTCTTTCGAGTGTTTCGTTGTACACACACATACACAGTGGAAACTGCTGCAAATTCACAACTTGTTTGACAGAAAAAATGACAAGTTGATCGCTGTTAGAGAATGTTGCCCACATAATTAGCATCTGTTTTTCAATGCTTAGCATCATTGTAGCCTAAATTTAGCAACAGTTTACCAGCTTGTGCTCTCTCCCTCACACACACTCACACCATGCGTAGACTGCATGCACACATGCGGACAATTAATAATGATACGTATACTGTAGAGAAAGTCCTGTAAAAGTAGCCTATACTGTTTGTGAAGCTGTCCTACTGTAAAACTAAACATAGCCTTCTGATAAACTATTCAGAGATGGACATCATAAAATTCTTCCTGAACAGAGGCAGAGGGAGAGGAACAGTGAGGAGATGAGGAGGACGAGGAAGGTATGATAATTGCCCACATTAACGGTAACATTAACATTTATGCTGGTAATAGCCAGTGCTGTGATTTGATCAATGGTTTAATGGCAAACTTAAATAAGTTTGCTGCATTTGCAAATTTAGCCTATAATAATCTACACAGATATTTGCAAATTATCACCAAAAGTCAGTATGAAGGCTTTAGTAGGCTATTTAAGCTACAAAGAACTATTGCCAGGATGACTATAGGACCCTTGCCTGGGAGGGAAGTTAATCAATTTTGACTAAAAAAGTCAGGAAAGCCTATTAAATTCATGCAGTGAGTATAGGCCTACTTATGCCTATGTGTTTGGATGTTGCTGGATAGTGGCTGCTACAACAATTGAGGGAGAGAGTGCTGGAGGAGGAGGAGGAGGCGGAGGAGGAGAAGAAGGTCGAATAGAAGGAGAAGAGAGGGGAGAAAGAGCACAGGCCGGGCAGTCAAGTACCAGGCAGGGTACCTGTAGGCTAGCCATTTATTTCATATTGCACGCACATTTTTTTTTTTGTATTGGGAGTTGGGGGCCTGTGCCCCAGCAAAGCTCTAGGTCTAGAATCGCCCCTGCCCCACACATTGTAGTTCTCCTGTTTATTTGCTTGGAAAATCGCCACGTTTCATGTTGTGTGACCTTACACATTTTTATCAACTACTCGTGCAACTGTATTTAAGTAGGGAAAACGTGCATGTTTTTGATTACTGCTATCTTCCTCCCTCTATGGCTGAGCCCGCTAGTGTGACAGAGCAGTATAAGGGGAGGAGGAAAAGGTGTACCCCAATTAATAGTCCCGACTACGCCACCCCAGGGGAACTACTGTAATTACCCCCCAGGGAAAATACCAAGGTAACCTCACATAGAATACCCACACAGGTTCAAATGCACTACGCAACAGACGTGAATTCCAATAAAATGAAAGTTTATTTATGGTTAAGGGAAAGGGGAAGTGGAACTGCAGATCTCTTATGCTGGAGAAACCTAAAAGACTTGCAATGGTTAGAGACAATACAAAAATATATATTTATTAAACATTGTTGTATGACAAATTCTTAAAATCAGATCTTATAGATCATACATTAGAGTCTAGGCAATTGAGGGACCAAACGTCCACAAAACTCAATAAGTGCAGCTAGGCGGGAGCTTACCCAAGGGAGGCACGCTACTGATGATGT
The DNA here is from genome assembly GCF_046254945.1 of Alosa pseudoharengus. Lineage (NCBI taxonomy): Eukaryota > Metazoa > Chordata > Actinopteri > Clupeiformes > Clupeidae > Alosa > Alosa pseudoharengus. The sequence continues at coordinate 31,477,923 of NW_027468718.1, read as the reverse complement.
GTTCCAAGATTCACACCAAACACACGTGCACACACACTCGGAGTGAAGTGAGTAACGCAGGCTGCAGTAAGCAGTACACTGAACCGCACAGCACGGCACAGCACAGCACAATAAAGCACAGCAAACATGCAGTGATAGGGTCCCACCACCAGGTGCCTAGCCTCCCCTTAGGAGCGCCCCGACCTGCCAAACAAACAAACACAGACAAAACAATTAAGGCACCAGAGGATAGCAGTAAATAAACCAAAGAGGACACAACCACAATACACTGATGACAGCAACACTTAACACTGACAAAGCTTAAATCATGCAAAGCGACAGCATATACACAATCACATGCAAACAATTAAACTGAGGGAGATACGAATCGTGCCACAGCGCACGGGAAACACTGGCAACATGCAGTAGATGTTATAATTAAGCAGCTTCATGCAATAGATGTTATAATTAGGCAGCTTAATGCAGTAGAGGTTATAATTAGGCAGCTTCATGCAGTAGAGGTTATAATTAGGCAGCTTCAGCAACGAAACCAAAAGAAAACCCAAAATCAAGACACAGAGTCTACAAAAGCAGACGCAGACACTAACAATACGCGACTGGACAAAAGACGGAACAAACAAACAAAATAAACTCACAAAATAGTCACAAGTTGCAAACAAGACAAAGAGACAAACATCAATCAATCAGACAAAACAGCAGCGCCTGTGAGTCCGGCCTTCCAGTCAACCAGGCTACACGCACCTGCAAGATGCATATTAGAGTTAAAATATACGATACATTTTTACAGATAGCTTCGTAATAAAATGCTGCGCTACATACCCGCTCCAGATACGGTGAGGTCACAGATCCGCACTATAAACACATAGTTAAAATCATTACGGGTAGGCTAAACTTATAGCGACAGTGTCGCGTAGACTAACATTAAGAAGCATACCTGAGCTGGCAGGAAATAGGAATACCCTCAACAGGAGTGGTGGAGGAGGCAAACAGCAGTTACGAGGCTACAAGACAAAAGGTAAGCCCATAAAACATAAAGTGTGGAAAGCCAACACAACCCGCTAAGAAAAGAGACCTACCACGCTAGACAGGGAGCATTCTCAACGGAGGGGGAGCAAGAATTACAGCGCAGTCACTCACCGGTACTTCCAGGTCTTTTAAAGGTGTTAGGGCAGCAGCTGCTAATCAGGGGGATTGGCAAGTAATTAGGCTGATAGTGACGTGACACCGTCAACGTGAGCAATCCAACCCCACTACACTAGCATAGCAACATGCTAACACATTCGCACCGCGCACCAGAGCGTTTGAGTGCACGTACCGACACGGGAGAGGTATATTACTACTGACATTGGGTGGCGTGTTCCTTTAAGATTTTTCATGTGACGTATTAGGTGCTATAACGCTTTGTTTACCGCCACCTGGTAGGCAAGGGACGCGTTGAAGCTATTTAATGTCGTTCAAGCTGCCGTGGCCTACTGGTTAGCGCTTCGGACTTGCAACCAGAGGGTTGCCGGTTCGAACCCTGACCAGTGGGCCGCGGCTGAAGTGCCCTTAAGCAAGGCACCTAACCCCACACTGCTGCCCGAGCGCCGCTGTTGTTGCAGGCAGCTCACTGCGCCGGGATTAGTGTGTGCTTTACCTCACTGTGTGCTGAGTGTGTTTCACTAATTCACGGATTGGGATAAATGCAGAGACCAAATTTCCCTCACGGGATCAAAAGAGTACTTATACTAACAGCCTATAAATATGCTAACGTTATTATTTTGGTCATAATATGGACTTGATAAAACAGGTAAGGATAGTTCATAAACTGCTTATTTCTTACATGAGGGGACAGGGGAGACACTTCCTCTAGTGAGCAGTGGTTGCACTGTGGTCGCGCTTCCACCAGAACAGCTGATAGGATAAACAACAGTCAGTGTGCGGTGGCAAATTCAGAGAGGAGCATCTCCAAGCCTCGCCTTCCCACAGGCTGCAGCGAGCTGTACCTGGATTCAGCAGAACAGAAAGGCTAGCCTACAGTTTAATTAGGCTACTAGCCTACTTCACGTTATTTGGATGTATGTGGATGTGAATCATAAACAACGCGCCCGCGATCGTCTGCGCTCATTTCTAGAAGAGGGGACCTTTAAACGAGCACTTCCCTTTTTGCTTGGAAGAATGGAGAGCATTGGATCTAGTGCCAGATGAGTGGTTACTTGTTTCGCCAGGAGAATGGACATCTGCTTTCGGGAAATCAGAGCCAGCCGTAGCCTACCAGGGTTCACTCCGAGACACATAGGCGCTACCGGAGCAATGGTAAGATTTAAAGAATAGCCTACTATGCTTTCATTCTGCTGTAGGCTATAAGGAAATAGATAGGCTACGTTGATAGATACCGATCTTAACTGTACATTTTGTTTTCACAGACTAACTTTGCCTCTTAATGGGGTCGTGACCTCCTCTTTGCTCGGAGCTGTCTGCAAGTCATTCAAGCAATTAGGTAAACTCTAGGTTGCTGTCCATAGAGGACCGGTTGGCTGCTCTGGAGTCGAAAAACTGTGCAGGAGAGACAAACTTTAAGAAGAGAAGGCTTGCGGTAAGAATGTGTTCGATGACCGCTACCTAAGCTAAAAATACCCTAGCCTAAAACCAAAGCTAAGAGTAGCCTAGTAGCCTTGCAAAAGAACAAGTGAGCAGAACCAGCTTTATTAAAGTGTATGTTTTTGTGTCGTCATTTACAGGAAGCAGTACGCCGTCTTCACAACTCGGAGACAAATTGCAGGCGCTACGAACCGGAGCAAGGGTAAGATTTAAAGAATATCCTTTCATTCTGCGGTATAAGGAAATAGATACGTATAGATACCATAGGATAGATACCGATCATAACTGTACATTTTGTTTTCACAGACTATCTCGCCTCATAATGAGGCGGTGGCCTCCTATTTGCTCGGAGCAATATCTGCAAGTCCAGATTTACACTATGTTGAAAGACGACATTGTGTGTAAGTGACTTTTTTTTTTTTTTTACTGTTTCTCCTTCCTTGTTTAATGTTACTGTGACATTCGTTTGATTTTTATTCATACCACTCTCATTTAATTGTTTTCCATGCCTGTAAGACATATTACAAGACAGTACGCAGGAGCTTTAGGTATAGGCCTACCCAGCCAGAAAACTCATTGCGGGCGGAAGCTGCGAAGAGTTCAGCTCGGAGTCGAGCGAGAAGAAAGAGGGTAAGACTTTATTTGGTGCATTGATAGATGTGTTGTGTCCATACGCAGTGCATCATCGCACAGTACTGATTCATTGTTTTTTTTACAGCTGTTGGAATCGAGACAGAGTGTGCTAGCAGATGACTAGGTGGAACTGTCTGACGAAGAAGATGGCGTTGTTGGTGGGGTCTCTGGATGGATTGTACGGTCGCCGTCATTTCGTAGGCCGGAGCTCTCTGAACTCTGTGCGAAGCTGCAGTCCCGGTAAGAGGCGACATCTGAAGTACAGAGCCACGCGTCTGCACAACGGACCTGCCTCGGAAAGAACGGCGCCAGTTACCTACAACCCCGAGGAGGCAAACGGACAGTTCACTGAGTTGTAGTTTTTGGATCATCCTCTACCCATGTGTGGGAAGATCCTCGCTTTGTATATAGTTGTGTTTGTTTTAATAAAGCTCTTTCTTTGCATAAACATGTTCCTGGCAAATGTTCATTTCCTCTATAAATTCATTCATGTCCTTGATGGTAGCCTAATAATAGTGTAGTAGCCTACATAGGATAACAATGACATGAATATACAGCTTAATATGAATAAATAAATAAATATATATTTATATATATACATTTATTATGAGGCAGGGTGACGAATAGTGACAGATCTGCCAATCAATCACGAGTGATTTTACTTGTTTGAAAGTTGTGGTTTCATCCAATACTGAGTAAGGAAATTCAAGCCTGGCCTGGCCAGGTGTGGTTTTGCTGCCAATCAGGAGTGATTTTACTTGTTTGAAAGTAGTGGTTTCATCCAATACTGAGTAAGGATATTCAAGCCAGGCCTTGCCAGCCGCGGTTTCGCTGCATTCATATGCTAATTAGGGCCATTAGCACTCTGCAAGCTCTCCACATACTACGTCATTGTTCGGTTCCGACAATTTGTGGCACAGACAAACGGCGACAAGCGCGGGTTGCAAATTGTCGTCAACTACCGAAAATGAGGGAGATCTCCGGTCGTTTACGGGGACGAAAATCACACTTTTCATGCAGTGTAAGGATGATCAAGCATGAGGCGCTTGCAGTGACAGGGCTGTGACCTGTAATACTGTGTGCATGGTAAGGTGCTCAAGAGAGTGAGTGTCATGGTGAAGGTGCAAAAAGTAGTCCAACAGTGCAAGAATAAGGTCTAGAGACCAGCATAAATAAATATGGACATATAAGAGAGTAATGTATAATGTAGACAAGGTAATATAAAAAACTATATCAGTGCAAGAATAGGTTGAGGTAATAGGGTTACAGCCATTCAGGATTGTGGCAGAAGCCATTGGTCATGTGTGCTAAACAGTGTAGCAGTAAAACAGTAGTAAAACATTAGGCTGTGGACAGTAGTAAAACAGTGGTAAAACAGTAGTGGACAGTCAGTACTCAAACATGGAGAGGGTGGAGAGGCAGATAGAGTATGCAGAGAAGTCTATCTCTCCTCTTCCCTTTAGTAAAGTATTGAACAGTTCAATGGCCCTGGGGACAAATGACTTCCTCAGCCTGTCAGTTGTGCATGGCAGTGAGCGAAGTCTCCAGCTGATCAAGCTCTTTTGCTTTATAATAGTGCTGTGGAGTAGTTTGGCTCCCACGACAGAGCCAGCTTTCCTTACTAGCCTGTCTAGTCACCCAGCATCCTTCTTCTTTGTGCTTCCTCCCCAGCATACCACAGCATAGAAGAGGACACTGGCAACAACAGACTGGTAAAACATCCTAAGGAGCTTACTGCAGACATTGAAGGACCGCAGCCTCCTCAGGAAGTACAGCCTGCTCTGCCCTTTCTTGTAGAGTGCTTCAGTATTTGCTGACCAGTCCAGTTTATTGTCCAGTTGTAAGCCCAGATACTTGTAGGTATTTACCACCTCCACATTGACCCTATCAATGGAGACTGGTAGCAGAGCGGGCTTAGACCTGCGGAAATCCACCACCATCTCCTTGGTTTTCGAAGTGTTGAGTTGGAGGTGGTTGAGTTTGCACCACTGCACAAAGTTCTCCACCAGGCTTCTGTATTCATCCTCTGCTAATTAAGAGAAGCACAGGGATAACAGGCTATTGCATTTACATGCAGTGTGTGTGTGTGTGTGTGTGTGTGTGTGTGTGTGTGTGTGTGATAAAAATACTGTACACCATGTTAAATTAAACATTTCAGTCGGTGTTGTATTTGACCAGGGAGAGGTCATTCTGTGCCTCTCCCTCACATTATGTGTTTGGTCTCTCTGCTTGTCATTCTACGTCCTTGACCAGTTCTGGCCTAAACATGATGGGTCCAAATGTCAACTCTTAATTGGATTTGTCCGTGTGGCTTCTTGCCACTATGCAATCGCATGCAGCACCGAAGCAACACATTTCCCATTGCTTCCTAAGCCGTATAATAATGCTGGATGGCCTGACTTGACCTCTTCTCCCCATGGAGTCGCAGGGCCCGTTGACGGTACCAGCACTGCGGCCTGGGCTGTATAACACAGTCCGTTTGACATTCATAGAGAAACACACCATAACACAGCAGAGTTATGGTGAAACAGGCCCTTTTTTCAACATCAAAAGGCCATACGAAAGATACAAATGAATTTGGTGGGGCAGCCAAAGAGAAAATAAAATGTTTTCTTTCTGGTCAGATTAAAAAGGTAGCAAATTGTTGCTATATCTCTTAATTAGTTCTCTTATCTCATCAGCTCTCATCCTCTATGAATATCTACTATAAAGCCCTGGGTAGAGTACATTCAATACGTGATACAAACATGACATAGTACCTTTAAGCCTTTGAAGTGTCATTGTTAAATCCTGATGATGAATTACCTATTTTAAACGTAGGGCTACCCTGAGTGCAAAGGACTGGTCATTAACCGGACATACGTCAAGAGTAACCTCAGGTCATACAATTTGGGACTGTAGTTAGCTTGTTACTGTAAATACCAGTGTCTACAACTTCTCCCTACATCAGGGACCTAAGCTACTTTATTAAAAGACCTTTAATGACCATCACGGGGGTCAGCACATTGCACATTGTGTTGGGAAACACTGCAAATTGTAATCCTTAAATCCTATTCTCTCTTTACAGTTACTTTTCGAACTTGAATCACAGAGAGACAAAGACACTGACCATTGAGACTGTTGTTGTCTCTTAATTGTCTTAATGGTGAGCCTATCAGCTAAATCATTACACTTAGCCCCCTATTTTGGGTTTTTGCTTGAAATTGCACACTGCCTAGTGCCTACTAACAATGGCCCTGCTTCCACATACAGTACTTTGACTTATATTCAAGTGCTTAACCTCTTTTGAAAGCAGAGGCCTAGTAGATTATTTTGGTACCAATAGATTGACTTTGTGATGAACTGTCAGAGAAGGGTAGAATGATGATTTTCTTTTTAGGTGGTTTTGTACATCTCTGGAAATGACCACATTCTGCCCTCTTGGTCATTTATTTTGTCTTGGAACACAACTGAGGCCCACTATCAGGTCTTGTGAATCTGTATCTCAGTATCTCTGTTGTATCAATATAGAATGAAATATGAGTACTTTAGACCATTATTTGCCAAGATATGATATGCTCATGTGTTTTGTAAAATGCCCTATGGAAACTCCCCATAGGACTTTTGGCTACCCAAGATGCATATTGACAATAAAATGCTTACTGTGTGGCAACGTCTTGGTGTAGAAGCATAATCCTGGTCTCAAATGAAATGTAACACTTTGAGGTTTCTTGTAGACTATTTGGAATGTATGTCAGGGGTTCTGATATAGAATGACTACACAAAATATGGAATGATTATACAAATGTCTATATTTTTGCATTTTTTTGTTGGTTCAATGGGTGTGTATAAGATGGACTATACATCTGCACAACTAATATTGGTTAAAACAACATGAATGTTCAATTTCTAGGGATTCCTGTATATATTTTAATACCCAATATGCTGTATCTACTTATTGCTAAGGGATATACACTGCAGCTAGAAAGTAGGGAGGCACAAAAGGGGGGGGGGGCGGGGGCATTTTTGATCAAATTTAATTGAGACATAATAAGATTAATCTGACATTGTAAAGCACTATACAGATTGTACATGAGAAATGCTGTCATATATGGATTCCCAAGAGTTCAAGCTTTTAAATGGTGTGTTATTACTATGCTACATAGCAATATAGTGCATACAATTGTTTTAGAATGTGGGGGGAGGTGGGGGGCACTGCAATTGTCCCGCCTGTGGGACACCTGAAGTGTAAACTGCTAATAAAGGGCTGTCAATCTTACACCGTGGCCTCACAAAATATCATACCCTATGTGAACCCGGTGCATGGCGTCCATTTGGCATAAAAATGTATTGAGAACCAAAACCAAGAGCCTGTAATCAAGAAATCCGACTCTGTAAAGGAGAGCACTGTTATCAATGCAAAGAGCTTGGAAAACATTTTTTTCAAGCATAATACATTACATTAAAACAATTCTCCCAACAATTCTAAAACAATTTAAAAGGTAGAGTACGATACCACAGCATCAGTGAGTGCTGTTTTCATACAGTCAAGTGTCAGTTCTAGTCAGCTGATAAGTGCTAAAATTAGCAAGGCTAGTTGTAAGTAGTGCTACGAGAGGAGATATTCTCTGAAGAGCTGGGTCTTCAGGAGTTTTGAAGATATAGAGGGATGTTGCTGCTCTAGTAGGAACTGGTAGCGCGTTCCACCAACGAGGAACAACAGATGAGAAAAGTTTGGATTGGCCTGAGCGTACCTGTGGCAGAGCTAGAAGATATTCGTCTGACGAGTGCAATGGTCGGGGGGTAGCATATGCCTGTATGGGGGCATTCAAGTAGGTGGGAGCAGAACCGGAGACTACTTTGTAGGCAAGTGTTAGAGACTTGAATTTGATGCGGCCATAGGTAGCCAATGTAGCTGGATGAGCAGCGGTTGTAACATTTGGGTTGGTTGAAGACCAGGCGCGCCGCTGCGTTCTGGATCATCTGAAGGGATTTCACTGTGCAGGCTGGGAGACCTGTCAGGAGTGTGTTACAGTAGTCAAGTTGTGAGATGACTATGACCTGTACCAGGAGTTGGGTAGCATATTGAGTCAGGTCCTGATTTTCCGTATGTAGTAGAGTGTGAAATGGCACGACCGGGCGACCGAGGCAACATGATCGGAGAGGGTTATTTGGTTGTCGAACATGACTCCTACATTTCTTGCAGCCCTGGTAGATGCAACAGTCAGGGAGTCAATTTTGATGTTGATGTGATGATGTATAGTAGGTTTACCTGGGAGGACCAGCAGTTTGGTTGAGAGGTTTAGCTAGAGGCGGTGTGCCTTCATCCATGTAGATATGTCTGAGAGGCAATCAGAGATCTGTGCCGAGACCAAGGGGTCATCAGATGGAAAAGACAGATAGAGCTGTGTGTCATCTGCATAGCAGCATTAGTATGAGAAGCCGTGCGAACAGATAATCGCCCCCAGAGAGGTGGTGTAGACAGCAAAGAGGAGGGGCCCCAACACTGAGCTCTGGGGGACCCCTGTGGTGAGATAATAGTTCAAATGTGTAAGTGACATATGTACAGGTGACAGCTCTGCCAAGGCTAGTCAGATGTCACAGGTCATGAGGGTTCATCCTAGCACACAGCCTCGCCTCAGGTTGATCCATTAGCCTTGTCTGAGTGTGGTGCACAATAGCAGAACCATGTAAATGGTAAATTAAATGATAATGATAATAATGATATTTCTGCCCACTCACTTGGTCCCTCAAGGTGCTACAAGGGACATTATATTGTGGTGGTAAATTGAAAGCCACATTCAGACTAAGTTGTATCTTCCCAAGACCCCAACTTCACTATATAATCAGTGCATTAGCTCAAATCAGTGGAGAACTACTACAGAAAATGTTGGGGAGAAAACTCGAGAGAAGCAAATTAATGTTGACCAATAATTCTAGTTGCAAAATCAAAATTCGACTATTAGCTCGATTATTACACAGTATTACAACACTGTTTACTGTTTTCAAATCACTGTACATTGTCAATTTCAAAGATAATTTAGATCAGTGTTTCTCAAAGTGTGGTCCGGGGACCACTGGTGGTCCGCAAGCTATCCCAAGTGGTCCGCGAGCAGACGTGCTAAAATATAATATAGATGAGTTGTTTGCAATATTGAACCAACTTGTATGTAAATCCAAACAGTTCTGCAACACTGTCTATGTAAGCTACGCCAGTTTAAATCGTATGAATCTTCTGACACAATAAGCAAGGTGCAAAGACAATATAAGCAAGGTTGTTCAGTGAGTAGACCAATAGTTGAAGTAGGTCTACTGTTGTTTTTTTAGCTAGGTGGTCCGTGAGATATTTTTTTAATTGGTTAAGTGGTCCTTGGTCTGAAAAAGTTTGAGAAACACTGATTTAGATAACCTTTTGGGGACCTTTGGGGGCTTACGATTTCTTTGGAATCCACTGTCTTGCAGTGCATTTCCCAAAACCATAGTTGCTAACCTGTTAGGAAATTGCCTCTTTTCTAGGGTGACCACCTGCTAATAAGCCCAAGGGGGGACAAGGGGTATGTTTCTGAGGGACAATGTGGGACACTGCCTGGCGCGGCGGTGCCCCCACCTCACGGTCAGACTCACTGATATTGGTTTACCCATTTCTAGCACATACCACCTTACATGGTATATTAATAATGCCCTATTCCCCTAAACATGTGTAATTGCTGATGCATCATGAATAGGCCAACCAATGTGTATTTTGTTTTTCTAAATAAAGATTCATAATACTTTGAACATTCAATGAATTGACAGATGCACTTCCACTTCCGATTTACTTTAGCTATTTCATTTTATTTATTTTTCATTATTTATTCACTTTAAATAAATTATAATGTAAAACTGTAGGATTAACAGGAATTGTAGTTGCTCAACACCACAGGAACAGTTAAAAAAAAAAAGTCTTAACTCACAACGCCAGAGGTTCACGGAACGAGAAGGGGGAGGAAGGATGGTGGACTTGCATGTTAGTAAAGGCAGGCGCAGGGGGAAAAAAACTGTTCAGTGTTCTGGGTAGCCTAACGTTCACTAATGTTGTATGATAAAGTCACATCTAGGTTTGACTTCCTCCGCAATTACTTTGTTGTATGGAATAAAATAACACTGTATTTGTAAATAACAGACTTTATTTTATTGTAGGCTATATGTGCTTTGGGAATATTTCAGCCACCACTTGGCCTAACGTAGGCTACCGCAGTGGATAACGTTAACGTTAGTGAAGGTAACGGTAACGTTAACACTCTTTCAAGTAGGCCTATGGCTAATGAAATCTCTGATAACAGATCAATCCACAGCAATGAAATGTGCTTTGTGTGGTAATAATAGGTAGATGTTTGGTAGCCTATTTGTAGGCTACTGCTAGGTCCATATGATTTCCAGTGTATACAAACGACTTTCAAGCACTGCTCAAGTAGCCTAGCTAAATTAAATGTGTGTAATCGGTCGCGTATGTAACTCTTCTCGACTTATACTTTGTTAAATTTAACATCCCCACAATTTAAATGAGAAACCCATGTTAACAATTCACCTACGACGGACCTTACACCTAGGGAGAGGGGGGTGTAATTTAAGTCATAACTTGTGTTACCAGAGCCCGTCTACCGATTCTCTGGTGTTACGTTGAAACTATTCAGTTTGGTGCAAACCGATACATTTTAGTAGCTCGTAAACTTCAACGTAGTTTACGTTAGAACTAAGCTAAGATGGAACTTACGTTCAACTGGTGCAACCGGCTGCAGGATATAGAGCACCAACTTTTTTTTGAGCAAGCATTGATTATGCGTGACACAGTCTCAATTTGCGGGACGCATGAATTGGGCTTCAAACGCTGTGCGCGCACGCGCTACGCGGGACGGGTGGTCACCCTACTCTTTTCCTTTTCTCTTTTAAAAACTTATTTTCAACTGCCATCACTAAAAGGCTAGCCAAAGAGCCTTACCATTAAGACTTACCATTAAGACTGCAATTAACTCTTAATTGTCTTATTGTAATTGAAAGCCTATCGGCCAGTAAAGGCCTGGCATTCTTATCCTGTGACATTAAGAAACAACATCAACTTTAGGTGAATCCTGTCCCAGAATTCCCAGAGAAAACTATGCTGCTTTCATCACTTATTGTTTTTGAATGGATGCCGCTTTGATTAACCGGAAGTGGCTTGGACTCCTAACAGATCCACCTACAATTCGAGGAAGTTGGACATTGATGTAAACTGTTGAGGCGTTGTGTGGACAGGATTCACTGTGGGTGTCATCGTGCATTAATAGATGTATTGCCTCTGCGGAAGGGACAGGGCCATGCACTATTATTCGAAAAAGCAGACATCATTCACAGCTGCAGTATTTCTTTAAGTGACTCTTCCACGTAAAAGGAAGGTTGTGAGGCTTGGTGCCAAGATGCTTTGTCAGGCTCTTTTTAGGGCGTTGGCACTGAGGAGAGCGGGGGTTCTCTAGTGTGTGCCCATTGGTTCCTCAAGGCTGTTTGTGCTCAGGTCTTCGCAAACCTCACATCGCCTAAAGGCACTAGTGCTTTGTTTTGGCTTCATTGAAGTCCTCTGTCTTCCTCTTCCTCTGTCGGACCTCCTCTGTCTGACCTGTGTGTTTCACAGAAACTGTGTGTTTCAAAATGTAAATTCTCTCCCATTCTCACTCTTTCTCTCTCTCTCTCTCTCTCTTTCTCTCTCTCTCGTAATCCTCTCCAATTCCAAGAAGTAATAACATGATAATGAAGTGCCTTATCATGAACCCATTATGACAGAGAGTAGAATGAGAGAAAGACAGAGAGAATGATGAAGCCCAAAAGATAGAAATGGGCTTATGGTCCTTTCTATGGGTCTTTCTGCATCTTTTCCCTTGGTAAGACACAGGAAAAGACACAGATTGTATTCATTTGGCATACTTCACATATACATACAATGTAATTGTATCGCTCCCTTGCTTGAGCCAAATAGAATATTGTTGGCAAAACATTCATAATTCAGCACTTCTATGCACGTCATTGGCTGAGTCTCAATCCACACAGCTCACTAAGGCAGCAGCTAACTGTCAGAATGACCGAGTTACTCCATATCAGCACGCGAACAGCTCATAAAAAATCCAGCAAACATGTTTTTTACTGCAGGGTTCTTCAGCCTTCTGCTGCTATAGGCTCCTAAATCCACACCGGTGAACTTCCAGCAGTGATTTGATTATAGGAAAGCTAGAGTGGGGGAGAGAAAGGGAATAGAGTGAGGTAATGTTATTTCTTTTCTTGACTTTAATGCTTACAGTTTTTTTCAACTGCTAACACACTAAAATGACATGCAAAGCACAATTATTTAAACTGACACACAGAGAGCATGATTAATAAATCATAAATCATAATGATGTGCTCACCATACTTAATGCTTTAGTTGATGTGTTGTTCATGTATACGGTCATGAATGACTGACTATGACTATGAATTCCTGATGATTCATGAGATATTAAGGAATGAAGTAATACGTAAATAATGAATTAATTCATGCATGAATTCATGATAATTCATGTACCCTTACCGTAAAGTGTTACCGAGATGTTTGTGCTGCGTGCGTGCGTATGTATGTGTGTGCGTGTGCATGCGTGTGTGTGTGTGTGTGTGTATGTGTGAAAAACACAGGAAGAGAGACAATGTCGGGAGCAAGGCCGATCCTGAAACCTGTGACCTGTGATTTGAGTGAGAACCTGTCCACTCTGGAGGTCAGATGGAGCATGCTCAGCTGACAGCACTGCCAAAGCAAGGCCCAGCAGGCTAGTCATAAGTCAAAGGTGATGAGGGTTCATCCCAGGACACAGCCTCACCTCAGCCTGACCCATGGCCTTGTAAGGGATGGCACAACTGTTGAACTGTATTCAACCCAAACCGGGTTTCAAGGTATTGCAATGGAAGGGGTTTGAAAGTACTGCCATGAAACGGGTCTCAAAGTTCAATAGATGCAGAGAATACACGGTATACTGTATGCACATGTTGATATGTGACTCTGCAAGCGAAACCAGTCGTTTTGGTCAAATTTACAATATTAAGTTGATGTGCTCACGTGAACGGCCATTGACTAAGCTTTCCAATGATATGTATATCGATGGTATTGCAAAAAGTATCGCTAAGATAACCACATCCAAAGTTGGCATGGTTCTCCTGTCACGATACGCCAGAAGCAAGGGGGAGTTTCTAGACCTAGAGCTTTGCTGGGGGACAGGCCCCCAACTCCCAATACAAAAAAAAAAATGTGCGCGCAATATGAAATAAATGGCTAGCCTACAGGTACCCTGCCTGGTACTTGACTGCCCGGCCTGTGCTCTTTCTCCCCTCTCTTCTCCTTCTCTTCGACCTTCTTCTCCTCCTCCGCCTCCTCCTCCTCCTCCAGCACTCTCTCCCTCAATTGTTGTAGCAGCCACTATCCAGCAACATCCAAACACATAGGCATAAGTAGACCTATACTCACTGCATGAATTTAATAGGCTTTCCTGACTTTTTTAGTCAAAATTGAGATAAACTTCCCTCCCAGGCAAGGGTCCTATAGTCATCCTGGCAATAGTTCTTTGTAGCTTAAATAGCCTACTAAAGCCTTCATACTGACTTTTGGTGATAATTTGCAAATATCTGTGTAGATTATTATAGGCTAAATTTGCAAATGCAGCAAACTTATTTAAGTTTGCCATTAAACCATTGATCAAATCACAGCACTGGCTATTACCAGCATAAATGTTAATGTTACCGTTAATGTGGGCAATTATCATACCTTCCTCGTCCTCCTCATCTCCTCACTGTTCCTCTCCCTCTGTTCAGGAAGAATTTTATGATGTCCATCTCTGAATAGTTTATCAGAAGGCTATGTTTAGTTTTACAGTAGGACAGCTTCACAAACAGTACAGGCTACTTTTACAGGACTTTCTCTACAGTATACGTATCATTATTAATTGTCCGCATGTGTGCATGCAGTCTACGCATGGTGTGAGTGTGTGTGAGGGAGAGAGCACAAGCTGGTAAACTGTTGCTAAATTTAGGCTACAATGACGCTAAGCATTGAAAAACAGATGCTAATTATGTGGGCAACATTCTCTAACAGCGATCAACTTGTCATTTTTTCTGTCAAACAAGTTGTGAATTTGCAGCAGTTTCCACTGTGTATGTGTGTGTACCAGGCGCGCGGGAACCTATTTTTGACCAGGGGTGCTGAATAACAAAAATAATGGATGTCCGACGATCACCCCCCCGCCCCCCGGACATGTTTCGGATTTTGACTGCTAAATAGCCTACGTCATTTTAGTGCGGTGTGCGGGTGATAGCGAGAAGTTTTAGAAAAGTCCTGGGCAGCCACAAATTCCAATGTTCCGCGACAGCACTCCGAGTCCACTGCGCCACCCTAACCCCACAGAAGCGTACTTGACATCATTAGCCTATTTCAGTATAGCTAAGGAAAATTACTTTTCTGATCGTCAAAACCACACCAGAGATGTTAGGTAAGGGATAATGCCCGACGAGGTGTTCATTATCAGAAATAAATGAACGACGCGGAGGCGTGAACTGTCCGACGCAAAGCGGAGGACGGTTGCTTCTGCGAAGTCCATTTATTTCTGATAATGGACGCATCGAAGGGAATTATCCCGTTATATCATGGTCACTTACGAAATAAATAAATACTAAATCAAAAATATAAATAATGTCAGACAGCGAATTAGTAATTATTTAAAAAAATATATAATCATTTTTAAAAATCTATCTCCTGCCAGCAGGGGGTGCTGCAGCACCCTCAGCACCCCCCTTCCCGCGCCCTTGGTGTGTACAACGAAACACTCGAAAGAATCATGTGAACGATTTTCATTGGTTGTTGCTTTCAATCTTACCCAGCTACAGAGGTGCTATTTCCTGATTGGCTATTATGGCCCCTTTCTTTTTTCCTTTTTTTTTTTGGCTGGTAAGTGACAGGCTCGAGTCATGACTAAAGCAGGCATGGAGATGCGCTCATGAATGCCGTTTCCAGCGAGAGCAGCGCTAGAATTTTACTGGGGCACTGGAGACTTTTACTAAGGCACGTGCCCCAGTGAATAAGGTCTAGTGACGCCCCTGGCCAGAAGAGGAGAAAATCACCTTTTTAAGTAAATTGTCATGTGCGATAGTGTGAGGACACAGCTATTATTAGCCTTACGGTAGCGTGACTTTGAAGCGGATGACTTATTATGTCCAGTTTTATCAACCGAGTGAGTGTCTTTTTCTGCCCCCTAGTTAATACCAGGGACGGTCATAAGGTGTCACTATAGAATATTAATGTATTTCGGGGGAAGTAAGGGGAGATGAAGTTCTATGTACACAGATTGTGTAGGCTATAGGCCCACTTTTAAAATGTGCTACGCTACTACTACGTCAATGGAAAACTTCTCCTGGCCCGTAAAATGATGCCAGGATATTTCTAAAAGTTTGTGCTTTTGACCGTTCGTGCCCTGAAAGGCAAGTCTTTCACATTCATATTCGGTTACATCTGCCAAGAACAATAGAGAGTTTACACATTGAGTAACGAGTAGCCTAATGAGTAGGCTAGGCTACATTTTAGCTCTACCGTAAAACCTTATAGCAGCGTGGACAAATGGAATGACTGCTAATGTGTTTAATCTTCACCTAAATAAAGTCAGGGTTTAACAGTCAAAACGTATGTTTATCCGTAAAATTTGTTCACAATATGAAAGTGTAGACTGTATACTGCTGAATTATGCAAAAACGTGAAATTCGACATTTAAAAGCAACAGTTTCAAGAGTTTTTTGTACCTTAAAATAATGTTTCCAAAATCGTTTCAGTGGTTCATCAACTCGTAACAGGGTGAACGGCACTTCTGCATTCGCTTCGCAGCCCTCTATCGGCTATAACCGCACTATGTAAGTTTGCCAGATCGGGTAGCGGATCTGTAGTTCGATGGAATGAGACATAAGAAACTACAAATTTGACTTGCATCTGATGTCGCAATACATCATACTTTCATAAAATCATGCAACATATTCTACCTTGTCTGTGGACATTGTTATTTCCAAAGGCGGTGCTGGATAAACAAATAGTGCGTGCGACAGAGGAAAAGTTCTTTGGTGTTGCTTTAACCCGTACGTTTGTTTATCGTGGATTTTCTCAAAATAGCACTGTGCGCAAGACGTCTGGTTTCGCCTTGCAGGGTATATATAAGCTTAAAGGAAAAATCTGGCGAGGTATACGGACATGCCCTCAGAGTGTAGCGCTGTGTAGCTTAGGGTTGCCACCTGTGTCTGACAAAAATCCTGGACATTTTGACCTTTTTGATGGTAAGCAACGGCGCCTTTCGCACATCTAACCCAAGATAAAAACCGTCATTCTAAGCGACAATTGTAGCGAAAATTAGTAAGAATTACAATTTCTAGTTATTTGTTTAGTTAATTGCTTTATTTAATAGCAGACCTTTATTATTTTGTTATATTTTCAACAGTTTTTAGTTGTGGACACCTGGGGGCAGTATTGAGAAAAAAGGGGGAATACATAATTAGGTTCTGCTTTTTTATAACTGATATAACTCTGGGCGCATACAGTACATACAGGAGTTACAATACATACAGGAGAGATAAGACTATTCAAATTTCATTTAATTCACCAAAACCTTACCTAATCTTCCATTTGTATTTGGTATTTTTGCGTTCAACTTGTTTGCACAGTCGGTGGAGAGATAACTGTGACCATGACGTACACTGTGATACAGTAGGTGCTTGCTAGTTCAGCAACCGTAACTTTGTCTTGCGATGATTTTGTCACCATGAAGGACAAAATTGCCTTTGTTTGATGTGAGCTTTCGGTTCGATTTTGATGTTTTTTTACTTTTGACGTGGTCATCTAATGCTTTTTTTCCTTCATGTTTTATGAGAAATTTCGCTGGGCACAGGGAGCAGCTAAATGGATGGCCTGGGCATGGTTTTAGCCACATAGCGTACTTCTCCTGTTTAACCCAATCACTGTTAAAACACGTCGACCTCTTTTGTTTTTTCTTTACTGGCCTGCCATCACCTCCTGTTGCACCCTCGTCGTCATCCGTCTCTCCACCCATTTTTCACAATGTAACTTCACTGTTTTTCACTCGATACTTTCCTTTCTCTGTCTCTCCTTGTCCCACACACTCTCCGTCTCCACCTTACCATTTCTAATGAACCTCCACGGTGCGTGCCCCCACCACCACCACCCATGTTATGCTACGTCATTTTTGTAGAGCCAATAAGGCTGTGCATACGTTTATGGACGTAGGCACACTTCAATTAAACTGAAATACACATTTTGCGCATCATGTACAAAAATCCGGGACATTCAGTGTCCAGAATTTTTTATTTTATTTTCCTGGACAGACCATGAAAATCCGGGACAATCAGGAAAATCCTGGACAGGTGGCAACCCTAGTGTAGCTGCCTGGCTGCGTTAGCTGCTGGCTGTAGCAACTCGAGCTTGGTAAAACCGACTGTGTTCGTTTTCTTTCGTGCCGACAGTACTCGATGAGCTCAAGAAATGTAGATCTATGTGAAAAATCACCAGATTTCTACTTTAATGCTCATTCATGTGGTTATACTGATCCATGGAGCAAAGTATTTTAAAGGAAAGGGATTGTATAGTGAAGGCATTGGGGTGTCTGGTGTGACTGTATGGTATACATGGCCAGATCAGGCAGGAGGACTTCATGCAGAATTTTCCTTAAGTTCTCAGAGAAATCAGGAACAGCCCTTTTCCCCATTGAAACAAACACATACCAAAGCATGACGTCAAAACCATGGTATGAACGAACCGTGACTTAAAATCCTTAGCACACTTCCCCTCTCTCTTATACACACACATACTCTCTCACCCACACACACACACACATATATACTGTATTATGTACACACACATACAAACGCACACACTAATACACTGCCTCAAGTACACACACACACACACACACACACTAATACACTGCCTCATGTACACTCACACACACACACTAATTCACTGCCTCATGCACACACGCAATGTCAAATAACCCATTGCATACACTCAACACTAAGACAAACATATATGTACAGGAAGCATAAGCATGTCAGCTGGTTCCCATGCTAGTGTAACAACACAGATATGCACTCAGAAGACAAACACATGCATGCACACAAAACCACCTACCGCAAGAGACAGGCGGCCATAACAGATAAGCATAAGAGGACAAAGCACACACTTATGTTAACATTCACAGGCAAGTTTCTCAATGCAAATACATTCTCATGAATAAATAAATAAATACATATTCATGTGTGAGAAAGCCATATTTGCTGTACATCTCTGAGTGATGTGAAATGCATTGACGTCACAAGTAGTCCTCGGTCTCTCTGCAGTGCGCGCTCTCTCTCTCTCTCTCAATTTCAATATTTAGTTCAGATTAAATGTGCTTTATTAACATGACTGTTTGAGTACAGTGTTGCCAAAGCAATGACAAAGTAATAAAACAAGGCCATGTAAAGAAAAATAAAATAAGGTATATATACAGTAATTTGAGTAGGCTATGTGCGGTAATATGACTACAGAAAGAACAGTAGTCTCTCTCTTCCTCAACAAAGAAACACTGTTACACAAACAAATGTAAACATACATAACCTAAGCAGTACACATGCTATGAAAATGGAATGCATTCACAATGCACACACACATACACACACTCACTCTTTCTCACTCTCTTTCTGTCTCTCTCTCTCTCTCTCCCTTGCTCTATGTTTGGCCAGGCAGACCAGGGGCAGACGGCTGAAGGATGTCAATAATGAAAGAACAGTGACGAAGCCTGAATCCTGGACCCTAAAACCCAGCCTTGACCCCTGGATCACGTGATGGATCTCACTTCACCTGGTACGAGGTAGAATAGGCTTCCTGCCCATGGGAAAGCCTGTCCTGAAGGCTAGTGGGCCAGACATATAGTAGATGATTGTGTGAGTGTGTGGAGGTGTTAGAGGGGCCATGGGCTCTCAAAAGCTGACCTTCAAGTTGGCCTACAAGCTCACAAACACACACACACACACACACACACACACACACACACACACACACACACACACACACACACACACAAAGACACACATGAGACAATTCAATTGCTTTGGAACTATATGACTAAAATTGTATGGAATTGGCATAAACAGACAAGCACACAAATGCACACACACACACACACACGAACACACACACACACATTAACACACGCGCATTGTACGCACATACACACACTCATACACAAAGAGACGTACACTGTAGGTTGTGATGAGGTGACCAGGTTAAAGCACAAAGGTGAAGTATAAACTGAAAATGGATTAGCAGCCGTCTGGTGTTTGCAGTGTTCTGATTCACACACGCACAACAACACTCACTAGGCCAGGTCAGCTGACATATCTGTTACCTCATCCCAACACACACACACACACACACACAGCTACAACACTGACCCAGACACCAGAGTTAATGTGTGTGTACACACCCCATAACACACACACACACACACACACACACATAAACAGCATTAGACCTCATATAATCCAACACACACACACAAGCACACACACACACACACACACACACACACAAGCACACATATACACAGAGAGAGAGAGAGACACACACACACACACACACACACACACACACACACACACACACACACACACAAGCACACATATACAGAGAGAGAAAGAGACACACACACACACACACACACACACACACACAAGCACACATATACACAGAGAGAGAGACAGACACAAACAGCTTGTAACCTCCCAGGTGAGCTGGGGTGAAGTTGGCTCGGCCAGCTCTGCACATGTTTCCTGGCACAGCTCCTCCATCCCCATGGAGAAATGGGGAAGGCAGAGGAGCATGTGTGTGTGCGTGTGTGTGTGTGTCTGTGTGCGTGTGTTTGTGTGTGTCTGTGTGAGTGTGTGTGTGTGTGTCTGTGTGAGTGTGTGTGTGTGTGTCTGTGTTTGTGTCTGTCTGTGTGTGTGTCTGTGTGAGTGTGTGTGTCTGTGTGTGTGTGTCTGTGTGAGTGTGTGTGTGTGTGTCTGTGTGTGTGTGTCTGTGTGAGTGTGTGTGTGTGTCTGTGTCTGTCTGTGTTTGTGTCTGCTGTGTGTGTGTGTGTGTGTAGTCTCTCATTCTTCACATTCTCTAGTGCTACACCTGGACGCTACAGAACCACACTGTGGAGAGAGAGAGAGGTGGGGGGGGTGAGAGAGAGAGATGTAGTGATGTGGGAGAGAGAGAAACAGGGAGGGGGAAGAGAAGAGCGGTGAACAAAAACATGTTGTTGAGTTTAGAGTCACTGTTGGAAAGGCATGAGCCAAAGTGGGAGGGAGAAAATGGAGGGAAGGATGGGGAGATGAGAGAGAGAGAGAGAAAGGAAGGGAGAGAGAGAAGAAGAAGAAAAGGGGGGTAGTGACAAGATAACTGGAGGTCTAATCTCAGTGGAACATATCCTATTAGAGACAGGCTTTTGTGTGGAGCCCACAGTGTAGATGAGAGGAGATGGGGTGGGGATCGGAATACTCACAAGACAACACCGGTCCAAATGCCTCACACTCTCACATGCCTACCCACACACACATATGCACACGCACGCACACACACACACACACCAGTCCAAACACACACACACACCAGCCAAACACCTCTGTGTCAGAGAGAGAGAGAGAGAGAGAGAAATCATATAAATAGATATAAAAGTACTGTATATGTATAAGCAAATAAACAAAAGCTACATAATCAAGATGTCAGAGTTTACACAGTTTTTTAACTGAAACTGTTTAACTGTAACTAATAACAGTTGGCTATATAGTTAGGGTCTGCCTTTCTTTTTATGCTAGAAAGGTTTAATTTCCAACCTACAGTACCATTACAAAATCAAGGAGATGAATCATTTCTGACTTCACACTACAGTAACTTGCTGCTACTGGTGGCAGGAGATGGGGAAGATTCACCAACAACGTATAGCACTTCTCATCTGATGGGAAATGTGGATAACCATTAAGATAATTCATTTCATATGAAGTCATTTAGACCAATGAGTCAACTTATTTCTAGTCATGTGATGCACTTACTATATAGATGGATTCTGTAGATCCCATCAACAATGAGACAATTCAATTGAAAAGACTATTATTCCTGCAAATTCAATCATGTGTGGATGTAAGAATGTTGCAACAGCGCAAAACATAGCTCTGGATTTCCTCTCAGAGTTATTCTTAAAAACTGTTGTCAACACTTGAATACTTCACTTAAAGTAAAAACAAACACTTACTGCATGCATTATTTGCAATTCATCTGCAGTTAAATCTGTTGGGAACTTTAGCGCCCTACTGTTTTCATTACTTGCTAATGTTAACAACCTGTAATCAAGCTAAATGTTCTCAGTCAGACCTGCAATCAAACAGCATTATCAAGTTCAAATTTGAAACATTGGTGAATGGACAACCAATGTTTCGACAGGTTCAATCACGTTAAAGCTGCAATTGGTAAGATTTTTTTTTATCATATTCACTGAAACCGACACTACGCTCCGACAGAACAACATAAATCAGCCAGTTTTAGACAAAAACCTTCACTTCTACCTTCACCTAGAGCCTGTTATTTGTTTTGCAAAATTCCACAGCTCCTGGTTCTTCTGGTCCAATCAGAGCAGGGCTGTGTGAGATCTGACTGTCAATCACAGTCTGGTGCGCACCGATGAGCACAAACTTGATGAGGGGATGCTCGGTGTTAGTGGGGGAGGGGCATGAGAGTTGTAAACATTCAAAATTTTGGCTAGGTCCCCTCAATCTGTCAGACTTGCCTACTGCAGCTTTAACGTTTTCAAGCACCTCCATGGAAAAGAGTATGAATGTGAAAGTGAACGGTTATATGTGTTTGTGCATGTTCAGGAGTGCTCTGATCAATGAGCCGGAGGGATAGAGAACCCCTCTCTTTGATATGTGCCCTCTTTTTTTTGGAATCGCATACATGTCCTCACGGTGTTTTGCCGGCAGGGCCAATGTGGCCCTTTTAACCCTGTGCTGCCTGAGCCCTCGTGGACACAAACAGGCCATATGAATGACTGAACTTTGCCCTGGAGTCGTGTTAAACCAATGATGTGGTTTCTGGTAAAATCTGTGCCGGTTTCAGAATCTCTCTCTCTTTTTCTCTGTGGGGGGTATAGATGTTTTTGAGAGAGAGAGTCAAGTCAAGTCAAGTCAGTTTATTTATATAGCACATTTCATATGTCATACATAGACACAATGTGCTTTGAGTGGAGAGTTGTCATTAAATTATCTAAAATAAAAAACACACTTAGCAAAAGAAAAAAAAGTCAAAGAAAGGAAAAAAATAAAAAACAAAAAAACAAAACAAAAAGAAAGTTAATAGATAAAAATAATAAAAATAAAATGGAGTGTTTTAAAAGCAGAGACCTGTAGTCATGAATTAAAAGCTAAAGAAAATAAATAAGTTTTAAGTCCCAATTTTTTAAGAGTGAGAATTGATTGTGATGACCTTAATTCCAGAGGTAGGCTATTCCAGAGGTTTGGGGCACAGTAACTGAAGGCACCATGTGCAGCCTTAGTGTTGATTCTGGGGATTTTGAGGAGACATTTATTGGAGGACCTTAAGTGACGGGTAGGATCATAAAAAGATATCATATCAGAAATATAGGGTGGGGCAAGGCTGCTTACTGACTAAAAAACAATAAGAAGTATTTTGAAATCAATTCTTTATTTGATTGGGAGCCAGTGAAGTGATTTAAGAATCGGGGTGATATGATTAAATTTAGGTGTTCTAGTGAGTATTCTAGCAGCTGCATTTTGGATAAGTTGAAGTTTGTTTAGCATCTGTTTTGTTAGACCAGCATAGAGTGCATTACAGTAATCTAAACGACTGGAGATAAAAGCGTGTATTCATTTTTCACAATCCTGTAAGGACAGGAGGCCACAGACTTTAGAAATATTTCTAAGGTGGTAGAAAGCTGTTTTGGTAATGTTAGATATATGTTTTTGAAAGTTAAGATCTGCATCTAGAGTCACTCCTAAATTTTTTACATCCTCACACGGTTTTACCAAGTGGGAGGTTAGAATTGGGTGAAAGTGATGTCTCATGGCCTTAGGGCCTACAACCAGAATCTCTGTCTTGTCGCATCATTTAACATTAAAAAAAATTGGGCCATCCACTTTTTAATGTTGGAGATGCAGCAAGTGAGGTCATTTAGCGGACTGGGGTCATCAGAGGAGATAGAATGTGTAAAGTTGGGTATCATCAGCGTATGAGTGGTAAAAGATGTTGTGTTGCCGTATGATAGAACCAAGAGGTAACATGTACAAGTTAAAAAGCAAAGGACCAAGAATTGACCCCTGAGGTACCCCATATAAAATGGGCATTACAGTACATCAGAAGAGAGGTTATTAATGGAAACAGAAAAAGATCTCCCATTTAAATAGGATGAGATCCAATGAAGAGCTGTACCTTGAAGACCAACTGAGTGCTGAAGACGTTGCAGAAGTATAGAATGAGAGAGAGAGAGAGAGAGAGAGCTTTGGCAATACTGTACAAAAGTATTGGCACCCATGCTAAAGTTGACTGAAAAGAGGAATATAAAATCATCTTTTGGAAATTGATCTTAATGCCTTAAGTGAAAAATGAGGAAATATCTAACCTTTAAGGACACCAATTTTCTTACTGAATGAATAATGTATCATAAATAATTAAATGTTCTTCCTTAAAATACAGGGGTCATAAGTATTCCCACCCCTATGTTAAATTCCCATAAAGACAGGCAGATTTTTATTTTTAAAGGCCAGTTATTTCATGGATCCAGAATACTGTGCATCCTGATAAAGTTACCTTGGCCTTTGGAATTAAAATAGCCCCACATCATCACATACCCTTCACCATACCTAGAGATTGGCATGGTGTTATTTCAGTTAGCCTATTAGATGGTTTGATTTGCATTGAGCTCAATATTAGATATACTGTACAATACTAGATATTTCCTCATTTTTCACTTAAGGCATTAAGATCAATTTCCAAAAGATGATTTTATATTCCTCTTTTCAGTCAACTTTAGCATGGGTGCCAATACTTTTGGCCATCACTGTAATAGCATAGCATAGTATGGAAATGATGGTATACCGGTATATATGAAATGTACTCCTGATACATTTATGTGTGTGCACATGTGTGCTGCTATAGCTGTAATACACCATTATAAGGTGGCATATCGTAGGGGCACAAAGGGTGATATACATTTGGGGTAGCTTTGTTCCTTACAAATGTTCCACATCCAACCATATAGATCATTACAGGGATGGCTTAATATGCAGTGACATTTTAATCATTTTTTTCATAACACTCTTCGGGCATGCACATTAAATGTAGGGATGGTCCAAGGTGCAGCCTGCTATCAGAAGGCCAAGTCTGCCCTCTAGTGGTCATGATCAGGAAATGACACTGGTTTGTCACTGAGCCAGGACACAGAGGGAGTGTTACCTTCGATCATAAAAAAACACACAAACTATGGCCCATTTATACAAATCATTTTATTTATTGACTTACACAATATGGAAATGGGAAGTGACAACAGTAGAAGAGAAGAAAAACAACTGTTTTGGTGTGGGTAGTCAAGGCACGTTAAGGGACCAGCGTCTGAGAATTCTGACGATCTCTCAAGTGGCTCATCTGAGAGTTCAGCCTGTCATACGATGACAAGCGGGGCCAGACGCAAAGACCCAGAAACCGTGACAGTCGAGAGGCACTAGCAGGAAGCCTGAACGAGGTCAGCGAGACATTGGGCGACAAGATGAGAGAATAATACAACACTTCCTGGTCCTCAGGACACAACAGACTTCAATTCTACACCTTTTCAAGTGGAATGGATGTGAGGGCAAAGAGAGAAATGTGGTGTGGGTGTGTGTGTGTGTGTGGTGTGTGTTTGTGTGTGTGTGTTTGCATAGAGGGTTCCCTCTACAAGGCACTGAAGTCTCAAAACAGCGGCGCAAATCCTGAGAAAGCCGGAAAACAAAACATATACTAGGAGTAAAATGTGCTGCGCTTTCATCTATAGATCATATATGGCTTTTAGTCTTGAATGAGTGGGTAGAGTGACAGAGGAGACCTAATGCTGATCCACTTAAGCTGCTATCTGTCTACCTACATAAGCTAGGTAGCAAGCCGAGAGCAGTTACAAACACAAAGTTGTAATGATGTGCGATGTGTTAGAGCCTTTAGCATTCTTTGCATAGTCAAGTATTATCAGTGTAACAACTGGGGCGTAAGTATACAGACATACGTAAGTGGCTATCTCTCTTTGGCATAGAACTTTGGATGGCTTCAGAGACAAAACAGGTAGACTAGGAGGCACTGGGCTGTGGTACGAAACACTTTGCTTGTGACAGTTACTGTAGCAACATTAAACACAGCAAAGCAGATGTCTGGCACTGTGTGAGTAACATACACACCTGCAGCTAACAGTTACACACACATGCACACGGACGGACACACACACACGCACGCACACTCACACGTGTGTACAACATGACTGTGTTGTGAAAAACATGTTTTGTTGCCTCCCCTGCTCTTCTCTTCCCAGCACGGCCCTGGACTGGGACAAACAGGTGTGGCTGTAGTGACCGTGCCAGCACCGCACACACGCACAACAGCAAACACAGCCAAACGCTAGCTGCTGATTCACCACTACCACCAAACAGCCAGCCAGGCGGGTGAAAAGGACCACAAAAAGGGGGACAGGAGGGGTACATCTACCATTCACCTATTGCTTATAAATCCCACTTGGTCTCAATATATGTTCATGAACTTTTTATAAATAAAAAAATACACACAAATTATTACCTGAAGAGAATACAGTGGCATGGTGTTTAGTACTAAAGAAGCCGTATATTTACAACAAAGCACAGCTGCGCGCTCCGAACTAGTGCTGGCAATCAGGAAATTATAACTTATGGTGAAAGTCTAAAGAAATTGCTCAACATCTGTTAACAAAACTGCTCCATATACTAATTAGCATATGTTAAAAAAATATTAACGACAGACAATACAAAAGATTGAGAAAACACAACACAATACCTGTTGGTGTACTTTATAAGTGGCATGATTTCTTTCATATAGAAAACAAAATGAAAACAAAAGAAAGAGCGCACTAAGATAATTGGTTTTGCAAAGTGAGATTAAGGCTAACTAATATTCATCAATAGCACCTGACTCCACTCCAGTCTCTTCAGAGAGGCCCCGTTTAACATGGGGGGTGTACTCAGTGCAGCGGTAAAGGGGCTCCACTCTAAAGGACTCGACTGTCACGGGGCGGCGATTTTAGTTTAAATGTTTTGGACTGAGCAGAGGGGAGGGGTGGGAGGAAGGAGAGGGACACCAGCTGGTTCTATTTTTTTTCTTCGTTTTCAGTTTCTTTTTTTCTGTTGTTTTGTTCCTCTTTTCATGGCGAGGAGAGGAGATGCCCTGTGCCAGGCATTCCATTTTGTTCTTTTTCTCTTTCTTCTTGATCTGTCCGTCTCCTCGTAAAGGAAGAGGAATAGCACCATCCTGTCTGTGTGTGTGTGTGTGTGTGTGTGTGTGTGTGTGTGTGTGACATAAAACTTTAAGTTGACCAAAAAAAAAACCCCAGGGTGGAGAGGGCTGGACGGAGGGGCGGTGTGCAGCGGTTTGGCGGTGTGGGCGGAGCTTATGTTCTCTTCATGCACACTTGACATCTGCTGACGTGCGTGTGCAGCTCTCCTGCCTTCAGCGTTGCAGAGTGAGGTTTCCTGTTTAATCAAGCACACACACACACACACACACACACACACACACACACACACACATATGAAATACAACTCCTACAATCTCTTTCTGCCTATTCAGCACTGATCTTATTTTGTTTTTTCACTAAAATTTGATCCAGGGACAAAGAAATGACATTGCACATCAACTACTGAGGGCTGGTTCACAAGACATGTTAAACGCATGTTAAAAGTGTCAGGATTTCACACCACAGACACACGCAAATGCACCACCTGTAAATGATACCTCATGTAACACTGAATGATTCATTTGTGTTTTAACTGTGGGATATGAGGACAAGATATGAAAGCACATGAACTAAGCAAAGGCAACGCTATATTATTAATAACAGATCACTTTATAAATCCCCAAAAGAGTGAAACCAATCCCCAAAGAGTGTTAATCTACATCACAGAGGAGGATATTAATATCTGAACCACTTATGTCATGTTCTGATTCTAGCTTCTGATATTGTTTGGCTGAAGGCCATAGGAACAGGGACATTTATAAAGAAATGAGTTGGTAAAGGGCGCCCCCCTGAGATCAGAGCTGGTAGTACATGCATTGTGGTCAAATAAGCATTTTCAATTGTGTGCATGTTGCCCAGATAGGAGCTAACATGTAGATTTCATCTAACTGTCCTTGAATACATAAATGTTACGAGGATAGGAACAATGGACGTTTTTAGATGAAATGGTTATGTGAACTGTTCTGGTTTTGAATGGAGACCATTTCACCCAGGCACCACTCACCAAGGCACTACAGTTTCCTGATAGACAGATATAAAATAGTGCTTACTCTACTGTAAATGTCCTATGGGATTCAAACAAGGGGAAAAGGTCTACCATAAAAATGCAGGTAAAAGGTAGTCATGATTAGGCAGGAAGCAATATTGAAACAGATGTAGAGAGAAGGAGAATGGGTAGGAGAGGAGAGAGAGAGAGATTGGAAAGGGAGCTCGACTAAGCTGCTCAGAGTGAAGAGAATGGGCCACGACTGATGTACCTAAACATGTCATCTTCCTCAATGGTGGCGAGCCAGAAGCTATAGGCGTTGGAGTAGTAGTTGCAGGTTCCGCGGCCATGACACTCGATGAAGGGCGCCGAGCGGAAGTCCTCTAAACAGGAGCCAGGAGAGGCCAGAGCCTGACCCGAGCCCTCAGCTCCTGAGCCAGTGTGCTGTACGGAGAGAGAGAGAGAGAGAGAGAGAGGAGGGGAGGGAGAGAGAGAGAGAGAGAGAAAGAGAGGAGGAGGGGAGGGAGAGAGAGAGAGAGAAAGAGAGGAGGAGAGGGAGAGAGAGAGAGATATACGATA
This sequence comes from Alosa pseudoharengus, assembly GCF_046254945.1. Classification (NCBI taxonomy): domain Eukaryota; kingdom Metazoa; phylum Chordata; class Actinopteri; order Clupeiformes; family Clupeidae; genus Alosa; species Alosa pseudoharengus. The sequence continues at coordinate 31,449,561 of NW_027468718.1, read as the reverse complement.
GCAAAGTGAGTGGGAGGTAGAATGAAAGTGTGTATGTGTGTGGGTGGAAATGTGCGTATGAGAGAGAGAGAGAGAGAGAGGACAGAGAGACACACACACAAATAGACAGATAAAAACAGAAAGAGAGAGAGGAACAGAGAGAGAGATAATGGGAACAGTTAATACACAGCAATACTTTTGGAGTCTTTGGCATCTATTGTGTCTATGGTGTTTAAGGAATGTCCTATGTGTATTATTGTTGAGGAGTCTAAGGCCTTGTCTATATGTAGCCAGGTATTTTTAAAAACAGAGATTTTGATATGCGCTTTGCCCTTTTGTCCACAAGAAAACTGTTTCGGTCACTGAAAACAGTATTTTTTTTTTTTTAATTCTGTTCAAAGTGGAGAGTTTTTGGATTGTGATATGATGTTTTCATCTTTCTTTAAAATGATTTCAGGTCTCCAATTGGCCGACATTGCCATCTGTCTGATTGACAAATTCTTGACAGCCTTTAACAGCTGTTTTTGCACGTCCGTGTGGACGGAATTATTTTGAAATATGAAGAAGGAAACATACAGTATACTTTATGTTTTTACAAAATACCTGGCTACATGTGGACATAGCCTAACTCTGATCCTATTTTGAGCTTGTTCTGCTGCAGTGCTTGTTGTAGTGTAAGTAAGGCTGAAGCTGATCCCAGATCAGGTGGGTTGTGTTCAGGAGATGCGGTGTCTTACCATGACAAAAGAGAAGCCGATCCACAGTGAGACCCAGCCGGACGGGCAGGGTGGAATCATGATGGTCTGACTGTGCACAGCCATGACCATGGCAGGAGCCTCACACACAGAACATCTGTAGACACACACACACACACACACACACACGTACTGTTATCAAAGACTTCTCTCTTGAAACATTCATTCAATATCAAAGACTTCTCTCTTGAAACATCCATTACATTTTTATACTTAATACACACACACACACACACACACACCTGCTGATGAAGGGCCTGATGCTCTGTCCAGTGAGGGGCTCCATGCTCATTGGCATAGGCTCCGGAGTGGCCAGCCAGTAGGAGTAGTCGTTACGGGCAGCGAAGTTGCAGACGTTGTTCACATTGCAGAACAGGAAGGGCATGGGGCTGAACTTCCTCAGGCAACTCCCAGCAGTACCTGGGAGAGGTCAGATAACAGTGGTCAGGCACCTGGAAGATGATTGATCTTCAAGTACAGTAACATCACACACACACACACAAACACAGTAGGAACTAGAATCTAGTCCATTTGGAGCTGAGAGAGTCTGCATACAACGATTGGCACTTATATCCATATTATATATTTATTACACAATTCACTTTTAAAATGTTAAGTCTGGGGAGATAGAATACATTAGTCTCAAAATGTATGGTCTGAACAGTTTCCATACATCACTTGTCTGTTTTTAATTCTTTTGTTCATTCCTGCTCTCCTTCCTCTCTCCTCTCTCTTACCCAGGTCCTGCCCGTGGGCTCTCTCGTTGCCTTGAGTGTAGAGCAGGGAGTAGCCATCGAAGATCAGCGTTGTGCCATACGGACACTGGGGGATGTCCGTCGATTGGCTGTGACGTGTCACCATGAAGCCGTGGTTCATGGAGGAGGGACCAGGGGGGCCCACCTGACCAGGTACGCCATCAGGACCCGGGGGACCGGGCAATCCTCTGGGTCCTAGAGGTAGGAGAGTACAAGTTCACTGTATCTGATCGATTGAATTGGCTTTCAAGTTCATGTAACCATGCAATTCCTCATAATATAGAAGCTAGCTGTGCTTTCCTGCAGCATGCACCACAAATATATGTTGTGAATATGTTTGTGTGTGTTTGTGTCCTTGTGTCTGTGTGTGTGTGTGTGTGTGTGTGTGTGTGTGTGTGTGTGTGTGCGTGCGTGTGTGTGTGTGTGTGTGTGTGTGTGTGTCTAACCTGTGGGTCCATTTTGACCCTGCTCTCCTTTGGCTCCTGGAAGTCCATTGTACCCAGGTGTCCCCTCGTCCCCTTTAAGACCCTTTGAACCAGTCACACCTAACAAACAGAGGGGTGAGTTAGCACGGGGCTGAACCAGTCACACCTAACAAACAGAGGGGTGAGTTAGCACAGGGCCCAAACTGAGCCCATTAGGAAGACAGCAAAACTGACACATAGGATAGCCAGTACAGAGCTTGACATTCTTATTTCTGGGCATGTTTTTTCATTCTAAATTCAGCAGCAATGCAATGCCTCAAGAATGTTAGATGAATACATAAGGACTATGAGAGGAACATCCATGAATTTCAGGGATTCTTCTTCTTTGATCACCATGGACAAACATTTCTGAGGCTATTAGCTTACTGTTGCTGGTGCAATCGTACAACATTAAGGTTCCTGTATTAATCTAAAACAGGGGTGTCAAATATAATGCCCGGGGGCCAGATCAGGCCCGCCAGCAGGTTTCATGCCCCCAAGATGTTTTGGGTAGGAAGGGAAAATTAGAAAAAAGATATTCACATCCAGTTGTCTTCAACAATTTGTTATAAGCAATATCTTTATGATATGATAAATTGATTAAACCTAGCACTACAAACCATCCTCAGGAAGGAAGAAGCAGAAAAACTAACATGGAAGTAGGGCATTTCAAGAGAGAAAGAGCCGTACTGGTATATGACAGCAGTACATTATTGTGTACTTGTTTGCTCATAAGTGATATAATCAAACAACACTCTGATACTCATGTAGAAAAATGATAATGACCATGACATGGCCCCCTACTAGGTCTCATTCCAACAAATCCGGCCCACTACCTAATATGAGTTTGACACCCCTGATCTAAAAGACCCACCATGAATTCCCTTTTCTCCTTGGTAACCTTGAGGCCCAGGAGGTCCTGGAGGTCCTTGCTGGCCTGGGAATCCGATGTCTCCTTTGATAAAGGTGTGAGGGCCTGGAGGGCCTGGAGGTCCATCATTACCTGGAAACAAAGGCTCATTAGGGCCTCTAGAGCTCCATGGTGTTTGTGTGTCGTGAATATGTTTGTGTGTGTTGTGTGTCCTTGTGTCTGTGCATGTGTCTGTGTGTGTGTGTGTGTGTCCGTGTGTGTGTGTGTGTGTGTGTGTCCATGTGTATGCACATGAGTGCATGAGCAAATGTGTGTTGACAGTGACACACTATCCTTGTATGATTTGTGAATCCATCAGTGACTGTGGAGGTGTTTCTCATCGCCTACCTTTAGGCCCAGGGAATCCTCTGTCTCCGGGGTCTCCTGGCAAACCACCACCACCAATTTCACCCTTAAGGCCTGTGAGAAAAGTCAAATGGCCGTCAATCGAACTGCTGACCACCACCAGACTGCCCCATTATAAGATATAGAGGACTGGAACATTGCCTGGCAATGGGCTGAAAATGTAGCCTGATGTTGTCATACTCAAATTCTAGTCAGAATATGAGTCTGATACTGCTCCAAAGGGATGTGATTATGCGGTGTCTTTCAACCAATAGGCTACAGGGGGTGAATCCTGTAGGAAGAACACCCGAACTATCCACAATTGCCTTAACATTGTTTTCTGGTCAGTTATTGCACTGTCATTATCTTCTAAAACAGATGTGATGGCGAAATCTAAATGTCTACCTTCTAGCAACAGCGTTTTTGTTAGGGAGAACCGGGATGAAAGAAATACGTAATTTACAAAGACATCCTACAGCTCTGAACAAAACCATTCAGGATTTCTTCTGATCTGAACCGCTCTGGTACAGGAATAGTTGCTCCACAACGGAACAAGTCCAGACCAAACTTCCCGACCTTAAATGTTGTGGGCAGGACTAAGTTTGGCTGGCATCCAGGCTACTGAAAATGAGCAATTTTGCTGCACTGTGCATTACTTGTCTGTTATGCATTTAAACACCACTGGCAAACTTTAATCTGAAAGGGTACCTACAGTATCCGTTAAGTGTGTAATGTGTTATGTCTTACCTGGGAAACCAGGGATACCCTGACTGCCCGTCTCTCCTTTAATACCACTGTAACCAGGGAGACCAGGCTCACCCTGAAATAGTCAACGAGATTCACAGCAGAACTAAGTGTCACGTTTAGTTGTAACATTTAGTGAACAAGATCATTAGTCAGTGCTTTCATGAAATTGTGGCATATAACAGAGTAATAAAGGTAGCAATTGGCAATTTGCTGAAGAGTATAACTCGGAAACATACAGGAATTCCTGGAGGACCCTTTTCTCCTTTGTAGCCCTGCGTTCCCTGCGGTCCGGTAAATCCCTGGTCTCCCTTCTCTCCTTTGGACCCCGCACTGCCCGGAACGCCGGGCAGACCCGGAGTACCAGTGGAACCTGCAAGCAAAACCGTTCATTAGGCGCCAGACAAATAACCTCTATTTACTAGATTTACTGCCAACTAAAGCATCCCTTACAAGCACCACCATCAACATCAAAGCAGAAAAACATTTACATAAGCCAATTTAACTAAGCCAATTAATACTAAACGTAAAAAAGATTTAAAAAAAAAAAAGCCAATTCTACATTCACACAAAAGCCTGTTTAATGACCAGTACGATAGTGTTTCAAAGGTCAAGGACACCAGAGTACCATCACCTAACCTGTATTTGTTAAGGTAATTGTCAGGGTCCTAGAAAGTCACACTCATAACAATAGCAGTTGTTCACCTGGTTCTCCTGGTGTTCCAGGGGTACCTCTGTCTCCTTTGGGCCCCTCCATAGAAGGCCCAGGGAGGCCTCGCTCTCCTGGCTGTCCTGGTCTGCCATAGTCACCTGCAAGTCCTTTATCACCTTTGATGCCAGGGACACCAGGATGGCCAGGTGTTCCTGGGAATCCTGGACTGCCTTTGTCACCTTTAGAGTGAAAATGAGAGAATGAAAGCAAAGGATGAACACTGGAGTCTGATTTGTGCCCCTTTTTTTTGTACGAAAAGACACCATTTGTCTATTTTAAACCTCACTCTGTTACATACATATCAAAAAAGCTTTCAGAAAATGTGCAAAAATGGACAAAATGAACCCAGAATAAAGACAGAAGGCTCCGTGCATGTCCATATTTCACCTTGAGCATAAATGAGCGTTAACAGGCATGCAACTTGTTTTGCACTGTACATATGGGTATACTGTATGCCCCTCACTATAGGGCCACATACAGCTCTGGAAAAAATTAACAGACCGCTACAAATTTAAATATGGCTGTCAACTCGAATGTCACTCAGCAACTGTAGGAACATTTTGCAGTGGTCTCTTCATTTTTTCCAGAGCTGTATAAGGGCTAACTGTTCAGGCCTACCTAGTCTAGCATGCAGATGGCATTCAGTAATAAATATGAGCAGTATTTTAAGTTCATAATATATTATTGTCTACTATGGCTACCACATGCTCTTGGAATTAAAAATGGGAATGAAATGGGAATTCTTTAGAATTATTATTACAGGTCATTGGGTGTCATGTGCAGTCTCACCTTTGGGGCCAAATTCTCCTGGGTGACCTGGCTGGCCTATACCTGGATTACCTGCAAATACACGTCAGAGAAAAACACAATCTTTTACATGTATAATAACCGGCAGCATTCAATTACTAAGATGCTAAGACCTATGAAGACCACACACATAGCGCTACTGACCTGGATCTCCTCTGTCTCCTGATGACCCTGGATATCCATCTTTGCCAGGATCACCTTTGTCACCTTTGCCCCCCTGGGGACCTTGTAAGCCTGGTTCACCTAGGAGACAAAACACGTAACATGAGTTTGGGTCCTCACGTTGACCTTTGACCTAAGTACTTTAAGGATGCTTTTATTCAGGTTTCTGGTCAAAGAAATTTATGCCCACACATCCTCAATGGCCTTTTAACGTGTGCATGTACTGTAGGATATTTGTTGTATGTTTTAATGGGTATTGTGCTCCATGATCGTGTCTGCTGTTAGCCAAAGTAGCAAAACTATTCATAGAACTGCACTTAGTTTGACAAGGAATGTTTTTTGAGAGAAAAAGATTATCAATTACAACTAATTCTCTATTGTATTTTTGTCTGTGGACATGATAGTTGTCCTACAGCCAAAAAACTGACACAAAATAATGAGAAATGTCCTATAAAAATCTTGCTGCAGAAGAGAAAACCATGAAAAGAATCCAGGTACCTGGTCGTCCTGAAAGTCCAGGTTCTCCAGGCGACCCTGGCAACCCAACAACACCTTTCTCGCCGGGCTGTCCAGGACTGCCTGCTCAAAAAAGAGACATTCTTGAACAAGTGACAACTTGAATCTTGATATTCAATTGCTACATGTCCCTAGATTTATTCCACAGATTACATTATGTGATTTAAACTGATTTAAAGGAAGTTGGCAAGTTAATGACCTGGATATCCAATTCGCCCTGGGTCTCCCTTTGGTCCTGGTGATCCGGGCATTCCTGGATATCCCTCACCACCCTTCTCTCCTTTGCCTCCAGGAGGGCCCGACTGTCCTGGCACGCCACTCTCGCCCTTGAGTGAGGAAACAACATTTATTAAAATGGTTGCCGTTTGAGATGGCTACTGCCACAATGAGGATTATAACATGAAAACGAGCTCTTACAGGTTAGAAATATAAAGGGAAATTGAGGCTGGTAGAGCCTGCCCTACCTTCTCTCCAGGAGCTCCAGGAACGCCGATGCCTGGCAGACCAGCATCACCCTTGTCACCTTTCACCCCGTCTGTTCCTTTAAAGCCAGTGTGCCCAGGAATACCAGTCACACCTTTGGCACCCTTTGGCCCAGTTGAACCTGCACAGTGGCACATAGGCAGACCACCACAAACAATAAATGTTTATCTGAAATAAATGGATGGAGGTACCCACAGGTTACCTGATGCAATGAAAATAAGAAGCTGCCCTTTGCCAGCCATGAGAGTGGAAAAATGCCATACCTGGCAATCCCATAGCTCCCATGCCACCCTGTTGTCCAGGCTGTCCAGTTCGTCCTGGCTCTCCAACCGTGCCAGGGTCACCTTTCTCACCTGAGTGGGACCAAGAGGTCAGTCATGGACCAAAAACTCAGCAGTGCATTCTACACCAACAAATGTGCTTGGATTTCAGCCTACCTGGGCTTCCAGGTAAACCAGGTTCTCCATCCTTTCCTGGATCTCCAGGGTCTCCTGGCATTCCTTGGTAGCCTGTTTGTCCAGTTTGGCCTGGGTCACCTTGATGAGAGAACATGGGATATGAAGATGTGTTATTTAAGTCAACTTACTGTAGTTCATTAAATATTCAGGCAAGGGGAGTGATGACCGTATCATCACAAGAGGAAATGGTGTCATGATGTGAGGGAAATGACAGTGAAAATAACAATGGAACTTATGGAATAGGAAAGGGTATACCTCTATGTATATTTCACAAGTTAAACATTACTTTGTCAGTGTGGTTACTTGTGGTAATATGCAACTTGGTACATTCCCAGTCTTACCTGTGTCTCCGATATCTCCCTTCTCTCCCTTCATATGCTCCATTTCCCCGGTGGTAAGGTTCCCAGGCGGACCCTGGAGACCTGGTTCTCCTTTCTGTCCAGTAGGGCCGGGCTCACCAAAGTCTCCCCTGGGCCCACTGACGCCGGGATCACCTAACAAGAGATAAAGACAATTCCACGAGGGCACAAATACAGACCAAATCTCCAGCATACGGCGCAACTGTGTGGCAGTTTCAAGCATGTGGGAGATGGAGAAATGTACCAAAATGTAAAACTATTGCAGTTGTCACACTGACCTCTGGGACCGGGCGAGCCTGGGGTTCCTACTGTTCCTGGCTTCCCAGGTAACCCTGGCGTGCCGATCATTCCCATGTCACCCTTAATACCTGGGTATAACAAAGACTGATTTCAGTAATTTCCTTTATGTGGTAGACTTCTGAATATAGAAACGATGGTCTTTACTTTCAGCAAATCACAGAACACTTTCTAAAAAATCACAGAAATGTTTTAAGCTTCATCTCCTTCACTGAGATTAGATTCTGTCGATCATTCTCCCAGGTCATAAAACTTACCTTGGTTCCCGGGGAAGCCATCTCGTCCAGGGGGACCAGGGCGTCCTGGCAACCCTTTTGAGCCCGGTTGTCCTGGGAAGCCAGACGTGCCCTTCTCTCCCTGCGGCCCAGGCATGTCCAGACCAGGGGCTCCTGGGAACCCCTTCTCTCCTTTCTCACCATTCTGACCTTTTTTTTTTTTTTTTAAATACATCACAAAGGAAGTCAGGAGATTTTAAAGGGATTTTATATATCTGAGAATGTGCTAACAAGAAAAATGGTGGCAAAGCATGTACCTATTTTTCAAATACATCATAAAGGAAGTCAGGAGACTTTAAAAGGATTTTGTGTATCTGAGAACGTGTTAACAAGAAAAACGGTGGTGGAATATGTGCCTCTTGTTTCTCACCAAAGGGCCCAGGATCTCCAGGTGGTCCCATTGGGCCAGGTGCACCAGGTTCTCCAAATCCTGGAGGTCCGGGTGGTCCCTCTTGACCTGGTCGTCCTGGGGGTCCACCATCACCTGGAAATCAAAAGTGTAGAGCATGATGTACTTCTTTGATGACTGACTGTGCCAGCCAGCGCTGGAGGAATCCATGAAAGTTGCTGAATTCAATCCAGTGCGATCCTGGTACCTTTGACACCCTGAGCTCCTGGTGGCCCAGTCTGTCCGTCAATGCCTGGGATACCAGGGGGACCCATGCTTCCCTTAACTCCTGGAAAGCCTGCGATTCCTGGTGGACCCATGGATCCTTTAGGCCCTGGAAGACCACGTCCTGGCTCACCCTGGCAATGAGTGTGTGTACAGTCTTGTAATTACTCATACATACATACATACATACATACATACATACATACATATACATACTGTATACATACAAAAACATAATAAATACATGCATACTGCCATACATACAAATATACTTAAACATATTTATACCTTCTGCCCACCAAACCCTGGTAACCCTTGGTTACCATCCCGTCCTGGACGACCAGGTTCTCCTGGAATTCCTGGTGCTCCTGGTGTTCCCGAATATCCTGCGAAAAAATAAATCATATTTAGAATATGATTTAAACATAAAACATATGTGGAAAATCATGCAAAAGAAACTTAAAGTAGAACTCTGTCCGTGTTTAACATAATGTGATGTTGCTCAAGGTCACCGAGTACTGTCGGTAGGACAAAAATAGATCCATTTATTTATACATTTAATGATTTATTTCTGCATTTATTTATTTATCCTGAAGTCATTTTTAGTAAGGTTAGTGCTGTTTCAGCTCAGCTATCATATGGACAATTCCATGTTGTTACACAGTCATTACTATTACTATACAGTATAAATTGCAATGCTCAATCATTTTTTGGAAATAATATTTGCAGTTTGGTCTCCATTGAAATAGGAAAAGGCATGAGTTTGGCTTTGGTATGGACTTTAGTTAAACGACTGAGTGAAACAGAGGTATGTGACTGTCTGGAACCCTGGATATATACTGTTTCTTCACAATTACTTACATAGTAGTGTCTCGCAAGGACCCTGTTCATATTGTGTAACCTTCATTGTGTTGAACCACATATAGCTCAGCCCTGCACTCGCCTTGACGCGAACCCACAAAGAGCAGCACCACAGACTCGGAGTCGAGCATACTAGCAATCAAGCTAAAAGCCCAGGCTGCTAGCTTTCTCACTAGCACAACTCTTCGGGAGTCAGGAGGGAGGTTTACACAACGTACATACTGCACAGCTACGTACCAGCTGGCTACTGTTACACTTGCACAGCACTTGTAATGACATATTTTAGTCTGTTAAGAGGCACACAGGCACAGTTTATGAGTTTAAGTGATGACCCTAGAGCATAGCTTTGTAGCCGCCTGGCTACATTAGCCACTAGCAGGATAACTCAAGTTAGGTAGCACCGATTTTTCCCCCTTCCAACAGTACTCGGTGATCTCCAGCACCAGGGCTCTATATTAAACACGACCAAGGAGTGTTACTTTAACTTAAAAGGCTTCCAATCCCCCCTACAACCACAACTATCACATAAGGTGTTCAATTCAAAAAGTTTTAAAATTGTATTCTCTAAACTTGAACAGATTTGCTTGCCCTGATTGGATACATGCTTTACATTTGGTGTTTCAGTTATCGGTCCTATGGTTTCATCTGAATCCATCTTTTTGCCAGATCCCTCATCAATTTCCAGGGCTCCAGATGGCAAATAAAATGGCTGCCAATACCAAATGGCTGTCAATCATTTATTTCCAGGTCGGCTCCACAGTCGTGTCCACCCCCCTGGTGAAGACCATACTCCCTTTAAACAGCTGATGCACTAATGCCTTGACATAACAGGGTTTGACATTGTCCAATTGTGCAAAATATAAAAAACAAATCTTCTAAATAAAATAATAAATATCGATAAATTACATAGGCCTACTCCATTGCAAAATGTCAATGTCAGTAGGACAAATAAAGCACACATGAACTATGTTGAACACAGTAACCATTTTCTAGAGCCCTGAATGTGTATACTACCTTTAAACTAACCAGCTGCTGTGTGTGCTACCTTTGTGCAACATACAACCGACCTTACTGAAACGCAGAACAAGCTGGTGTCTCACAAGATCAGACCGCTGGAGTAGACACAACCTGTGACCTACCTTTAGGCCCAGGTGGCCCAGGAAGTCCAATGCCAGGCTGGCCAGGATCACCCTTCACACCTTGATATCCTGGTAATCCAGGGTCACCTTGAGGTCCTCTGTCACCTTCAAATCACAAATATATCACACACACTTACAAAAGACCTATTTTAGACCTAGTATAGATTTATTTTAGACCTATTATAGACCTATGTTAGAATAGCACTTTCCAACCATTAGACCAAATTAATGTAATTATTTTTTTACATTAAAAATGTCCAACATTAACTGTCCAATCAATAACTAATATGCCAAGCTGCTCTGAAAAATATAACAGGAGCCTACCTTGAATGCCAGGTCTACCATCCTCTCCTCGTGGTCCAGGTACGCCCTGTGGGCCAGGTGAGCTCACACCTTTCCCAGGTTCACCTTTAGGACCTTAATCGGCACACATCATTCAAAATTGTAGCTAATGTTAAAGCAGCATTTGCATGGTTTTGCTTTAAAGTCTATGCAGTCAAACTCCAGTAATTAAATGTGCAGGTGTGCTGTGCTGTGCTGCACTCACCTGGTACTCCAGGGTTTCCTGGCACACCTGGTGACCCATGGCTACCCTTCTCTCCTGGTTCACCTGGGCGGCCAAACCCTGGGACACCCGGGGGTCCGGGTGGTCCTGGAGGTCCTGACAAACCTTGATCACCATCTCTACCACGATCACCTTTAATTCCCTTTAGGGACTAGAGATGGGGTATGAGCGAAAAGGAATGTCAGGCGTAAACACCATAAGAACTGTATAATTAGGATTAGTAAGATATTTGATTCTGTACATTTAATGTCTGTGTATGCTGCACATTCGATTCTGTACATTTAATCAGGAATTAGAAACGGTTCAAAGAACGAAACCGGAAACAAACACACATTTTGGATGAACGTAACCAAAAACAGTAACAAAACCGATTTCACTCCTTGTTCTGGAGTGAAAACGCTATTTTCATTTTGAGATAACCGGTTAATAATCGTATTTATCATTCCGATTAACCTTTCTTTGAATATTATTCCATAGGCTTTCCATAGGCTTGGAAAGTCACCTGCCCACACACTTTCCCCAGACCCCTTATAGGATGAATTTAGTCAGATTTTATGAATCAGTGTCTCCCCTGTATAATAAGCCAGACCTACTAGTTAGGACTTTCATATCAGTATTGAACTATACTGAAACATTATGTGATATAACATAGGCTACCAGAGACACTAGGGTAATATATATTGGCCTGTCATGCAGATGGTAGCGCCACACATAGGTTAGGCTATTGCAGGGCTTAAGACATTTTCTGTGCCTGATGTTAGGCTATCAGACATTTTTGAAGATCTAATATTATATAGGCCAATTGCCTACAGTACAGTTAGCCTTGATATCTAATGTGCTTTGATTTAAGCTTTAAGGCTGTTGGGCAAATAAGGCTTAGGGCTGTATTTTGCACCCTGGCGCATGGCGTAAAACTCGTTTTCCACCCGCGCAAAGTTTAATTTGGTATTTTGCACGTTTATTTTAACAATGCGCCCAGGGGTGTGGCAATTAACAACCTAGGGAGGGGCCTGGCGCATTGTCTAAAAATCGCTATTGTACACCTGGTCAGAAGTCTATGGTGAGTTGTAATATGTTATTTTAAGAGCGCATTGTCAACAGTCATATTGGCAGGTGCACGCACCATCCTTCTATCATTCATGAACGCACACCAGCGCACGTCCATGCAAAACATTACAAATTGCACGATTACAATGGGAAACATAATTAGACTAAAGATATTACGAAACATCTCATGATGAGTAATTATTCACCATCATTTGCAAATTGGTAATGACGGTTAAAAGTGATTAGGGGAGAGGCGAGAGACACATATGGAGCACAGCTGAAGACGCACTGTCACGAGATATAAGCAACTCCTGTGCAGGATAAATGTTGTTTTGTTCAGTCATTTGAGCAATATTTGGGTAAGTGTTGCTTTTTTCAGCCTATGTTTTCGATGGTAACCCATTGTCAGTCAATAGTGAAAGTAACTGCATATAACTGTCTTGTCGTTGACTAACACCTTGGTGAAGTTAGTTTCACTTTGCCAATGAGTTCAAATAATAGACGAGTGCAAATGCGTGAAGGCTATGCTAGGTTTTAGTAAAGCATGGTTTAGTGGAATGACTATTCCATACGGTCCCGCAAGCAGCCTTCTTCAAATACGCCGTTGAATGCCAAAATACTGATGCATTTATTTGACATATCGCGCTTTGCGCCGTTAAAGGGAATGACACACCCATATGACTGATTTAAAAACCTAGGAACACCTTGTTGCGCCATGCGCTCGACGTTTGATAACGAAACCCCTCCCAATGTGGACTGGACATCCTACTAAATTTGAATAAGCTTTTGACGAGTGACGATGCACTTTAGAATGTCATGATAGGGCCCTTAGTATTTTGCCACCGGCCATAAATCAATTTGTAAAGGCAGTGTAATTTTTAAAGGAACAATATTAACTGTTGTTCTATAACGTTCTAACCGGTTACCATTTAGAGAAGAGGCCTTGGAACACTGGAACAGGAACGAAAAAATAATGTTTTAGCTCAGACTGAACCAAAATGAAAATCGTGTTTTCAGTCCCTGCATTTAATGTCTGTGCATACCTTTTAGATCTAGAACAAACGTTTACTCTAATCAAACAGATCACCTACATGATTTTCAAATCCTGCATTCTTGTGTATGAATCAAGCAAGCCTTCCTGCCATTACTTACTGGTTCTCCTTTGGGTCCGGGTATACCTGGTGACCCATCTCTTCCTGAATGGCCATCCAGGCCAGGCAAACCTCTGCCTCCCTCTTGGCCAGGTGAGCCCTTATCTCCCTTGAGCCCGGGGGCCACAAAGATGTCTCCTGGTTCACCGATAGCACCAGGAATGCCCATCAGGCCAGGGGTGCCCTCGCGACCCTGAGGAAGAGACACAGTCATTCAGTATGACTCTAATCTTTACTCTTGTGTAATCTTTACTTTGCTACATTTTTATCAGATGTAGCAAACCCAATTTTATGGTACAGGCGACTGTACAAGGACAATAAAGTCTATCTATCTATCTATCTATCTATCTATCCTATCTATCTATTTTTGTCTTCTAGCTAAATCTCACCTCTTCTCTTAGCACTCCTAACCAACCTAACCCAGTGCCAAACCAATACCACAATACCACACACTTCCATTTCACTCACTACTATCTCTCTTGAGCATCAAACTGACTCAAACGTGTCTGGTTTGGGTAAGTATCCATTTATCAAATATCCAAACATCTCACTTACTGGGTCACCAGGGCGACCAGGAGTTCCAGCCAGACCTTTGTCTCCTTTAGAACCAGCAGGGCCAGGATATCCTAAAAGGAGAATAAAATAGTATTACCATTCTACACACACAAACACCTGCCCTGTGTCATCTGTGGAAGATACTGTCTTCTGATCTGATAGCACAACCTGAGCCATTCTGGTGTGAGCTGCTTTAAATTGGATTCCTTGGGGGTGACCCTAGCTAACTCCTCATAAATAACCATGGAAAAATAATTCATATCCTTAGGAAACAAGTAATTTTACCTTGATTTCCCTTTGGTCCAGCAGGGCCTGGTAATCCAGGAGGTCCAAAAGCAGAGCATTGCACACAGGTGTCTCCTTTATCACCTGATTAACAAAGAATAGGCTGTTATCAGTCAGTGCTGGAAGACTTGTAACTAGAACTAGAGACAGGCATAAAAGGCCTGTTGTGTTTTGTTTTTGGACACTGTTGTTTACAACTCACCTTTCTGTCCCACTTCTCCCTGAAGTCCTGGGGCGCCGGGTGGGCCAGGGTCACCACGTGGCACATCACAAATGCCACCTAAAGCATCACAAAAGTAAAAAACAATATTTCCACCTTTTGACAAAAACACGTCTCATAAATTCAGGGATCTGAGTCAGCTTTTCTTTACAGACATGTTGAATAATATCTGAATAATATGTTATTATTGCATATGTTATTGTGTATAATTTGTAGAGAGCGGTCAGAGCTCAGAGTTTTAACTGGTCATTGTAGGACATGTAATTTTTGTAATAACATTTTACTGTAATTAAGGAGTGCCTTGGTCATTTGAGAGTTTTTTCTCCATTTTTCTCCATCTATCAGAGAGCCAAGGAAGTTCTACAAAAGGCTGCTCTTACTTAAAGGTCCAGGTGGGCCCGGTGGGCCAGCAGCGCCTTTTAGACCGTCTGGCCCAGGGAGTGACTCTCCGTCGGCGCCCCTGTCTCCCTTCTGTCCAATCTCTCCAGGGAGACCCCTCTCACCCTTAGGGCCTTCAACATTCCTGCCTGGAATGGGACAAGAGGCACGAGCATGCAGCATTATTTTCATACACTCTGAGATTATGAAGAATGTTATTATTCAATATCTAAATTATGACTGATTGAGGTACTTCGTCTTACAGGTATGTGAACATACAGTATTTATACATACTTTGTTCACTTTGTTTTCTCTATATGATCTTATTTTTTTCAAATGACAAATGACTATTGCGGTTGGTGACTGCTTAGGACAGTTTGCATGGCAGTGTAAATAGTTACATACAGTACTACAAGTTTTTCATGGCATGCATGCATCAAAGAGCCATCCTTACCAGGAAGTCCAGGATCGCCTCGTAGACCAGGGTATCCTGTGAGTTAAGCAGATGAGCTATTAAGGACAGCACTAAGCTACCAGGTTCTATGTGAATTAATACCCAATAATTTTTTTCTGCATTTTGCATTTAACAGAAAACAAAAGAAAAACAGAGGTGATATGTAAACAAACCCACCTCTCTCTCCTTCAGGGCCAGGAGGGCCAGGTGGTCCGGCAGGACCTGGGGGGCCATCACCCTTTCCAAAAACGAACAGTCTCACATTATGCAAGAATTTTATATTTTATCCCTGTCCTCATTTTTCAACATACTGGTTATTGGGTCTTTTTTTTTTTTTTAAAAAGCCTCCACGTAACAATGATGCTAAAGGGGTACCCTGCGTGACAAAACAGTGTCTCTTTTCCAGCCCGGTACACCAGGCACTCTGGCTGCACAGTGACAATACCAGAGATGTTTTTCTTAGAGGAAAATTGTACTCTTAATTGCACTTAGAATTAAATATGGTTATAGTCACACTTCATTCTGAGTAGACTTATGTCTCATTTTCATCAATTCAATTGTTAAGATTTTGGAGATATTATATAACTTTGTATATAACATGTTTATAACATGTCTATAACCCTACACTATATGTCCTAACTTGAAAAGATACACACCCCCTAACATCCTAGCATAGATTTCCATGCATCGTGCTAACTAATTAAGGATTTGTAATGTATAGTACCATATATACATATATATCGCACCAAATACAGTAGCACCAACTCCAGGCTAGAACAGGATTCTGTCAGAAATACCCTTCAAACATATAAGATTGAGAATAAAAGTTTGCATAAATAACTAATCCCCCTATATGCAATACCTAGTTTAGAACATACAGTAGTGTTATCTATAGTACCATGGTTACACATATCAGTCTGTGGTAAATGTGGTAAAATAGGTCTTACAAATCCGGGGGGTCCTCTCTCTCCTTTCTCGCCCTGTAAACAAAAACATACATAATTGCATGACAACAGTACTAGAAAGGCCCAGATATGGTCAAATACACACCTATAATAAAGCACAGTTAGTGTTCACAAAGGAAACCTACCGGTCGGCCATCGAACCCAGGGTTGCCAGGGTATCCTCCATCTCCCTAAAGAAATCAGTAAACAACAACATGTTGAAGCATTTTTATAAAACATTTAATTTTAGTATTTGAACTACTTCCTAAAAGTACAACATTTTTAAGTTGTTCACAACTAGGCCTGTACCTTCAGTCCAGAGTCACCATCTTTTCCTGGTTTTCCCTGAAAGGCAAAGTAACGAAAAACAAATGACTTTCACCGTAATTTTAAAAATCTGGGTGTAAAATTTGCTCAAAACAAAATATAAAACAAGATGTTCTAGGGCTACGCTGTGTAGTAAGCAGTATAAAACCTTAACACTTCTTCTAAGGAGGCTGGTTGTTTTGGTAGTGATTATTGAACACACTAGTGTTCTGAGATTTAGCACTTTTATTTTATTTTAATTTATTTATTTACAGCTGGACAGCTCAGTCACTATTGGCTCGGCAGCGAAGGGTAGCTCTCTGGTACTTTGTTTGTTTTTGTTTGGACATTCAAACTCAATCCTTTTGTGTACACTTTGTATACTACTTACTGTATGTCAGTGTAGTGACACCAACGGCCAGAACCAAATTCCTTGTGTGTGTGCTTAATTGGCAAAAAAAATCTGATTCTGATTCTGAAGAATTCATCATAAGAATTACAAACATGCTTTGTCCGACCCCCAAGGATAACAAACTATGATACCCCCATGTTAAAACATAAAACATATCATTATTGTATGTATAATCAGCCACCCACCCTAAACCTCTAAGAGGTGCTTTAGGTTGCCTTCACACTGTGTCCGTTTAGCTGGACCGTACCCGAGTGTGATTACTCCCCCCTAGCAACGTCGCAAAAACGGCAGTTTATTTCCTGGTTTTGGAATAGATAGCATTCAAACTGCAGCGGAGTTCTAACGAACCGTACCCCAGACCACTGTTTTCTAGCGGCCCCTGGTCCGCACCCAGGTTCGGTAGACTGTGTTCACATTAGCAAATATCACCAAACCATCGGTCCAAACAAACTCAGGTCCGGACCAAACGGTCCAGTGTGAATGCGCCCTTAGTAATGACAATGTGTCAATGTGTTCTAAGAGCAAGTTTAATTCTTTTAACATTTAGCACATGATATTTGAGGTCAAATAAAATGAATTGTTCAGCAAATGGTATTTTATCCATATAATCAGTTTTTGTTGTTGTTGTTTTTTTATTTGTTATTTTAATCTGTTCAATTCATGATTTCAACTGTAACTATTTTCAAAGCTGGACAAATGACATCTCTCTGAGGTCTGCTTTTTTCTCCATGTTGCATTACTTTACAGGGTGTGACGGTTAGGTCAAGTTTCGTCTTGACAGACAGTATACTGTAGAGTGCCATAATGATGGCGGCTCAAAGATGAAACCAAAGGAGGGACTTACTCTGGGTCCTGGAGGGCCTTGTTCTCCTTTTACACCGTTGGCACCTATGTTACAAAAACCCTGTGATGGAGAAGAGACACACTTTTTAAAAGACACATCAGCGCCCAGGAGGATGTGCACTGCTAGTACAGTCTAATCATCCATCTCTTGCTCACTGTGACATGTTGTGTTTGTTACATGTTTAGTGCACATTGCTGCTATCTCTGGCAGGTTAAAAAGAGTTAGAAAAACCACTTACTTTATCACCTTTTTCTCCCTTAGGACCCTGTATGCCCTATACAAACACACACAGATATGTCATAACAAATTAATATTTACTGCAATGAAATCTACTCATTGTCACACTTTCTTTATATCTGGGCAGCTAGGTACCGGAGGTACGGTGGAGATGCCGGGGCCGGTGGCGTCGCCTGCACTGCCTGGTGGGCCTGGCGGACCTCTGAGTCCAGTTTCACCCTGAGGAGAGAGGAGCAACCCGAGTACAAGAGGTCACCAGTCTGTTGCTCTTATGATGGTCTGCAGTGTATTACTAAAATGTATGTATTTCAATGGGCATAGGCAAACTGTTCATTTATGTTGTTCAGACTGCCCCACATGGTACAATGTGGTATTACACAATAATTGGGATAAGGCTAGCTGGTTTGCATGCTAATATCTGAGCATATTGTAAGATACTGCTCAGTAAAACCTTTCCTGGGTAAGAAGAGAATACACTTCTGTTTTTAAACCTTATTGTATACCAGAGCTCTAAAGTATAGGGCACATTTTTTTTATATTTTGTTTGTGTTGCATTATGCAATGTTTTGGTACAGTATATGACTGTGGTTTCACAGCACAATGTGTAAGAAGATTACAACACACATACTGAACAGTGAAATCCATGGGTGGGATGATCTGATTAGGATAAAGAATATAGCAATCAAGATTACCTTCTGGCCTTTCTCGCTCACAAAAGACAGCCTGTCACCCTGTAGCAACAACAAAAAGACACAAACAGCCCTGTAACAACATTCAGTTTTTGACACGTAGCAGTAAAAAGTAATCTGATTGGATGTGTAGAATATGATCATCCAGTCAGTGCTGTGTACTTTCATCCATTCCTACCTTGTCTCCCTTTGGGCCAGGTAGACCTGGGTGACCCTGCAATGATATGACCATTAGAGATATGACATACGAGAGAAGAACAAGGATTTCAGTTGAGCTCCCATCAATGGATACTCTGGACATAATTCTTCAAAAACATTCCCAAGATAGTGGAGGTGAGAGGACTTACTCTTGGTCCTGAGGGTCCTTGGGGCCCCATTGGGCCTGGTGGGCCTGGGAATCCACTGGATCCCTATTGGAAAAGGGACATAATTCAACAATGTATACACTCACTATAGACTACACAACAAAAGGATATCATTATCTAAAAGTAATGATAAAATATCTTATAATGATGATAAGTATGTAATTATGATGATGATGATGATGAAGGATACTCACAGGCTGCCCTGGCTGTCCTGGTCGTCCTGGTTCACCTTTCTGAGGGATGATACCGCCAATGATACCGCCTGGGTCACCCTAGGACACAGAGGAAGAGGGAACCGTTGTATGTCGTCGCACAGCAGATAAGAAACAAACATGTGTCTGTATTAAGTCTAGTCTAGCTAAGAAAAACCTGGAATAGGCAAGCTTTCTTACCTTCATTCCAGTAATTCCAGGAATACCCTAGGGAAAGGAAAAGGTGCTGGATTAGGAAGTGTCATATACAAACTATATCAGTTGTATGGCTGTGGTGTAATGAGCTTATAAAATCGGATATCTTACAGGAGGACCTAGGAGGCCGGGCACGCCTGGGATTCCATGGAAACCTGGCTCTCCCTGAAACCCCAGTCAGATGCGGTAAAATACATCATGTTATTATGAGACCATATGTTGCATGTACGGATCACACCATACATGTTGGTATGTGATTCATACATGTAAAATGCTTTGCAGATATAGCAAAGGGGGGCATTCAGAACACAGAACAGAGAGGGTGAAAATGTTGACCTTTGTTCCGTTGCATCCTGGGATACCGGTAGGTCCAGGGGGGCCGTCCTGTCCTGGGATACCCTGGAGAGGAAAAAACATCATAGAATGTGACCAACATGTGCCTACACTGCTGACGATTGCTTCACTATTATTATTAAGCAAAGATTTCAATGAAAGTAACATTTTATACAGCATATATTCCATCAGAATACACTGTAGCACCTTTTCGTAAAATATCTTAAAAAACACTTAGTACAATAGAAATAAGACTTACAGGTAATCCTGGGTTTCCTGGGAAACCTGGCAATCCTGGAGGTCCCTGTTAAGACGAACGCATGGTACGTTTACAACAAAGATGTCATTCTTAATTCACACTGATAGCAATAAGTGTAGGGGCTTCATTTAGCCAAAAGAGCCAGATGGTGGGAAAAACTTACGCGTGTTCCTTTTAGTCCTGGAGACCCAGGCTCTCCGTTATCACCCTATGGGAAGAGAGAGAGCATGCAGGGCTTTAGAGATGAAGTCGGTGTGGAACCAGGGTAGAAACTAATGTGACGTTTTGGACTGGTCAAATGATTGACCAAGTTGATCTCACCCGAGGTCCCATGGGCCCAGGAGGGCCTTCATGTCCTTGCATCC
Source organism: Alosa pseudoharengus (assembly GCF_046254945.1). Classification (NCBI taxonomy): domain Eukaryota; kingdom Metazoa; phylum Chordata; class Actinopteri; order Clupeiformes; family Clupeidae; genus Alosa; species Alosa pseudoharengus. The sequence continues at coordinate 31,429,111 of NW_027468718.1, read as the reverse complement.
CAGGAAATCCCATGTTGCCTTGCAAGCCAGGAAGTCCCCTCTCACCCTAGAGAGTAAAAAGGCATATATGCATAAGGACAGTAAGGCATACTTCAGACTAGCTTAAGCAGTTCAGCTAACCTTTAAATGAATCATTTTAATCAGGCTGCATAATAAATTGGTGTTTCAAAATTAACCACAGTAAATCATCTAAATTTCTCAAAGTAACACAATGCCTTTACACTGAATGTCATTTTTAGCTGCTGTTCTGCATGTATGTAACATTACCACTAGATGGAGCCACTGAACACTTGTAGAAAATGCCCCAATAAACTATGTAGGCCAGCACTTGACCAATATTGTACAGGAAACTAAATCACTCTGCATAATTGATTGAATTGGTCTTTCAAAATCAACCACAAAAAAATATCTAAATTTTTATATGGTGTGAGGAGTTTATGAAATGACACAATGCCTTACACTGAATGCCAATTTTAGCAGCTGTTCTGCATGAATGTAATGTTACCACTAGATGGTGCCACTGTACTCTAAAAGGAAATGCCCCAATAAACTATGTAGGCCAGCACTTACAGTAACAAATAATGAAAAGGAAACA
>NW_027468718.1:31413516-31423516 GCF_046254945.1 Alosa pseudoharengus | reverse complement strand
GTATGTGCCTGTCTCTGTGTGCATATATATGTGTGTGTGTGTGTGTGTGTGTAGGATTTAGTTTTTCTCAGAAGGGTGATTGAGTCTAAACATGGCCTGTAGCAAGACAGAGGGTCTAATGGCAGATCTAATGCCAGCTTGTTTAGACTGAGCCACACCGAGCTCCCGTTGATTATTAAGTTCGCTTTCTCAGCTTTTGGGGATGTTGGTTTGACGGGAGAGTCGTCACGTTCTGCATGTCCCACGAGGGCTCTGTTTTTTTCCTAAAGGCTTGCTGAAAGGCAAAATAAATATCCGTTGCTTGGAGCTTTTGGACGACTTGCGTGTGTGCATATGTGTTTAAGCGGAAGCACGTGTTTGCACGAGGCTAGTTGATTACTGGGCGTGTTTGTGCTATGAGGGTTTTGTTGTCTTTGTGTGTGTGTGTTGGTATGTGTGTGTGTGAGGCGCTATGCTCTGCACCTCCAAGTCATTTGTACTTGTTTATTTGTCTGTGCCTGCATTTGTTTGGTTATGTATAAAATATTTGGTTGGAGACCTTCACTGGACAAGCCCTTGGGCTAAAATATGTTTGTTTCCAAATAAGAACAGATAGAATAAAACAAATAAAATGAGAGAGAGGGAGAAAGGAAAAGAGAGAGAGAAAAGAAGGGAGAAAGGGTAAGAGAGAGAGAGAAAGAAAGAGAGAGTGGAGTAATCATGAATGTTTACCCTGGCGGAGAGAGAGACGAAGGCCACGTGTAGAACTGCTGAGAATGTTTACCGAGATTAAGAGATGCGGAGAGGAAGACCATTACGACCGAACAAAGGAGAAGAGGCACAGAGGGGCAGTACAGTGCCGAGAAGTTACCCAGATGCCCCAGCAGCAACACACACAGGACTCAGGAGAGAAAGAGAAACTCTCCAAAACATTGAGAAAGAGCCCAAAATGATTTAGCTAATTGCTTAGGTCAGCCCAAAACCAAACTCCTGTAAACATGGCACTGCTCCCCTGGTACTTCACAAGCACACAGAGTTCTGGTGGGCCACACCCTCCCTCACTGCCTTCCAGTCATTACACAGATTTCTCAGTGTACCAGCAATGTGAAAGAGGACTGATAGCAGCTGGCTAGAAACCATCAACAAAACCTTGTAAACAAACATTATATAAGCTATGTGGTACACAACACCCCTTATGCAAGAGACAAATCAGAGCTGCCAACCCTCATGTATTGGATTTGCAGGGGAGCGCGTGGAGCCAATCAAATGAATGAATCTCACGGTCAATACGTGAGAGTTGGCAGCTCTGCAAATAGACATATAGAGTCTGGTCAAGCTCAACATGGCTTCAGCAGGTGGTTTGTATTGACAAGCTGTCCAGAGTGATGGAGGATTGGAGTCAGTGGTAGTGTCATAATGAGGATGGTCAGTGTTCTGTTCAGCTTCTTTCGCGGAGGAGGACGTCCGCCAACATGGCGCAGAACATTTGTGGGAAAACCACAAGTGGGAATCAAGTGTTGTGAAAAAGTAAACAGGCAGAGACAAGTAAACATGAGTTACCAGTGTGAGTTACAAGCCTTGAAGCTTTTGGGTGAGTCATAGTGGGCTGTTAAGGAGAGTTAAAAAGTCATATAGAAAATCAAATCAACTGTGACTCAGAGACATAATTACTGTGCAGTGACTCGTGCTCACCAAGACACATGCTGAACTCGATTTAGGGATCCAAACATTTAAAGGTTTCTATAACTGATGAAGTCGAACTCCTAAAATAGCGAAGAGCTTTTTTTCCCCAGAAGGACACCCAGATTTAATCAAGGCTCCAGCATTGCTGAGATACTGAGCGCATGAAGACATCCTTTCCTCTCATCTGACCGGCGACCATGGCAACGGGAGTTCCCCACACACTGGCACACACATAGCACCTCTTGTTTGTGTGGGCTTTTTGTTGTTGTTGATGTTTACGTTGCCCTGAGTGTCATCTGCGAACGCAGCTGTCTGTTCTGAATTTGCTCCACAAAATTAGATCAAAGTGCTGGTGAGGGGCACAAAGATCCCATTTTGTGACCAAGACTCGAGTGGGTGTTTCTAAACAGAATTGGTACTTTCATGAGTAGTGCTAGTTCTAGTGTTTACTTCCTACACTCCATACTACAAAAGATGAAATCATTATAGTATAGTCCAGTTATTTATATTCAGTTCTTGCTAATCTATATGGTAAGGACCCATTCATGTAGACACATGCTTCTTTTATTACTCTTTGGCCAGTTCATTTGTGGTAACTGAGGCCTTTCATGCACAAATCCACTTCATATTCCCTATACAAAAGTGATGATAAATAGAAGTTTTTTTAACAGAGTACTTCCCCAAAGGGAGCATGGGTGGAGTCATGCTCTGCATTTTTGCACTTGCATCTTATACATCAAAACTCTCAAATGATAAGCTAAAACAGGTTTGTGTTATTGGTTAATGGTGCAAATTTGAGCCTGGGTTATGTGTGTCTGAATGACCCTGGGGTCAAAGGTCAAGTACCTGCACGTCATGTTAATGTGTGTGCAAAACACACCTCTGTTTCCATAGTTAGGTCTGGTTAGCCTCCAACAAGCTCGTTTGGCAACACAGGCTTACCCCTGTGCGTACTGACATTTCCCAGAAGACCATGAAGTATCATTTGTGTGTGTGTGTGTGTGTTTGTGTACAGTGTGTGTTTGTGTACAGTATGTGATGTGCTTGAGGAGGTGCATAAGAGGTTGTGTTTGTGTGAGAGTGTATCGGTCTGTTTGTGTGTGTGTGTGTGTGTGTATGTGATGTGCTTAAGGAGGTGCATAATAGGTTGTGTTTGTGTGAGAGTGTATCTGTGTGTGTGTATGTGATGTGTATAAGGAGGTGCATAAGAGGTTGTGTGTGTGTGAAAGTGCATGTGTATGTGTTTGTGTGTATATGTGTGTGTGCACACACACATGTGTGCATGCTTGAGTGTGCTGAGTGTGTTTACAAATGATACGTATCTGCATGTGTGTGCCATACTTCACTTCACGCTGCGCACCGTCCCACTGGGCTGGTTGCTACTAAGAGGTATGCAGCACACTTGCCTGCTGAACAGTGCACGAGAGCCATGAATCCTGCCCACGTGTGGCGATGGGGACAGACATTGTCCTGATTGTTTTCCCAGAACGCCGAGAGGCAACCGTGTCCTCAGAACAGTGTGGGAGGAGAGTCAGCAGTCTCCAGCAACTCTGATAAATGATGCTAACTGTATATACCGGTATATATATGTATATGTTTCAAATGTGAAGAACTTTGAGCTGCATTCTGTGAATGAAAGGAGCTATAAAAATAAAGCTTATTATTATTATTATTATTATTATTATTATTATATATGTAGCACTACTGTTAGGGTTTCCATACAAATGTACAGCGCAGATCTATTTGACCTGAGGAGACTCTGCCATTGTTACTGGTCTCTAGTAAGACAGACGCTGAGTTTTATACAGACAGACCTATTTTTCACAAACACATTTTCTTGAATAATGTGAAAGGCCCATGTTTTCAGTGGGCTAAAGTGATCGGGGCAGTTGTATAGGTTATCGTGATCACCAATCTTTTATAGCGATAAACTGCTGGCTTGTGTTGATGTTTTTGTTTTAGAGAGCTAAAACAAAAACATTCCTGGCTTTGGTATCTGCTTCCCTCTTTATCCTCCTCTCTCCCTCTCTTTCTGCTTCTCTCTCTCTCTCAGTTTCTCTCTCTCTGTTTCTCTGTCTCCCTCCCTCTATGTTTCTCTCTCTCTGTTTCTCTGTATCTCTCTCTCTCTCTCTCTCTGTTTCTTTCCAGCTTTCCTCTATCTCTGAGGGAAGCCAACCTGACCTTCCTTCCAGAACAGATATGTGCAGCGGAAGAGAGAGAAGATAACTATATTAACTTGGCCCTCCAGCTTCCTGTACCTAAGTCAAAATGAATGTACCTCCAATATGCCTTTCCCCTAACTATGGTGAGTCCAATAAAATGAACAACTTACGATATGTTATCATCTCTTCCTCTAACAGTGGTGGGATGGGTAAAGGCTTAACCTCTCAGTAAAACTGACCTACCCTCTGGTAACCACTACAGTAAGTGCATGCAAACTAAACTATATACTATATTGTTTTTTAACGGCTCTTTAAAGTTCATGACAATTGCCACTTTCTCACCAAATTTCACACTCGGTCCCATTACATTGAGGTAAATAGCTTTCCCACAGCATTCCATGCTGACCAATAGTTTCTCCATCACAATGGGACTCATGTCGCAACATAGGGACTCATGCCTTCCATGTGGGGACAATTAAGGCTTATTTGAGGGCTGTAGACTGAGTCTGAGCAGTAGACTCAGAGAGGGTTGATTGGCTTAGACTGACTGACCGGGCCCCTGGGTCCATTAGGTTACTGATGAACATGTGTAAAAACGCACTCACTTACTCTCACTCACAGTGGGCGTGTGAAACACACTGTTGCTACAGTTCAGGGTGGCGTCAGGACTGGCGGGAAGAGAACGTGTGAACACTACATTCTCAGACTGTGTGTGTGTGTGTGTGTGTCTTGTATGCACTGAGCAGCACAATATGCATTCAAGTGCCTGTATTCATGTGAGGAAAAAAAACAGTCAAGTCATTCTTTAACATCTCACAAAAGTTTCACCAAAGTTATTCTCTTCCTTATTTCAAGGTGTCCCTTTCTTCTCTGCAAACTTACTTCCGCTAGACAGGAAACACAAGCTTCCTATTACAAACTGAACTGCTTTATTGGTGTGGTATTAGGGTTGGCTGCAAATGAACAGCCTTGAGACAGAGCACTAATGTTGAGAAGATTGAGGAAAGCCACTTGTGATTCGGTAGAGAATGGAAGGAAACCCATGAAGGAACTACCCTGCCTTACATGGTGTGAACCATGAGTCTCTCTCTCTCTCTCTCTCACACACACACACACACACACACACACTTTCTTGGTAAATTACCGCTAACCATCCATTGCAGTGAGTCAACAGCTGTTTCTAAATTACATGCAACATCTGCGCACATCTGCATGTTAATCTGCTCACTGCCGGTATGGGAAGAGGAGGTTCAGTCTGTGATTAGCTCAAATGGCTGACAATGCACACATTGAGGCTCAGACGAGAGAGAGAAAGAGAGGGAGAGAGGGAATGAGAGAGAGATACAGAGAACGAGAGGGCATCTCAGGTCATCATGGCCTGATGGGGAACATGCCCATTCCACACATGGGAACAGGCCCTCAGAATCTGACTGCCTCCTACACTACAGTACAGTACATGGCCCATGAGTTAGCTGAGCTCAATGCTTCACTTTGATTTTGAATGCTTGAAACAGAGACTTTAATTCAGTTGACAAACCCAAAATAATACAATTGCATTTCATCAAAGAGACATTGCATGCAAAAGTATACGAGCGGATCCTCACTCCCACCCGGTGCTTGTTTAAACTGGCCCTGGTTGTGTCCAGTGCAAACCCAATGCCACATGCAGAGATCAGACAGTGGCCTTTGGTAACACTGAATGTTTACTTTTTTAAGCAGTAATAAGGTAGTGGAAGATCAACTGTTATAACGCATGGGTGAATATTATTGAGCGGAACTGGGGCCTCTGTGGTAAGCTGGGCTCAGTGTGTTTGCCTCTGCTGTGGTTTGAGCTGTGACTCGTGGCTCTAGCACAGAAACACAGTGATTTTTCCCTGCTCGCGGAGACCAAAGGCGCTGACCACAACCACAGCTGCGGCTCTCATCCCGTCCCGGCCAAACCACGCTCCGCCACCCTGCCATCTACTTCTGGGTACATGTGTGTGTGTGTGTGGGGGGGGGTGTCGGTGGAGTGACTCAGTTGTGAGGAGAGCTGCAGCAGGGCACGTTCCCATTCGCCTCACAGCTGTGCCACTCTCTGCTCTCTTCTCCTCTCTCTCTCTCTCTCTCCGCTCCGGGCAGCGCCGGAATTCCTTTGCCTTGTCTGGTGCCGGCGGAGCAAGCAACTGCGCTCCGGCCGTTTACTGCCATACTTGGAAGATGACAGCGGTTCGTTCCCTAAACAACGCTGACAGCATCTTGGCACGCTGCAGCGTAACGGCTGGACCAGGCTTGTATAGCCTCGCTAACGATTCGCAGAAAAAGTGGCGGAGGAACAAAGCCATGCTTCCTCCGCCTAGATTGAATTCAAATCAACAAACGTGACTTGTGTGGGTTGAGACGTGGGAAAGGAGACATTTACGAGCAGTAACTGTAACACTATTAACGGTCAGGGCTTTGTTGGAGAGTGGCTGTCAGTGAGCTGGGAGGCTGCAAAGACTCCTGGGAAAGAAAACCTCCAAGACTGTGTTATGGTCATACAACTTGATGACCTACAGTAGGCTATAAAGGTGACACCTAACTTTTAGTAGGTTTGAATATCAAACCCTGACGAAGACCAAGTGACTGGTCGAAAAACATGTTGACTTTTTAATCAATGTATGTAGCCATTATAATAAAGGCTTTTTAAACGTATCCTTCCTCATTTGTCACCCTCCCTGGAGTGCCTGGATTGCTCTCTTTCTCTTGGAACCTCCAAAAGAAGTGTGTTTTACTGTGGTGGATTGATCCATCTAATAATCTCACTCTCCCTAATAAAAAAAACAGTGAAACACAATACTTTCCAGTAAAATATTGCTCATTTTGAAAGAAAAGAAAGAGATTTCACCTCCGTCACACTGGAAGCTTGTGAAATCACAACAGTTGACATTGGACATGATTTCAGGCAAACCTGTCATGTAGTGGTTGGTCATTTTGTGTGATGTTCAGCAGACCCCTTCCGATCAGCACAGGCGGTCCTTGGCCAACATGTGTATGTGGACAACATTATGTAGACTTCTCATCGTTTCCATGGGTTAATGTCTTTTCAAGACATTTGGACTAGTGTCTCCAGTTAGGATGTTAGAGTCTCCGTAATGTGGAACTTTGTTCAGCAGAAGCCGAGCTGGATTGAAGTGTTCCTGTGCCAAGCCACCGTTAAACCACACAACATGTGAAATGGGCCAATCTGCAGAAGGAATCCATCGGCCGGGGCGAAAATATTTATCATTTTCATAACCTGCTCCAGATGTCTGCCCAGCAGGCCCTGTAGTACATGCTGAAGACCACTCACGCCCCCGTCCAGCGACAAATCAAAACCATACCGCACCGGTGTGGAGCAGCAGTGCCGAAGGGAGAAAAAAAATGGGGAACACTCTCATTTGTTCAACCTTTGATTTGTCTTTTCCGTTTTCCCACGGCGTGAACGTGATGGCTTGGCACTCGAGACACGCCTGTGTGTGTGTGTGTGTGTGTGCGTATTGTCGACTAGAGACGTGATGGCTTGGCACTCGAGACACGCCTGTGTGTGTGTGTATGTGTGCGTATAGTCGACTAGAGACTGGAGTGGGCTGGTTAGAGCAGAGGTTATCGCTGTGGCTGGCGTGTTTGAAAGAGAAGCGTAATCCTGGGGGCCGGCCGAAGGGCTTAATGAGTCACAGAACAAGAGGCACCAGGCTCTCCTCGAGCGTGACGGAGCGTGACGGAGCGTGACTGTGCCTCGGCTTCCTCCAGCAGGGAGGAGAGAGGGATGGTGGGAGAGCTGAGGGCTTCAAGAGTCCGGCAGTGGCCTACAGGCTCCTTCTGGTGGCGGCGGGATCAGATGTCATTTGAGATAAAGCAGAGATGCCCAGAATGTATGGCAATTACCATCCTCGTCTGGAAGTCTTACACACGCACAAAGGAATGATGCACATGGCACACAATGCCAAGATGGGAAACTTGAGCTGCAGAAGTTCCCAAGTTTTTAATCATTTGTGTTTGTTTGTATATACACACATAGATGTGTGTCAGAGAGAATTTGCCTGTGCATTGCCTGTGTGGGTGTATCTGTGTGTGTGTGTGTGTGTGTGTGTGTGTGTGTGTGTCAATTCCTGCGCTTCTGTGTGTGTTCTTGTGTGTGTATGTCTGTCTATCTCAGTGAGTTTGTGTTGTGGTATAAAATTATCACTATGGTTTGTAGACATCATGATGAGAAAACGAGTTTGAAACTGTAAAGCATGTATTTATAACCTCAACCATATTCAAGTAATACACTGAAGTTATTCCTCCCCCTATGTGCGCTCTGTATCCCTATGTTTCTCTTTGTCGCTAAATAAAATAAAGCCGAACAACGATCCTTTCATAAACGCCACCTGTGGGTTCGAAGTTGCCAAATGTTGTGTCAGCATCTAAGGAGGGGTATAAATGTTGGTGTTCAACAATTGTTCGGGAGTGCGATCGTGCGATCCACTTTGTGCTATGTAGTCATTAAAGCAGGGGTCTCAAACTCCGGCCCAATTCCGGCCCGCAACCTAATGTCAAAATAATATGTAAATCGGCCCTTGAGGGTATTTTTAATTGCAACAAACAACAACACTGGTTAAAATAGACAATAGATCCAAGACGGTGACAAATTTGTAGGCTACTCTCCTCCACTAGTTGCAGAGCTTCGATTCAAGCCCAAATTCGCTGCACAAAGTTTTCAGGAAATGTTGTATTACACGCGAGAAACACGAAGACGTGCATTTGTTTGTAATGATGCGGAAGCGATGCAGGCCATAATTTTGCACAAATTGAAGCAGAAATAGGCCGACACCAAATGTTGAAAAAACTTTCACGTGTGATGAAGTCTTGGGTAGGCTATGCTATGCTATAATTCACCTATTCTGATTCTGAAGGAGAATATCTGCCTTTTGGAGATTATGATCGACTATTAACAGTGATAGTCACGGTGCTTCTGTGAATGGAGGTGCGTCTTTGCGTGTATATGACTGTGTCCACTAAGCATACCATGCTTATTTCGACCCCCTGCCCAACATAGCTGGAGGTGGCAGTGGTAATCGTGATGATAGTGTCCGTAATGGACGTGGTACAGACAGCAGGGGTAGTAAAAATAGGGCTCTGAAGAACTACAAAGTCACCCAGGATAGGAACTGATTTGACTAGGCAACATTATTGTAGGCCTATAATAACGGTTTGAGGTTATAGGCTAGTAATAGTTTACTATTGTTGGTTTACATCTTAGGCCTACTGTTTTCCTGTTAATTTGTTATATGGGTAATATAACAAAAAAGAAAGTAAACCTGCTCCAGTATTTACTGAAAGGTGCATAATTTGAGGTGCTTGCTATCCAGTGGCAAATTAGATGGGTAAATTTACCCCCTTCATAAACTTTTGTTTATACTCAAAGATTTTTATATTTACAGTAGAACTTTATCTCTGACCACTTTCAAACCTTTTGAAATTTTGATTTCAAAATCCAATGGTGTTGTTTTCTTAACCCTGGCACCTAAAGTTTGCCATGCAGGTTTAAATAAGTTATGTTTTTATGCTTTTTGTTTGTTTTTATAATTTGCATTAATATTTATTTTATCATTATTTTATTTATAAGCTAAGGTTGCTAGGTGTCTAAAAAGAGATAAAAACACTTGCACTTTCTGTTTGCAGTTTTGTGTGGTATTTGGAAAAACATTGCATTTTCAGAAATAGCCGGCCCTCCAATCAGATGACGTTGGCAGAAGTGGCCCCCAGCTCATTTGAGTTTGAGACCCCTGCATTACGTAAAGGAATTTTGCACGGAACTCTGCCGGACTTTTGCGCCTTCTTTTTGGGATACGTTTTTGACCTCAGCACTAATGGCGTATTTTCGTTACGTTGTAGACAAGATGTTTTGAATTTCTGGCCCGAGTCTTATCTAATACGACAGTGTGATCCTCTGTTATCCAGACCACCAGGCCGAGTGTTTGTTAGCTTCAAGTGTTTGTTAGCTTCGACACAAACACTTGAGGAGGGTCTAATCAGTAGACCACATAATGACCCCATTAAGACAGCACCCGGAGACCAAGAACCTGTCAACAGCACCACCAGCGGCTAACAGATGCCCCGATACACCAGGAGCCAAGTCCCCTATCAGGACCATGATGCTACGTATGTTTAAACACTACTGGGCTAGGGGTAAC
>NW_027468718.1:31391016-31411016 GCF_046254945.1 Alosa pseudoharengus | reverse complement strand
GCATTTTGGCTGGAGACGCCCTATGAAGAGGTGTTTCTAAGTCAGCACCTCTAAAAAGAATCCAAGTCCAGATAGCCTGTGTGTGTGTGTGTGTGTGTGTGTGTGTGTGTGTGTGTGTGTGTGTGTGTGTGTGTGTGTGTGTGTGTGTGTGTGTTTCGTCGAGTCAAGAGGGCAACATCTGTATGTAGGTCAACAGCTATTGGGATGAGGACAAGCCTGCTGCTGCTGCTGCCGCACGTCAGGAGAGTCCAAACAAAGCTCGGGGGTGAAGCAGGTCCAACACACTCCTTTAAAAGGCCTGTCTGGGGAACAGCGGCCCGGGCGAGAGAAAGAGAGAGAGAGAGAGAGGGAAGCAGCACACCAGCAAAGTGGAGTGCAGAACTCTTGGCTTTGATGAAGAGGGGGAAAGAAAATGACTGAACAAAACAGGGGGGGGATGGATGAAAGGATAACAAGTGACCGAGTGTTTGGGCCTACTCAAGTGACCGAGTGTTTGGGCCTACTCAAGAGTGCGCTGCTGTTCTGCCTGCCTGTAGGAGCCTCCAGTTCCCCTCTATCCTCCTCAGACAAGTACAATTCATCAGAAGAGGACGCAGTTATTCTTTCTCTCGTTTTTTTTTTAATTTAATTTCGTCAGCCATTTTCTCAGTGAACAAATAGGGTATTGAACGACAGAGGGAGGGGAATCAGAGCAGAATGCATTGTTCGGCCCGCAAGGATGCCAAATTCCAAAAGGCCACTGTGTATTTGAGAGTGGGGGTGGTCAGAGGGAGACAAGTGTAGAGAGACACTTGTCTCTTGTCACTTCTCAGTTTGAAAAGTGAAAAAATTGTGTGTTAAGATGAGAGAGAGAGAGAGAGAGAGAGAGAGAGAGAGAGAGAGACAGAAAGAGAGTCTGTGTGTGTGTGTCGTGTGTGTTGTGTGTGTGAGTATGTGTGTGTGTGTGTGTGTGTGTGTGTGTGTTTTCCTGCTATTCTAGCATGGAAGAGGTGGACGTGGGATTCAGGGGTCCAGCTTTTCTTTGCTTTTATGGTCACAAAGGCGAGAAGGGGCAAGGCCTAGCAGAATTTCCTCCTCTACAATAGGCTAGGAGCAGAGAGAACAGGCCATGCACGTGAGGGGGCTCTCTTTCACACATACACACACACACACACACACACACACACACACACACACATATACACACACATATATACTGTACACACACACACACACACACACACACACTCACATAGAAACACACGCACCTAAACAAGAGCCATAACACAAATAACTTCTCTATACCGACAGACCACTCACACACCATAAGTACCCAGAGGGCGGCTGTTTTCTCTCATAGCCCGAACCCCTTTTGGAAAACATCTGTCTAACTCGGAAAAAAACACCCACTGGAAAGGAAATCTCTCCATCGTTTCTCACTGTGCTCTAATATCTCCCTCCCACTCCCCACTACTGACCGGCGAGAGGCCTCTCATCACGCGTGGAGCTGCCCTCCACCGCAACACACCTGCCTCCTATCTCTGGAGACGAGCTTAGAAGAGCGTAGCATCGGCGCAATCAGAGATGGGTGATTGATTGTGTGTGTAAAATGCATAGCACGCTAAGGGTGCAACCCAACACCCTGACTCTCAGTATACTAGCAATGTGTGGCACAGGCATAGACGTATATTTCAACTAGAACACAGTGCTCCGAAGGATTCCGTTTGTTTTCCATGTGCATTCTAACGATCGAGTCAGGATGTTAATGCTGCATAACATTTCTGATCTCCTTCTCATTGTATCCCATTAATCAGTCAATGTTAAACATGAATGGTGAAAATAGGCCTTTCAAACATCACCCACCAGCTCTGGCATGCATCCCAGACTCTCCCCATCAGGGACCAGCTAACACGCCATCCCACCACCACACCCCAACCTCTCCCTCCATCCCTCTCTCCCTCCCTCTTTCTCTCCATCCCTCCCTTACCCAACCTGGCTAAAAACTGTCACTGGGTTGTTTTTAATCACAGCCAGGAAAGGGCTCTCTTTTATTCATGGCCCATCCAGACCAGGAAGGACCCATGGACAGGACGCCAGGTCACTGGGCTTCAGCGGAGACTGACGCAAAAGGCCAGCTATAATTAGGGTTTGTTTATCAGCCGGCAGGTTGGACTAAGTGAAAAAGCATCTGTGTCTGGGTTTTTTTAGGCGATAGGGCTTTCCTGATACCAGCTCCCAGCCAAAACTAGGGGAAAAAGTAAAGTTGACCTTGATTAAGGGACATACAACACATTAGTTTTGCAACACGGCACTACGAACGCACAGTGTTACTTGTCTTAATCAGTCAAGTAGCATAAACCAATGCCATGGCCTGGGTATTCTTAGAGATGAGGTTTTAAGAGGCTGTTGATATGGGATGCCAAATAATATATTTTCACTGGCCACAAATGAGCACTTAGAGACGAGGCGGAGAAGGAGAAGGGAATGAATCAGCTGGCCGCCGCGTCGCCACCCGTCTGGGGCGTGCGGTTCTCACACCAAGCCGTGGCTGGCGGGGCCTGACCTCTCCGATCTCGATGATGTGTGGCCTCATTTCCACGCCGCACCCCAGCCGGATAATGAATTATGTGTTCCCCCCCCCCCCGCTTCCTCCAGCATCGCTATGGAAACCATATGCACGTTGGGTGTCGGTCCATTATTTTTCCTCCTCTGCCTCCCCTGCATGACCCCCGTGGACTGCTGGGGCTTTCAAGTGTGCCCCGCGGAGTGAGAAAGTCTGCTTTTCCCAAAGTCTTTAACGTATCAATGTGATCAGCTCTGGCTCTGGAGCTGGGAGCTGGCCCAGGCCCCCGCCAACCAATTACTGCCATCAGGGACAGATTCAGCCAGGGGAACATGGCCCCACCGGGGGGAACAAAGAAAGACCTGATGATGGAGATGGAGTGTGAGAATGTGAGGCACACACACACACACACACACACACACACACTCAAGTGCACACACACACACACACACACTCAAGTGCACACACACACACACACACACACACACAAGTGCACACACACACACACACACAGACACACACACACAGACACACACACAAGTGCACACACACACACACACACACAGACACACACACACATTCACACACACACACACACACACACACACACACACACACAGACACACACACACACACACAAGTGCACACAGACATATACAGGCGCTCACACAAGTGCACACAGACATATACAGGCGCTCACATGCACACACACACACACACTTACATACGCACACCCTACTCCCTGAGGCCCAGCATCTTTGGCTCATTACAACCCTTACTGTACATTCACTTTCTCTCACACACACAGTCACACAATCACACACACACACACACACACACACACACACACACACACACACACACACACACACACAGAGACACACACGCACAGTCACACACACACACACACACACACACACACACACACAGAGAGAGACACACACGCACAGTCACACGCACACACACACACACACACACAGAGAGACACACACACACAGTCACACACTCACATTGCCTGCGCACTCTAGGGCCATTAGCATGCCTCACACATATGCTGATTGCCCTTGATGCTTATCAGTTTGGCTGAGGGCTGGGTCTGGCAGTGCCTTGCATGCCCCTATGCCCGTGCCACGTTCATCTGCTTCCATCTGCACCCCTGTCCTCCAGCACATTAGCTCTGATTGGTGTGGACAGTGCCCTGGACGCGATCCACTGACCGTGAGCAGAGGATAGATCTGGGGCCCATAGATGGATACCCCCCCCCCCTCCGTCTCTCTGATCATAAAACATGGTTGCCACTGACAATGGCAACGGTTGGATTTTACAGACACAGTGATGTCGGAGATGGTGAAGACATGGAAATCAAATCACATGGATTAGGCTGATGTGCATTGCTTTTGGGCGAGCTTAAGTCCAGACAATGTTACATTACATTTAGCAGACACTTCTTGACCAAAGAGATGTCTGTTACCAGGAATGGGGTCTTGTGTGCATCTGTGCATTCTTGTTGTTATTTGCAAAAAAAGAGGTCTGGATTTGCAATAAATCCAAAATATACAACAATGTGAGGTTGGGGGTTTTGGTCTGTTTTTAGATGCTGTCTAGCATATCTTCCCATACTCTGGGACTCCCATACCCATACTGTCTGAGAAAGTGGAAAACAAAAACATACACATGAATCATGTGAGAGGGATCTTACACAGACAACTTTTTTTATTTAAAGAACACTAAACATGGTGTAACATTTATGAGGGATTTGGGTATTTGATCCTTGACATGGCAGGACTCTGTTGAAACACACAAAGCCTTCCTTGTATGTGTGTGTGTCTGTGTGTGTGTGTGTGTGCATTTCCAAGTGAGTGTTTCGGTGCAGTGTGCATACAGTGTATGAATAAGTTCAAAGGCACCAACTAGGTTCTGGTATCAACACTACAGCATTCTATGACGTCAATGCTAAATCTGTCATGGCGGGTTAAAAGTGTGGAGCTCTAACGGGTGAAACCGCGGAGTGGAGAGGACAAGAGAGGAGAAAAACACCCACTGGAAGTGTCGCACACAACAAACCGAATAACCTCCCTCTAATGAACAGTCTGGTGCTTCTGTGGGCTCGTAGTGAATCTTCACAGAGCAGACCAACTGACACACACATCTGGCCTTTATTTCATTACTTAAGCCATTACTTATTGCTATTAAATGTCAGACCATGACACATTTTCAGAAAAAGCTGATCTTCCCAGAAATGTCTGTGGGTAAGAAGAAACCGTGTATCACCATTGGTGTTGAAAGGGAGTCTTACCCCTTGACCCTGTAATTTTTTACGGACAACTATGAGGCACCGACCAGCCACGCCCCATATTTACTGGATGCTTCGGCTATCCTCCGGGCCAGCTGCAAAAACAACGCCCCACAAAAAAACACAAACTCCCAAAATACAGCTGTTCAGCACCCACTGATTTACTATCTGGATAACCGGAGGATTCTGGCAAGGCAGAGAGGGAACATTGGGACAAGACGTGAGATTCTGAAGCGGGAATTTCCCTTGCCAACCAATCACATGGCCAGCTAGTAACAAAGGCTAATTGTCAGTCCACCTTAACTAATGCTTCCTGTACAAGCCAAAATCAAGTGTTTCAAATTTAATCGAGTTTAGGCTTGTTCAAATGAAAACAATGAGAACCTCGAGTGAGTTTCACTAACTTTATGTCTATTGTATAGCACTCAGAGCCACTGGTTAGTGTTATGCCAAAGGTGTCTGTCACAAGAGGAACAGCCTTGGGAGTCCAAACAGCAGTACTGTTGTCATACAACACTAAGTGCATTCAAACAGAAGCTGGCCATGTGCCATACATATTATACCTTATAATTTGACATTGCACCAATCAAGTTAAATAGTATAATGTAAAATGAATGAAAAATGTATCATTAATGTTAATATGTGTTGCTGATGGATGCTCATGTGCTTATTAGGCATTTACAAACAACATATTTTATTTTGGGAGGACATGACACTGGTGGTGACATAGATATGTGCTAGAACTGGTGACACAACTGTGCTGATTCACACTGATGGACAAACTAAGCTGAACTTTAAGCCAGTACAAACATCCGCTTCTCTGGTCTAAACACAAACACATAAATCTGTAACCTCTTGCTCCAGAGCATTGTCATGCCATATTTGTCATTTCAAGACAATTGCATTTGCTTCTGTGGACCCAGATACGAGTCTACCACATTGTGTACATCTGAGCACTATCAAAACAAACCTCCCAAATCCATTATGATTCTGTATGACTGGACGGCGTTATCTCAACTCTCCACTGGAGTCTATGAAAACTTAACACAAATAGAAAGGACCCAGGCCAGCTCTATAGCTTTTGAACCAACTGTATTGTGGTTTGGTGTTATAAATAAAGACCCGGGGCCTTTCTTTCTGCGAAGATGTCTTCCTATTCAGATTGACTGGCAGGGCAGATGGAAGTGTGTGTGTGTGTATGTGTGTGTGTGTGTGTGTGTGTGCGTGTGTGTGTGTGTCGGGGGGGGGGGTGCAGGGGGACAGAGGGCGTGATGTCCAGCCGAGTCCAGAGCCCTAGAGAGCGAGACCGAAGGATCAGCCATGGGTATCTCCGGGGCTCCAGTCTACACTCCTCCTCCTTAGGCTGGCTTAGATCCAGGGATCGTGTGCAGGCTACGGATCAGTCCCCGGACCCCAGCGTAGAGACCTCCAGAGAGACTCATAATGATAAACCAGGAAAACGCATTAACTTTTACCACTCCACTCACCTGTGACATTACGAGTGAAAGTCTGTAATCCTTAAGACATACACAATTATTGTGCCGACCTGAATTCTACATGCCTTTCAGAGTTAAGCTGTGCTTTTATTCTTAGCGCACTACTGAATTTCGTCCCATGACTCTGCAAGACAAACCATATGCATCCAATCTAAAAGAATAAAATAAGTAGTTCCAGTATTCCATTGTAACCACAGGCAGCGAAGGCTTTAATTATAAGTCTATAATAAGGAACCCCCTCTAAGCAAATCTAATGCAACTTTATCACTGCCTTTGTCCGGCCAAGAGCACCGACTCCCTGTTGGTCCCCAGGGGAGGGAGACTGGGGACTGGTTATAGGCTACCCAGCGTGAGAGTATGTGTGTGTGTGTGTTATTCCCTTCCTTAATGAAGGGAATAATCCCCCCTCTGCTGATCACCTGGGGTGACACAGATCCAAGCCAGGCTGTGGTCAGTGGGGCAGTGGGGCAGAGCAAGGCATCTCACAGACCACCCACTAGGTCACAGACTTTCACACACACACACACACACACACACACACACACACACACACACACACACACACTTTCACAAACATATGCGCGCACACACACGCGCACACACACACACACACACACACACACACACACACACACACACACCTTCAAACACTTGCAAACATATGCATACACTAACACTTGAACATTCACAGGCACAAATTAACCTACACAGCTTTTCGAGGGCTGGTGTGCTCAGTGGGGCAGAGATGTATGTTTCCAGTACTAACTGTGCTAACCTGCAGCCGTTTTGCAGGGATCATTAACGAACTGGACGGCTCTTGCTTTTTCCATTCCCTCATAAGCACCACACATCCCACCTGGTGTTGCTCAGAATAGAAAGGCAAGCGAGAGTAGCTAAAGCATGTCTTACACCTGTCCATACATGGGATGGCAGACAGAAAAAGACAGTACAGTACACCAAGTCCCACTGACCCCATTAGACAAGCAAGTACAGTAGACCCAGCCTCCATTGAGGAAGAGTTAGGGACATATTAGCCCTGCAAACCCAAGTACATACCATAACCCCACAACAGATGCACTTGTAACCTATAAGCCTATGCATGATGAAAAATATACAGCTACACCAAAAACCTATAACTCAAATTCCATACTTACACTGTTCCTTCTTTGGATGCATATGAATTGTAAATCCAATGGCAATGCTAAGATAACCCTCTGAGTGAGAAAGTTGTTGAGCACAAGAATCTTAGTAACAGAACGTCTTGGAAAGTTCAGTTAAAAAAGTATGATTGTCTGTGAACTGATCTGACTGCAGTACGCTGAATGGCAAAACACAGCAATATAACATTCCATTATCTAAAAGAGACAGATTGTTGGAAGACAGTTACCCTTTTTGTGTCTGAAGACTGTCGAAATCTAATTGCAGTTGGCCTCTTCTCAACTATCCCGAGATGCAGTCAAACTGTCTCAATCACATTGTCATTGATGACTTTTTCACACTCAGCTCAATACTGACTGCATTCCATAGGACATTCCACAGGACAACACCCATGACCCTATGGAGATGTGTTTGACAGCCACACACACTATGATTCTGTGTTGGTGATTATTATGTCAAGACCAAGAGTGACACTGTCTGGGAAAGGAATGAGATCAACATGCATCAATCAATATGCGTTTAGGCAATTTAGGGATTGTGACATATCTGCTACAGACACATTTCACTGTAACATGCTTTTAAGATTAGTCATGGGTATCCCATTTAGATAAATGCAAGCAAAACAATACACTGATAGCCAGCTCATGCATGATCAAACAGCTATAGTAACTATGCCATTTTAGAGACATATGCATTTAATTCAGGGCCTTCTGATCTAAGAACATGACCCTGAGGGCTCTAATAATTGCCAACCTAGCCTCTGGCCTAAACATTTTCAATCACTTCTGACAACGCTTCTGTACAGAACCAGCTGAAACCAATGCCTACAAATGAACAACAGACATCTTATAAGTGAGAGTAGACCTGCATACATTTCAGATCAGAGATTAACCTCCTGCCACGTCTCCCTCCATCAGCATCCTGCTACAGTTGGACACTACCTCATTCGAAAAAAGCCAAGGGGTCAAAGTTCACTTCAGGGAAATAGGTCATGACACAACCTCACTCTTCAAGTTCACATGAAATATGAAAAGTACAATGCTGTCACACACAGAGAAAGGGAGAAATGAAACCATGAAACTAACTCCATAGAGCCTTACTGGTGTTGAGAAGTCATACTAAAGGTGCCAGGAAGCACCACTGGTTATCTATTGCCAGGGTAGGTTAGGGTCCTAAGCATGTCAGTGGGTGTTGCTTTTTTTATGATTTGGGATTTTTTTTTTTTTTTTGGTTATTGGGTGCAGGCGGCCTTTAGGCCAAGGGTGAATCTAATTTCGACCCTCCACCTTAACAAGGGGGTAATTAATTGCAGGAAGCAACCACTAAGGAGGATCTGATAATCTGATGAATGCCAAACTCGAAGCACGTGTTGGGCAGTTCACAGTGCCGAACAAGAGGCAGATAGGACGAAGAACACTCCTCTCCTGGAGCCTGGCCAGTGTCGTGATCAGTATCACTAGATTCCTATTTACTCCCTGGCGGCATCTATGTCCAAACGCATATACATATATGGGTGAAATTTGTGAAATAGTACAGCCCTGACTCTGTCGTGTTTTGGCCTCGGGTCAAGTTATTTCCACACACTGCCGGCAGCCAGAGACCTCTGTGAGCTATTGAGGGAAGAAGTTGTTTATCTCTCTTTATTCAGATGTTTTTTTCTCCGTTCTTTTTCAACAGTGTGTGGACATCCGGAGCGAACATCTGCTCTTGCAAACTTCCTTTCGGTCGAATCTAAATAATGACCCCCCTGTGGTTCCAAAAATTAGGATTCGCACGGTCCATCCAGATGAGCCATTTTCATGACACTGTTGCTCCAATCACTTGCCTGTTGGAGCATTCCAAACAGGAAGCAAACAGATTTGTCTGCTTGGGAAATTCATCGGAAAATGGTCACACAGTCCTCAATCAAAGGACTGTAGTCAAACGTTTCACGTCTCCCCATCATAATGCAGTCGTGGCTATCCTTCAGTGGGACCACTTTTTTATGTGTTTCCATGCACAAACAAAAATTGTGGTTATAAGTCACAGGATTCGTTCAGAGTAGAGATTGCAGATGCATTGAAAAGAGTAGCTTTGCTTTCCAGGTTTATGCCAAATCAGTCATTAACTATGACCTCTCCATCCATCTCCACAAACCAAGCCTTAGTTCTAATGGTCTAATAGTTCCCTGTGCTAAGCCTGACAGCCGATGATGCACATAAAGTGAAATGTGTTTTCTTTGTGACACACTGTTAAAAAAGACACGGGCAGCCGTGGCCTACTGGTTAGGGCTTCGGGCTTGGCACACTGCTCCGGGTTAGTGTGTGCTTCACCTCACTGTGTGTTCAGTGTGTGCTCTGTGTGTCTCACTAATTCACGGATGGGATAAATGCAGATACCAAATTTCTTGTATATGCAAGTATACTTGGCCTATAAACCTGATTTACAAGACTCTAGTGGGTCCCTCAATTAACACCCCTCGCTGGGGAGGGGTGTGTCTGCAGACACAAGACTGCATTATAGTATACGACTGCCTCAAGCATGGGAGACTAATGACCCTTGCAGACAAAACCTTGTTGAAGTTGAAGAGATGGTATAGACATTCCCTGATGATGTCATTTGTTGTCCTACTAGAGCAAAGGCATCTCAAAGTCTTGTTCTAAGTTGATGAAAATGTATCAGGACCATTGATGTACGATATTTTACTAACCTATGCATATTTGGAATTCTGAAGAAAGTCATTATTTTGATGCCACTAAATTGAATACACATAAAAACAGATTTGAGCTATTACTATGTAGTCATCAAACTACACAGAGTTAACCAGACATGAAGCCAAAATAGACCTTCTTGTTACAAGTCATTTGCAGACATCACAATCTCTTTTGCGCACGCTCACATACATTCTGTCTCACACACACACACACACACACACACACACATGGGAAAGTACTACAGTAGGCCTATAGCCAGTAGCCTACTGTCGACCTACTTCAGCAGTGTTTCATGAGGGAAAAGAAGAAAGTTCTAAAAGTTCTTAAAGTTCTCCGCCTTACAAGTCTGGTTATGGCTACACCCTGATTGTGGGAGTGGTCAGAGCAGAGGCCATGCCCACAGTTACACTCCCACCTGTAAGCTACCGCTATCTTCATCCCCTGTCAGCAGCATCGAAGCAAAGTTCTTGTGTGCATGCAAACCTTACACAGCATCAATATATCTTACCTCTGAACCGACAGTCTTGTAAAAATTACATGAGCATATTTGATATGTCTTCTGTGCATTTTACAAAGACCATATGATCTATGAATAACTTCCATAACCAATGTATATGTAGATAAACCGAGAAAAGTGTAATTAACTGATGCAGCAGACATCTCCAACATGATGATAGGCTATATATGAAACGTTACTTAGGCATACAGAATAAAATGAAATTGTTCATTATTGTGATGTTTATATTCACACTGACACATTGTCCTTGTACATTAGACTGCTTTACAGATTCCCATTCAAGTGTAGCTCTCCTAATTCTTGGCGAGTTGGTTTTGCGCAAACGTTCACATATACAGTATACGCTATATTCCTGAAAATATCAAATATGAAAACATTAAATCTATAAAATAAGTCTGCATCATCTATAAAAAATAGATGATCAATACCACTTACCTTTGCTTTTGTCTTCTCTATACTGAAGGAGATAACGACCAGAAGAATCAGAGTGCTGCTGGGCAACAGCATCGCGGTAGCGCGCGTGGAACACTGTGGTACTCTGCAGAGTGTCCAAAACTACAATCGATAGACCAACCTACTGACAAAAACTTGTTCTCTGCCTGTAGTAAATAACTTTTTACCGGAGACTGTTCTCCACGTTAGTCTTCATCTTTCCTCTCGACGATATGTGCTCTGTTCAAAGTAACTTCTTCAACTTGTTGCCACCACACCCACCCACCTACAATTGCGACCACCCTCGTACACGATTCGAACACAAACTCATGTATGAAACCAACAGTTCCTCTTTAAACATAGTTGGGAGATAGTTTCCCCACGATTTCTAGTTCAGAGATCGGTAAATTGAGCTTTTTATAACTGAACAAATTGGTCATAACGCACAGATTTGGGAGTAACTGTTCACCACGCGCGAGTGTACGGAACTTTCTCGTGAACGCAGCATTCAACTTACAAGGCGCAAAGTGAAATCCATATCGTAAGTGTCCTTCAGTTCATAAAGTATTGTCTGCCTGGTGTTTCTCCATATATGCTTAGCCTGCATAGCCTTAATACGTTAATGTGGATATGTATCTGAGGCGTCGCTTGTAAGGTTAAGTTGGATCAGAGGGCAAACAATAGTAGCCGACTGTAATGTAAGTTCACATTAGCTTTCTGCATGTTAAAGTAACGATCATGTTATTGTTTTCTCATTGTATAGGGATGTTCAATAGATCTTTCACCGTAAAGTTCATGCTATTTCTAAAACAATATTGCAGTCTACCATGCATACAACAGGTGCGTTGCAACATTAACAAAAACTTGAGGCAATCTTTATTTCACACTGTGCGTTAATGCTGTCAGTGAGAACAAGAACTTATCTATGTGTTTGTGTGCTGCCATACACATAGCGGTGGTCCTCAATGGTTGTAAATGTTTTTATTTGGCAGACTACCATGCAGTAATATCAAACTCCATTCCGTGAGAAGAGCGGTTGAAAAGGGATGAAATTTGAAGTACGGATGGAAGGGGTGATGGGCCACCTACACATCAGGAAAACGAAACTTTTAAGGCAAGTTTATTGGTCATATCTGTCACATCTTGGATGATGCTATATTTTAATGGCATAGAACCTTATCATTCTCGTATTTTCATTTGCAGGTTTCTCATATTGTACCTGACGTTTATCGTCTTAATATCATAACCTTATCATTCTCGTATTTTAATTTGCAGGTTTCTCATATTGTGCCTGACGTTCGTCGTCTTGATATCTGAAACAAACGCAGTAAGTTGGCATTTTTTCATCACGATATATTCAGCAGATATTCTGCAAAACAATGTTCTTGTTACCGAGAAGTGTACTTAAAAAGACTGTAAGCCACACAGCTACTCACAGCCAGCTTGCTGAACACGCGTTTGAAATTCATGTGCGTGCAGTGAAAGTAGGAGTGTCTTTGTGTGAGAGAGGGAGTGTCATACAGGACCACCAGTGTCAGATATACGGGGCTAGGCCCAACGCAGCTTGTTGATGCGCAACAGATTTTGAAGAGAAACAAAATGACACAACGAATTTATAAACTGAGCATTTTTGACATGCTGTAAGTGAATTTTTCTGCTCTCAACCACCAACCACAACACCCCGCCCTTTCTACCCCTGTAAGCCTAACCAGTGGCCGAGGTCTTGACACATATGGCAGGGGAATGAAGCTCTGTGATGTGTAGTGTCATAAACCCTCATTGATTAACCATGGCTGTTTGCAGCTAATAGAATTGGAGGCCCCACCAGCTGGGGGTAACCTGCTTGTATGTCCCAGATAGTTCTTCAGGCTAATGAGAAAAACATGTGCTCAAAGCAGAAACAAAGTTTGGTTGTAATACTTGCTCCTGGCAACTGAGTATTAGTGTGGGTCGGTGGGGGGTAGATGACAACTGTGTTTTGTATTTTTAATATATATACAGTATATACTGCTCAAAACAATTAAGGGAACACTTCAGTCATACACTAGATCGGTACTCTGACACTGTTTGGCTCTGAGCACAAGTAAAACAAATATACAACTTTTGAGGCAAGTGTTTTATTTTGTAAGAACTGTCAGACATTCTGTGAATGTAGTTTGAGAATGGAGAAAAGGGTGGAAGGTTTCAAAAAATGTGTTTTAACAATTGTAGTTAACTGTAAGTGTTCCCTTAATTTTGAGCAGTATATATATATATATATATATATATATATATATAAGTTATAAATATATATTTCCCAAAAGGTCTCCAAATCATTTTCTGTAATGTCTCAAATCATTATAGCTAACTATATATAATATATATAATAATCTATTAGTATGGCCATATCAGCAGCAAATTGTGTATGACCAGAAGAGTTACAGGTACCTCAGTCAGTATACATTCATAAGGACTCTTACAGCAGTGGACCATTCGACCCTCATATGGATCTGAAAGCATTAGGAACCAACACTCAACCATCAGTTCCCAATTCAGAGAATTCCACTGGGCATTGAATGTATTCCACGTAACTAAAAACTGACAGAAAAGACAGAAACTCTAATCCATTACTATTGAGAGGTAATATAAAACATTAGACAAGTAGAGACTGTTTCTTTCTTTCTTCATGCCTGCCTGCCTCCCTCTCCTCCCGCCTTTCTTCCTTTAGCAGTCACATTTGTTTAGTGTATTTTGTTTTGTTCTCTCCAAGATCATTACTGTCCTTGAGCAAGAATGTAGCCTTGTGTCAGGAGGCCGTGCAGTTCCATAATAAGATATTAATATCATACTTTGGCTTTTTAAAGCTAAAGTGATTTACCCCGAGGAGAAGAAGAGAGCTGCTTGTCTCAGGC
The DNA here is from genome assembly GCF_046254945.1 of Alosa pseudoharengus. Classification (NCBI taxonomy): domain Eukaryota; kingdom Metazoa; phylum Chordata; class Actinopteri; order Clupeiformes; family Clupeidae; genus Alosa; species Alosa pseudoharengus. The sequence continues at coordinate 31,396,994 of NW_027468718.1, read as the reverse complement.
CTTATCTGATTTAGCACGCCCTGATGAAAAGCTTGTGACATGGCTCGAGAGCTCCTCTGTGCATTGTGCTGGGGCAAACTCAGTAGTGATTTCAGGTCGCAGGAGAGGCTATTTTTAGTCAGGCACCGATCTGGTCTACCGGGTGTGCTGTGCTTACTCTCAGCACTAGTGACCTCAGAGGGACGTGAAAAGGCTGCCGCCAGACGGGAAAAAGACAGCAAGAAGATAAGGCTGACGTGAAAGTCAAGATCAAACTGCCATGAAAGGAGCACTAGAAGCATTCAGTTCTTTTTTCAATTGAAGACAAAAAAGAAAGGGGCATTAACAGCTTGTCAGATAGGGGAAAGATAGAGGAAACTTTCCACATTTGATCTTACAGTCTTTAGGGATCCATAACTGTACTCACAAAAGCTTGATTTAATGACCTCAACATGCACCCATGATAGCGATCCCCCATGATTTTGTTCAATTGCTGTGTGACGGACTCTCTGACGATCATTGCTTAATGGAATAATAAGGTCTTGTGTGGGTGAATTGGAGAGGTTGTGGGATTGTATTGCCCTACTTTCTTTTTCTGTCCTATAAAACAGTTTGCATGTTTAAAGAACGGGGCATTTTGGAAAAAAAGAGAGGAAGGACTTTGGGAGGGGGTAGTATCAACAGGAAACTGACCTTCGGCCACTTGAATTGCATTCTGCTGTTTGTACTGATGTTTGTACATGGGAGGGGGAAGGAGAGAGATCCAAAGAGAGAGAGATCCAGAGAGAGAGAGAGAGAGAGAGAGAGATCCTGAGAGAGAGAGAGAGAGAGAGAGCACATTTCAAGATGTTCCTCCTCCACGGCATGGGACTGATTGGCAGCAGGCACAGGCCTTTTGTGGGAAAGCTGAGTGAGTGTTTCAGATGAGAGGGTGGGCGTTGTACTGCAGGAATGAGGGCCCAGATCCTGGCACAAGAACACTGACATGTTTTTATAACATTATTCCCCCTCACCTGATAAAATATGATAGACTGTTATTGCCGCTTTATAGAGTTTTTTTGGACTTAACATCCCAAACAGAAGGCAGGTTCAAAGTAAGGGGGAAAGGTACATGACCATAAAACTTTTCACCCTCAATTTCAACTGTGAAAAAAAGCCATTTCTATCTTCACTTTGTACTGTATGTTGGAATTATCTATAACACACAGTGCTTGTCAAACATGAGCTATTCTTGTTCATTGTGATCTGTTCATAGCAATCGGTCCACTTCACAGGTAGCTGAATAGCTGAATGCATTTGACGGTATCTGAATGCATTTGACGATAGAACTCTTAAGGAGCACTCTAGGGTCAGAGAGGTCAGTCTGGTCTGGCACACCACTCAGGAGAGCCCTCTGTAGAATAATGGCTCCTTAATGGGGAAACCCCTATTCAATGTGCCAGGAAGTTTGTGCGTGTGTGTGCCTGTTTTCTGTGTGCGTGTGTGTGTGTGTGTGTGTGTGTGTATGTGTGTGTGTGTGTGTGTGTTTATGTGTGTGTGTGTGTGTGTGTGTGTGTGTGTGTGTGTGTGTGTGTGTGTGTGTGTGTGTGTGTGTGTGTGTGTGTGTGTGTGTGTGTGTGTGTGTGTGTGTGTGTGTGTGCGTGCATCTGCATGTTTGTGTGTGTTGTGTATTACTTGGTATTGTCTTCAAGGGGGAGGAAAGGGTGGAGGCCAAGGGGGTCAGGTGATCTTAGCAGCCGCGAGGTTGCACGTGAGGGGAGACCTCTCTCTCTCTCTCTCTCTTTCTCTCTCTCTCTCTCTCTCTCTCTCTCTCTCTCTCTCTCTCTCTCCCACTCCAACCTGCACATGTGCTGCAGGGGTGAAGAGAAGGAAAGGCGGTGACCCAGAGAGGAGAAGATGTCTGGTCATGATAAGAACAGGGACAGGAAAATGGCCGCCACATCCTTTGCCAAAATAATCCCTCTGTGTGAAGGGAAAAAAGGGATCGTGGAGGAACAATCGGTGGAAGGTCCCCATTGGTCATGATTTGGAGGAAGGAATTTGATGAGGTCAGGAACTGGAACTGTTGAAGTGGTGGTTGGTGCGCCACACTGCGTTGTTTGTCACCAGATGCAGGTCATTCCTTTCAGTGAGGTGAGTGTGTGTGTGGTTGTATAGGCCTGCCCTGTTGTATTATGGGAAAGAAGTAGTATGGATACTGATATACTGTAGGCAGTGTTGTAGTAGTGATGGGTACCCAACCCTACATCTGAACATTCGAAAAACCTGAAGCCTTGGCCTTTGGACGTGCAGCTGTGTGCGTGCGTGTGTGTGTGTGTGGTGGCGGGGGGGGGGGGGGGGGGTATCTCTTTCTTTTTTGCTCTGTCTTTCAGAGGATTGTTTATTGAACAGCTGTACTGCCGAGACATGATTAATGCACCTCTGGCTCATTTTGAATACATCACCTTTATTTTCAGTCATTTTAAAATACACATGCAGTCTTGTACTGTCTATTACCAGGGAACCTCATGTATTTTAAGCGTATGAGGACATAGATGATGAGTTTAGGATGATGTGGACAGAGCTGGAGAAGACACATGCAGCTGTCCGTACACCTCAGACTGTTTTGTCAGGCCCTGATAGCTAAACAGCATTAATCTTCCACTCAATTCACAAGTGACTCATAGATGAACACATTCATATGAACAATTAGCCAAGTTTAGCTACATCTAGATGAGTCCCTCTGATGCACTTTGGCTGCCACTTCTTCTCATTACAACCCATAAGACGGCCTGCTATCCCAGAAGTTTTGAAACGGTGCCTTCCCAACTTCCTGCCCCGAGTCACAGTGACCCCCCTATCTGGGTCAGTCGCACTAAGACGGACAAACTGCACTTTTGCTGGAAACCGTGAATCGTGGGGGCAGGGTCATACTCTGAGCCTCCCACTCCCTTCAGCCCGGTCAGAAGCAGGACATTGGGAGCATGCCTGGAATGTTTTGTGCCACGGTGAAAATCTCTGGTCTGATCCTCGTGAGAGCTCAGGGAAAAACGTGTACGTGGGGGTGTAGTGGATAGGAAAGACATGCGCAGGGTACTGCATTGGCCCCATTTCCAGCTCAGTGATGAGGAAGTTGGCAGCGGTGGGCTGAGGTGGTGCCCCCAGGCTGTGTTTGGAAAGATGAAAACAGATCTGGGATCTGATGAGACGATGAGGTGATTGAGTCAGACTGGGGAAGAAGAGGCATGAGTAAATACTGGTAGTACATACTGGTAGTTTGCTGGTGGGCTTTGTTTCATATACATTGGGAGCAGAGCAACAACATTTGTGTCTGTGTGTGTGTGTGTGTGTGTGTGTGTGTGTGTGTGTGTGTGTGTGTGTGTGTGTATGTGTGTGTGTGTGTGTGTGTGTGTGTGTGTTGTGTATATATATATGTGAATAGACGAATGACTAATGATGGAAAAATGTTCACCATATGCAAAACAGTTGTTTATTGTCACAAAAACAGATGGATAAACCATATGTATATTATTTTAAGAGACAGGAACAGGAACAGGACACAGTCGGGTGAATCCATCCTCACTCCACCCCCTCTTTGGCATGGATGTGCTGAGGCAACCCCACATATCCGCTCTTACCGAAAAACGAATGGTTTTGAAGTAGAAGGGTTGTGTGGGAAAAGGTTTACAATGATGCAATACTCTTTTAATATTGCCTAATATGCTACTGCGGGGAGGTATTTATCCTACTGATGAATTCAGGAAGGGGAGTCGATCAGTAAAAATCCAATTTTATAACAGGATATAGCAATGAAAGTGCTGTTTTTGGAAAAGAAAGAATGATGCACTACAGCGTCTTTTCTTCAGATTTAAAGCAACACCAAAGAACTTTCCCTCTGTCGCACGCACACTATTTGTTTATCCAGCACCGGCTTGGCAAATAACGATGTCCACAGACAAGGTAGAATATGTTGCACGATTTATGAAAGTACAATGTATTGCGACATCAGATGCAAGTCAAATTTGTAGTTTCTTATGTCTCATTCCATCGAACTACAGACCCGCTACCCGATCTGGCAAACTTACATAGTGCGGTTATAGCCGACAGAGGGCCGAAGTGCCAGAAGTGCCGTTCACCCTGTTACAAGTTGATTAACCACTGAAACGATTTTGGAAACATTATTTTAAGGTACAAAAAACTCTTTGGTGTTGCTTTAAGGGCTGTTAAATAAAACAATAACTATAACGATAACCATACGATAACTATAACCATAACTATAACCATAACGATAAAAGTGTCCACACTGACCAACGATAAGCAAATTCTCTCCTTGTGTTAAAGCAACACCAAAGAGGCCCATCTGTAGCATTACCTTGAAAGCCCTTGAGGACTACAGCAGCAGGTGCTTAGACTCGTACATTATTCATACCATTATCAGTGACATATATCTCTGACCTCATTGCTCTGTTAAATTGGTCATTCTTTACTCACTCAAAACCAAACTACTTGAAGTCATGGCTTGGATAGCGCTGTCTAAATAAACACAAGTCCTCATGCCTATTTGGCAGCATGAGGCTAAACGTCGGTGTGTTTGATTTGGGGGTACTAAATCAGGAACGCGGGGCAAATACAGTATGTGTTTGTGGTCTTTGGCTGGACGTTGTTTATTAAGTTTCCTCATGCCTCTTTTTGTCCTCATGTAATCCCACTGCGTGTCAGGCGAGATAGTATCTGTTCTCACTCATCTGTGCTTTTGGAAAGTGATGCGAGCGAGCTCCGAGAATGTGTTTGTTTAAAAAAACTCATCAAAGAAGCTGAAAGGGTAATCCATCTTGCTCCCCTCTTCAGGTGCATTTCTGTCTTTCCTTCCTCTCCTCGAGCCCAAACCAACTCTCTTTCATCCTTTGTCCTGCTGCGCTGTCTGTCCTTCATCTTTACAAGTGTGTGTCTGCCATTTGGGGTTTGAAGTTGGAATCCCTGGACACAGGTAGAACAGTGTTAAAAGAGCATATGCTCAAGCCATTTACATCCATCTCTTTTGTGCCTTTGAGTCTTCTGCATGATGGGCACTGGGGAATACCTACAGCCCCTAAGCCTTGAGAAGAACAGAGATGACGTTATCTCGTCACCTGCTGCTGAGTGCAGCCTGCTTCGGCTGTGAATTTTTGTTTTCGACACAGCCTAAATCCGCACCAAAATGGGCATATTTTCTCATGATCCCACCCAGGATTTTGACAGAGATAGAGAGATACACAAGAGAGGAAAAGAAGGAGAGAGGGAGAGAGAGAGAGTGAGAATGATGCATGTTTCCTCTCAGGGGGGATGAGCCACTGGAATGTCAGGATTGTGCTCATGGAAATCCACTAGGTTTTTTCGACAGAGCGAGAGAAAGAAGAAGAAAAAAAAACAAGACAAGAAAACGGTTCCCTCTCTCTCTCCTTTTATAGGCCGATCGGTGCTGCCGCTGCCCCCCCTCCGCCTGCTTTTGTTTCGCGTTCCCCTCTGTCCTTCCGCCCGTCTCTGCCGTGCGTCTTGAGTGAGGGGCTCTTAAGGAGGCCAGGCCTGCTGGGTAACGGTCCTGGCAGCGGGTAGGTTTTGCCCCGTCCAGGCCAACACGTGCAGCCCCAGATCGTGCTGGCTGGCCGGCCGGCCGCTTGCATGCTCGCTCGCCTTGTATTGTTCCTGTGGTGACAAGAGACCTAAGTGAGCTGAGGGGGAAAGATTGCTTCAGCTGTGTTTATGCATCTTGCTCATACTCTATTTGGCATTAGGAGCTCTAATGGATGTCCCGAGTGAGTGTGTGTGTGTGTGTGTGTGTGTGTGTGTGTGTGTGTGTGTGTGTGTGTGTGTGTGTGTGTGTGTGTGTGTGTGTGTGTGTGTGTGTGTGCACGCTCGCAGGTGTCTTGTAAGCTCACAGGGGGCTTTTGGATCATTTGTTTGTCTCCATGTGAACAGAGTGTGAGACGGCACACATTTCGGTTTGGGGCGGTTGGGAGGACTCTCACGTTCCTGAATCACAC
>NW_027468718.1:31358516-31386016 GCF_046254945.1 Alosa pseudoharengus | reverse complement strand
GCACACAAGCCGTTTGTACCAGTGACAATTTCAGTTAAAAAGAGTCTCTTTTCATAAGAGTCTCTTTGGAAATTATGGCTTTCAGTTGTGCTTCACTCAAGCTCTTGGCTCTGGCTTGTACTGTTTAAGCTAAATTTTCTACCAAGAATTTTCTGCCATGACAAATGGCAGAGCTGATACGGTTCTTACAGGGTCCTCTCCTGGGAGGTAACAAACTCCCAAAGCTCTGACCACCCTGCTAGAGAGCTAACAGTATCAGGAACCTTCAGATGACACATGCTCCTTCCACCCCACAATCAAATTGCATCTGTCATCTACCATTTGATAGGAGGTTTTACATCCATTTCCTCGGCCACATTCCCTCCATATACTGCAGGCAATATTTCCTCTGTTGGAAGTAAATGACTGCAGTGTTCTGATCTCTAGAGGACAATTCAAGGCCAGTGCCAGAAAATGTCTGGGAGTTTTTTTGAGTGGGCAGAAACTGCTTGGATTTCCCAGAAGGCCACAGCTGACCCCTCTGTGAGGGTGGTGCTCGATGCTGAGGTCAATATTAGGAGGCAGTTGGGAGGCAGTTTTGCCAGACCGTGACGAGTTTACATATAAGGACCTTTAACATCCATACTGACTTGTAAAAAATCATGACGCAGGATACTCTGTCCCATGGGGGTTGCTGTAGTAACACCCTTAAGATATTTAGTCCTGTGAAAGCCCCTGGTGGATTTCTGTACCATTACTGGATTCCTAACATTTTTCCTTGTTACACCACGTTTCATGGTATACTCCAGATGTTAAAATTCCATCATTACAGTACTTTCTCATGTTAATTTCTGATCAAAGACCCACTTTCCCCAGGCCATCTGCTCAATCCTGCTCTGCAGCAAAATGTGGGAACTGACCGTAAAGCATCAGTTAAGGGCATAATTTGTCTGTTGGACCCGATCCACTTTGGGCAACAAGACTGCTACTCTGTGCTCCTGGCTCTCTTTGCGCCGTGGCTCCAAACATCTGTTCCATTCCATACTGTAGCAATCCTCAAGTAGTTCCTCCAAAATATGGGAAAGAGGGTTGTGGGAAGAGGGGGTAGTCCCCTCCACCAGGCTTTGACTTGCTCCAGCAGTGTAGGGACTTTCAGGCCCTCTGAAGACCGAGCGAAGCCAGACACCTGTTGGCTTGCATCAGCTGCACAGACCAGAAAATTCAGCCACGATAGTTTTGGCTTTGCGGTAAACCACGAAATGCTTAAGTCTGACTCACGTCCCCAGTGGGCTGTGACTCACGCAAGGAGCTGACCACAGGAGCACACACTGACGTCCAACTTGCCAAGACAAGTTTATTCAGCTCTTAGAAACCTCATGTATGGTCATCGTCTTTGGCAACTAAGAGAGTTGTAGCTACCCACTAACTCACAACTTATCGTCAAATGTCAGTGTACATTATGTCAACATTCAGACCTCACACAACATATGTATTATAGGAAAACATGGGATATGGTGGACAGAACTGACCACCCAGTAAGATCAGCCTGGATCTGACTGATATCAGAATGGAAGACCAGGTACATGCTATTGGAGCCAGCAGTGTTTCACACAGCTCATAACTTAGATTCACTTTGGTTAGAAATCAGTGTTTCACACAGCTCATAACTTAGATTCACTTTGGTTAGAAATCAGTGTTTTACACAGCTCATAACTTAGATTTACTTTGGTTAGAAATCAGTGTTTCACACAGCTCATAACTTAGATTTACTTTGGTTAGAAATCAGTGTTTCACACAGCTCATAACTTAGATTCACTTTGGTTAGAAATCACTGAAACTGTATCATTGCATCTCCTATTCAGACACATTGGGCAGTTATAGCATTAGTTATTATCTCTCTATCTGTCATTATCTCTCTTTCTCTCTCTCTCTCTCGCTGTGTGTGTGTGTGTATGTGTGAGTGTGTGTGTGTGTGTGTGTGTGTGTATGCAAGGCTCATATACCTGAGACATACGTGCATTAGGTGAAATTTGGCTTCACTTCAAATAGAAATCAGGGGTGTCATCACGACTTAAATTGCATTAAATTAATTGACATGAGATCAAGATCTAGCCTGTCATTTTCTTCATTTATTACAAATGGAGTGGTAAAGCACCTCTTAGCAGCTGATGAGATAAAGCACATTACTGTCTGCTCAAAGCTCATTTGATCCTATTCCTCATTGTGTTTAGTCTGCCATAGCAAAAGACAGTCAATCACTGTTTTTTTGGTAGGGTGCCTGCGACTCGAGGCGGCTGCTTGCAGTCTCAAGTAAAGTATGCAGATAAGGCAGAAATAATGGCTGAGTCTGTGTCAGCGCTATCAACGCCAGTGGCTGGGTTTGAGACCATATGAGCCGGATTTACTACACATGAAGCAGAGAGAGAGAGAGGGAGAGAGAGATAGCGAGGGACTGAGAGAGAGAGAGAGGGACTGAGAGAGAGAGATAGCGAGGGACTGAGAGAGAGATAGAGAGAGGGACTGAGAGAGAGATAGAGTGGAGGGGGAGAGAGAGAGAGGGACTGAGAGAGAGATAGAGTGGAGGGGGAGAGAGAGAGAGGGACTGAGAGAGAGATAGAGTGGAGGGGGAGAGAGAGAGAACGGGCGCCAGTCCTTATGGGATGTAAAGGGAGTGGGCCACAGTTGACTGATCGTCTTACATGTTCGCATTCAGCGAAGACATCAATCTGGCTAACATCGCCTCCTCACAGACAGTGATCGTAAAGCCCACCAAGAAGGAAAGTATATCCAAATGACAAAAAAAATCTGAATGGAAAATATCCAAAACCTATAAGAACCTGATGAGATTGTTTAAAAAATAGACAGTGTGTGTATTATTAAGTAAGTGTTTATTAATATTGTTTCCTCTCAAAAAATCTTATAATTGGTCATTGACATCTAATTATTGAATGATGTCAACAACTCAAACATATCTGTAACTCATAGAGATGCTGAGATACAGACTAAATTACTCCAGCACTTTAATCTTCAGTCTACATTCCTTGTGGATTATGTTACGTCTCACTCACACCTACACCCATCTAGTCTGGTGCGTGTAGATGGAGAATCATCTGGCTCTCTTTCAATGCTAGCTGCATGTGTGCCCATACAGAAAATGATGGCAGATTTTAACTGGTGTCAAGACACATAGCTGTATTTTAATTATACCAATCTGGCCTTATATTCAAGAAAATGGATGTCAGCTATTAAAGGCATTTTTACTAATGCACTGGAAAGCAAAGTTTACTGTTTTTAAATGTTTAATGTTAACCAGTGAGTACTTCCTCTTTAGCATCTCTAAAGGCTCAAAAGGTTTCCCAGGGCCTAAATAAAACATGTCTGCTGTTGTTTTACAGTGTTTATCTCTGCGCACATTTGTGTGTGTAGGTGGTGGAGTGTTGCCCCATGTTGTGCTCCATGTGTTGGCAGGGTGTACTTTACAGTCTTGAGACATTTGTTGGTGGAAATGGCTTGTGGTGGTGCTGCAAGTGCTGCTAGATGGTCTCGTCTGTGCAGTTAGGCTGATGTCAGACCTCATAGTCAGACTGTTGCTCACTCTCATCAAAAGAGCTTTGTGTTGATTGTTGTGGCCAGTTGCGTCCGGACCACTTTGGGTCTTGAGCAATTGAAACAGCATGTGCATCGATAGCGGTTTGCTTTTGGTCTGGGTTTCTTCTATTATTCGGTCAAGTTTCCTGAAACCCACTGCGTTCAAATGTTTGAAGTTACAAAGATTCTCTCAGACTGTTTTTCTGCTGCCTGTGTTTACTGAGGACATGCCATGGTCCAGTCATGCGTTTAACAGGTTTTACAGACAAAGTGAATGAAAGGACACTCAACGTCCTGCAGAGAGGTCCTATTCACAGCGCTGACAGTTTTTACAATTTGTCTCAGCAAAGGAGAGCAATGATGAGTGGGTTGGTATGTAAGGGAGCATTTGTATTTATGTAAGTTCTTCGTTAAATTGAACCTTCAACTTGTATTCATTCAGCTTGAGTGTTCTTTGGCTCTCTAGTGTTCTGCAAAGCAATGAAGAGGTGAAAACCCCTTTATACTCCAAATACGTCCAATGACGATGGAGATCACAGAGTTGTGTAGAACAGCACAATAACAGCAGAAAGAGCAACAAAAACATGTTGTTATTGACCAATATCTCATCCTTTCTTCCATCAATGACCTTATGAAGCCCCACACACATAAGTTGAGGTGATTTCTGGGAAAATCTTTGAGTCTTTGAGCTTAAGGGAACTCCCGGGACCGGGTGTAACACAATAAGGCACTTCCCACCTGAAAAGCCATCAACTATCTGTTGATTAATCAGTCTTGGCATTTAAGTTGCACATTGTTGGATCTTTTCTTATTTTAGGGTTGGCATTTTGCCTGAGGCTTCTCATTTTCAGTCCAGACAATACAGAGGTGTCCCACCTGGAATAGCTATTCATTATTTTCGTTCCTAATTGCTTAAACGTGCTGTGAAAATAATCCATTTTGGCCTTTTGCCTGTTTGGCTGTTTTTGTTCTACTTGTCTTCTGCAATGATTATTCCTATTGGTCGAACAATGGGGCCAGTTCTCGCGTGAGAACGTGTTTTGTGTCAGTGCCGTGTTCTCTCGATTCTCTCGATGTGTCCCCCGTGTTTAGGAGGCATGTCTGGAGCAGACCCCCGGAGTCACGTGTGGGGGGAAATGGAGCCACTTTGCATTCCTCCGCAGAGGAAAAGGATGAGAAGACGTCTTTTTGTCTGACAGATAGGGGATCATGAAAGAATTGTGTCGCCTGCATAAAAAGACCCCTTTGTGGAGACTGCCTTTTGGGGGGTGGTGGGGGCTCAATGTGCTCTTTGTGTGCACTGAGCTGAATATCTCAAGCAAGCGAGCGTGTGAGGTGGTGGTGGTGGTGGTGGTGGTGGGGGGGTTCTTCTGTTTCTTCCACCAGCTACTTAACTGCATCTCAAGCTGGAAATCCTCCACTTGTGCAGTCGGCGTGTTCCCTTCTGCCTGGAGACAACGTAGGGACCGTGTCGCCTGCATGGCACTGAACTGAATAAGCAGTCTCTGGAATCAGTGCGTAGGTGGGAGCTCTGGGGGCCAGCTGCGTGTCACCGACTTTCAGCCATGAGAGCCTGCAAACAGAACAAAAACAGCCCGAAAAAGTTATCCATTCACAGAGGCCTTTGGGACTGTCAGGGGTTGTATGAAATGGCTAACATATATTCATTTATTCGCATGTTGACCTTACTTGCTGGAAACGTCATCATGACTGGACACATGCATTTCATGAGTGGGTCTTTCCAAAGGCCTTATATGGTCATGCAGGCTTTTAGGACTGCAGGCCTCTGACACCACGCATCATGCCTGCTTTTTATATCTGCTCTGTCATCTGCAACCCTGTGGAGTGTAGTGTTGTCCAGATCACTAGGGGTTTGTGATATACTTTGCTGAACATTTAAAAAAAAATAAAAAGGGCACATTGACATGCAAAAGCTGTTCTATTGTAGAGAATATAATGTGGATTTATTGTCCATTTTCAGTAGTCCAGTTACATAAAATTCAGAACACAGTAATCTCATGTCCATTTCTTAGTAAATATATTTGAATTATTTTGCACCACCATACCACCTGTCTATACTGTGTATATCACATTGCACCTTTCTGCTTTTTAGACACATTGTACTCTGCACAATGACAATTACATTAAATCTAATCTATTGTAATGGATAGTATCAATCATGTTTGTCAGTATTCTTTAATGTGTATGATTTAAGGTTTATTACAGTGTAAACGTAACCAAGTCAAATCATTTCAGATAAAAAACATACATCCTCTGTAAAGAAGATTAATAATGACACAGATTTTCTAGCTCAATCATAATCATGAACTCAACCTGTCCTATCAGTTGAAATACTAAAATGGATGGGATGTTTAAGGAATGTTTATGGTACAATAGAAATGTCCAGTGCAAGCCTCCTTCGTCTCACCAGTCAAAAATTAAGCTGACTTCAGGCATTACTCTGTCTTTCTTTTCCTCACAGGGTGGTAAGAAGTACGACGGACCATGCGGGGGAAGAGACTGCAGTGGAGGCTGCAAATGCTACCCTGAGAAAGGAGGCAGGGTGAGTGTGCTCTCCCAATCCCTTTAATCCTGTGTCCTTCATCTCCTTTACCTCTTTCCATTTAGGCATTAGTGTAACCTTTAAGAGAAAGTCATCACCACAGCAGCAAAAAACAATGCAGCAGACAGAACAATTCAGATGTCTGCGCTTTTTTTTTTTCATGTCACCCACACCTGTTCACTCAAGTTTCTGTGTTTTGGTGTGTTTCGTGTGTCATCTGTTAAGGAGTTCACGTTAAAGCTCCATTACTAAAGATTTGAGAGGAGGGGAGAGATATTTTTGAATGCCAGAGGCAATGTTATGAAAATAAGCCCCGAGTAGTAGACTAAACATCAGGGCCTTTTAATGAGATAAAGGTTGCCAAGGGAGGAGACAGCCTCTGTGAACCAATCAGGGACCATGGAATACCTTCATGGTTCTATCCCTCTTCAAAAGAGATCCATTGCTACGGATACCATCTGGTCTACTTCCATTGACTAGGGTGTCAAATGTTAGCTAGATGCTTCATGATATGTCACAGTTGTGCAGACCCAATTGCACTGAGAAAGACTTATTTCCTTTTCCAGTTCCTTTTGATTTGCTTGAGAAAATGACAAGACAAATATGTCTCAACCTCATTTTGCCCATGAAATTAGACTTTGTCTAACTTTTAGTGAAATGCACTCTGATTGAGAACAGGTGTCAGACTGAACAGCATCATCCCAACACAACAACAAACTCCTGCAACATAGATACATGGTAAGACTACCAGGGCTATTACCAAACCAGCCATGTCCAACATATCTGTAGTGTCCATGATTGCAACACAGAGAGGAAATCCCTTAAGAGGGAGTGGGAGTTGAAGAGGAAGCACATTCCTTAGGATGCCAATGGGCCTCAACGGCCTGGGACAACTTGTCAGCTGTCTTTTTGTCTTCTACTGTACCGGAAAGGGGGAAAGGGGGCCTTGATTGTCTTAAAACACGATAACCTCGAGTGCCAAGGCTGTGGAGGGGCAGGAGGGGACTGGCACTTTGGCACATTTCCCTCCTCATCATTTGCTTTGAATCAACAACGAAAAGGGCAGAGGGTGAAAAACAAGTCTTCAGTCATCAGGCACCACTCCCAGTGCATGGATCTGCTTGGCACAAAGTGCTAAATGTTTGTTGATCTTAGATACATTTGGTTCAGGGTGTGCTGATAGCATAGCCTGCTACTGGGCCAAGTCAAGGTTGAAGAAATTAAGAAAAGACTATACATTTAAACCATTCACTTTCCATACTTTCTCCTATGCCAGTAGACACTGTGTGATTTTTGGACCAATTTTAGCCCAGACTCAGTCTGATCCGACTAACTTTAGAATCTGGCTAAATTCCCATCCGATTTGTTGTGCAGTTAGAGCAGGATCATGACGCACAAGTAGAGGATGTTAAAATCAATGTTCCAGCTCCATTCTGATCTGACTGGATTTCTGGCATTTCAAAAATGTATGTTGGCTATCTTACATTGTAAGCAGTCTGAACATACAGTGCGACCACAGCAATTGTGACTGTGTGCTTGTGTCGTCGATCCTACAACACCTGCAGTGGTTAGTCCTCCCAATTTGCACCACAACAGACAGATAAATTGGTTTATTAATACAAAACTCTTAGCCAAGGTGGCAGGACAGCACACCACGCTACTGATGAACCTCGCTGGGCACTAATGTTGAGAATGCTACAAAAAAAAAAACAATGTCACGAAATTCAGATCAATGTGGAAACCTGTGAGGACACATCAAACACAATGTAAGCACAGTGACACCGCAGCACAGCAACTTAACTTGCCCACAAAGGCATTCAGTAGTAACCCAGAGTCTGATGGCTTTCCTCATTAATGAATCGTGAATAGGGATGAGAAGTAAAGTGTGGATAAAGTCAAATAGACCTTGAGTGTCCTTCATATCTCCTGATCATTGCCATTGATATTCAATAGCAGTCATGACAAAAAAGAGAAGAATGGTTTAGTTGTCTACGAACGAACAACCTGTAACGACAAAGGAAACATTTAGCATCTACATATTTCACTTGCCCACCAGCAGCAAGTCTTTTCACTACGCAGCAACTTTTTGTCTTTTTGTTCATTTGTCTTCACACATTATTCCCATTGTGTTGCAAGAGCCCCAGAGACAAATGAGGAGTTGCACATGTGCTCCTCATAGTCTGATGTTTGTTATCACCCCGTCCTCCAAGAGCTAAATTGGATGCAGCTGTTTTTGTTTCTGTCACATCTGTTGCTTAGCTATCACCCGTCGATCAACAGAATCAACAGCTTACCCAAGAGCCAGTGTCAGTCTGTAATGTTTATATATTGCATTAGGACACAGATCGATTACAGTAACTGTCCACTTAAAAGGGTGTTGTAAATCCTTAGAGATCTTGAAAATTCATCAAATTGACAGTTGTATTACTGTGTCTTTCACTACATTCAACTAATGGGTTTCTCAGTAATGGCCTAAAAAATGTGTCTTCAAAGTCACAATTTCAAGTTTAGAGAGCAAGACCATGACGGTATTCCCATTTTTTAAATAGACTGACAGTATGTTCCCATTCAATCCGCAAGTGTTATGCCCTAACATCAACGCCTCCTAAAATAAAGCAATTACAGATCACCCACATCCCTTCCCTTCCCTTCCACATGCACCAAGTTGTGTGAAACTCTCTGACACACCACTTCATAAACAGAAACATCTGAAAAACTAGCTGAGAACCTTGAAACTTGTCTTCAGTTCTGCAGTAAAGCAACATTCTCAACAGCACCTCCCTCCACCCATCAAGCCAGTAGGCCCCCTAAAGCACTGCTGTAGGCCCGCAGTGTTACAGAAGATCATGGGTGCCGTGCATAAACATGAGTCGGTTGGAAATCGCATGGCACATTCCAACCATATTGTAGACTTCTTTGTGTGTGTCGACTTCCTTGGATGGAAATATCTAAATGCGGATCAATGGTGCTCTTTGTGCAGAACTGGTCGTCCTCTTGTTTCTCAGAAACAGGGAGGGGTTTGAAATGTCACACATAGATGTGCCTTAAAGATGACCTCATCCTTTGGGCCCGGAGAAAGAGTAAATTGGAAATTGGAGGAAAAACAACCGGGAGAAGAGACAGAAACAGGAAAATATTCTGGAAAACTTGAAGCCTTGAGTTTGTGTTGCTTGCTTCATGGGGGGAAAAAAAACGAGTGTTTGTTGTTGGTCAGGAAGTGACTTTTTACAGGAAGTTTGTCACAATGAAGATCATCGTTTCTCCAATGGGAAAGAGAAGTCTCCTCAAATACTTCTGACGCCAACACTCTGGGAAATGTCTATAACCAGAGCATCCTTGTTCCATCAAAACAAGTCCATATATCCACTCCAGAACAGTTTGTTGCGCATCCTAGATTTCCATGAATGTTTAGAAAGGAATTCTTCTGTATTAGACTCAAGAGACCTCACCCTCTGCCTCAGGCATATAGGGTATCACATAAAGTTCTTCCTCTGATTGTATACAATGTTCCGTTTCTTACGCTTGGTCTAATGGATTTAACATCCAGTCTGTACATAAACTGCTCGTGGACTGCTGCATCCTCGTGAACTCACCCAGCCTGCCATCTTAACAGATGACCCAATGTCTGTCTGGGAGTCCCAATTAAATTGAGTCATTTCATCAGTGGGGCATGTGAATGTCCATGATTATTTCTGGCAGTGACAGAGCCTGAAGGGCATGAAGAAGGCACAGAGCACAACTTCATACTTTCATACTGGCCTAGAATGTGATTTTATGTTTTCACAACAATTGTATCTAGCTCTGCAGCAAAAATGACAAATTGAGGTTGTCAGACAAGGGTTAAAGTCTTCAAAAACTATTTGCACTAAAAAGGGTTTAGTTTTTCACTTCAGTCCAAGTAATATATGGTGAAAACACTCTAGTGCACAGTGCTGCTTTAGACAGAAGTATTTCCCTGTTGTTCCCTGAAGTTTCTTGTTGGCCAGAAAGGCGCATGTTGATGGGTATACCGTATGAGGAGACATACATACATACATGTTGAAAAACCCTCGGACACATCAGTATCCTGCTGTTTTCTGCATATCTCTAGTGAGAAAGCGCTCAGTGCTGAACTAACCTTTGAGATGTTTGACAGCCATTGCACACAGTACGTCCTATCTGCAAATGGAATAAGTGGTACTTATTCCCCAACATCTTTGATGTTCCCGCAAAAACAGGCGTACCATATAGCATCATGCATGCCTGTGTGTTTGTGCCCTCGGCCCACGTGAAGCACAGGCTGTGCTCAGAAAGAATCCCTGTTCACATAATTAGCAGCACAAGATTTGATATTTCATATTTCTCTAATGGCATCTTTGTCTTGCACTGCTAAATAGAGGCCCTCTTCTTCCTCTACTCCTCTATCTCCTACTCCTAGAGACGTGAAGATGACATCTCTAAAACAAAAACCCATCAACCCTCCCTTCCCCCGGCCTTCTTCATCCAGCTGCTCCGCCTGTAAAGCTTCCCAGCCTGATATTTAAGGGGACAAGAGGCGTATTGTGTGTGGGAGTTCGGCCCTGGATTTAGCGGCGTTCTGAACTCACGCAGCGTTGGCCCTTAATGGAGTGTGCCTGTCCGTCTGTACTCGATGCAGATAAGCCTGTTAGGAGAGTAAAGGCGGTGTTTTCCAGCAAAGCTTAAAAATGACAGTCCCGTGCTGTACACACAGAGAGTAGGGCAGCAAGGAGGTCAGAGATTGCTGGCCTGCCTGGACTTCAGAGGCTGGGGATCAGTGTTTAAGTGACTTCGGAAATGCCTCAACTTGGGGGAGAGGCGTGCGGGGTTCCTACAGAGGCAGTGGTGAAGGAGGAAGCCCTGTAGAGGAGGACAAATGAAAGCGTTTCAGATCAGATCTTTTAGTTGTTTTAGCTTTAGCGGGAAGCTGTTCTGTTTCAGATCAGAATTATGCTCTTTTAGTTGTTTTAGCTTAAGCGGGAAGCTGTTCTGTTTCAGATCAGAATTATGCTCTTTTAGTTGTTTTAGCTTTAGCGGGAAGCTGTTCTGTTTTAGATCAGAATTATGCTCAAAGAGACAGACTGGGCTATTTCTAGGAGACGCACAGATAATAAAGACATTTCTCCCCTCCCTCTCCCAAGGCATTGGTTAGGCATTGTTTTAACCAATGCCTTGGGAGAGAGAGAGGAGAAATGTCTTTATTATCTGTGCAATGTTACCAGTATGGTTTGTTGCTGAGGAAGACGCAGTACGTCGAAACGTCAGTCAATTGTTTGCACCACAATAAAAAAAGTTTAAAAGTATTCGGAGTGCTCTGGTCATCCCTGGGTTTAGTCTCCTAGAAGTAGCCCAGCTTGTCTGTGATCCTATGGTCCTGGACTGTGAGCACCAAAGAGGCTTGAGCGCAAGTGACACCCTTCTTATCAGAATGATGCTCTTTAAGTCGTTTTAGCTGTAGCGGGAAGCTGTGCTGTCTCTCACAATGGCCAACTGATTAAATCAGCTTATAAAATATTGGTGGGTGCACGTTGCTTGTGAACAACTTATGCATTCCTCTACGTAGTATCCTCAAATAACTTTTTAATATCTTCATCCGAAGGTTGAGGATACTGTACGCTCTTTGCAGACATAAATGCAGTGTAGAATTACTGTTGCAAAGTGTCAACACTAAAACAATGTTAGCAGATTCAAGGGCAATAGACTACTGCAGAACTATTGTTCTAACTATTTTTCTGTGGTTTTGTTAATCACACAGTCTGCTGACAGTTTCCCACTATATCTCAGATACATTGTATAACTGACAGATTGTATAATCTCTGTAATAGCATGAGGTTTATCTCCTTAAAATGTTTTTATAAAGTGTGTGATTGAGGCCACTTGACTCAAAAGTATTCATATGTCAAGTATATAGTGGCCAGTTACATCTACCCGTATGTTAAATGAGTTTCCCACTGCACTGTTCCTCTAAGGTGGTTTTGACAGGTGTAGGGCATGCATAGGCTGACCATGGTATGTCCATGCTACGTAATGCCCATGATGTAAAGGTCACATTAAGGGGTCACAGGAAGAGGAAATGGAAAATGACACCTGATGCTCGCAGCAGAAGAGATGAATTAGCCTCGTCTGGGGCCCGTTCTGGAGGACCTCAGTGGACCTCCCCTGGGCTATTTGCTCTACCCTGCCCAGTCAGGGTCTGTGTCTCCGAGGAGCCCGATCGGCTGTGAAGCCGCAGCGGAAAAGGGCGTATGGTGCTCTCTGTTGCCCTCTCCCTTTCCCACCCTCGTGCACATGTGATGATCGTATAAACAGATTTGACACACACACACACACACACACACACACACACCGGGGGCCCCTGCTGCTGCCGTGCTCAGTCACACACAGTGCAAACCCACACCACTGGTGCTGGTGCTAAGAGCTGTGTGCTCAGAGGATTTGGGGTGAAATTCTGGACCGTGCATAGGTGTTCTGTTTTGTTTCTGCTTATATTTTTTTATTATTTAGAGGCATTTACAGGCCTGTTCAATTTCGCTGTACACACACCTGTGATAATAAGCTATTGGGCCAGAAGCCCCATTACTCGTGTTGCCTATGAAACTCTCAAGATTTCACAACTCCACGGCTTCCTTTGGGGCCACCTTGAACGTAGATTGTCATAGGACTTTTTTTACAGACAATTTCCTAAATTAAGATTAGTCATCTTCTGACAGCCGTAATGAACCTGGTCACTAGACTTGATTAATAGGGCTGGACTAAACCAGTGGCAAAAAAAAACAAGAAAATCCCCTATTTTCCAACAAAAGGAGATGAAGCTCTATTTGGCGCCTCTGTATTTCTGTTGGCATGGTGAACTATTGATCAACATCTCAGAGCTCCACACCAACTGCCCTGTTAGTGCGCAAATGTCCTGGAATGCCAGACGCAGCTGGGATGAGGGATGATGGGGGGGAGGGGGGTGTATGGTTGGTGTCTTTTCTCCGTGAGAACGAGAGATGTTTCCAAGAGTCCAGTGAAGCCCCCCCCCCCCCCCCACCACCACCTCATGAGTGACACAGCTGGACACGTAGGCGGGTCCCTCCAGACTCATCAGTATCAGTGACCTGATGTGACTGGATCCCGTGACCGACCCAAACTGGACACGTCTTCAAATAGACGACTATCTCCACATCCATCACTATCACTAGCCAGATCCACTGTCCTCAGGGTATCAGGAACTCGTTTCCTTGTTCGTTCTTGGAAAGTCCGCATCACTGTTTTTGCCCAGGGGTCCCATCCATAATGCAGTGTTAACATTAACACAGATTTAAAAGCACTCCCATGTAAGGTCATCAGTCCTCGATGGGCGGCGCTCACGGTTTGTTCTGGTGGTTTTGCTTAAGTAGTTGTAATATAGCATTAATGGAGTAATTACCATTTTAACTGTCAGAGAACCACCCACTTAACATCACACACACACACACACACACACACACACACTCACACGTGCGAACTCACGCACACACACACCATATGTCCAGACATTCCCAATCCTTAAACACACATCCGTGCTCCCACAGCTGGGTTGTATTTCCGCACACATGTAGTGCGCCGCTGGAGCGTGAGGCAACGGTGCAGGTGTCTGGCTCTGGCTCTGGCTCTGGCTCTGGCTCTGGCTCTGTCCTCACTGACCATGCGGGAGACTCCAGGTCCCCAACCGGACCTGCTCTCAACACAGCACAACACAACACTCACACACTTCCCTCAGGACAGTCTCTTTCTCACACATATATTTATTTCTGTGTGCCTGGGGGTTTATAGTTTCTTCCAATCTCACTCTCTCTTTCTTTCTCTCTTTTCTTTCTGTGTACACTAATGTGTCTTTCTTTTCTGTCTTTCTCTGTCTTGCCTCTTATCACATTCTCTTATTTTCTCAAGCACACACAGACACACACACACTGTAACTGCTTCTCTGTCTCGTCCCTATCACTGGTGCACGTGTCCGTGCACGTGCGTGCGGGGGCATAACTGATGACACGTCCATGGTAATTACGCCGAGCCTAAACATATTATGCGCAAGTGTAAACACCGGCATGCCGGGCAGCTCATCTGTGTACCGAGGGGACAGCCGGAGGAATTCAACCCCTGCGTCAGCCAGAGCGAAAGCTGAGAGGGTGCTGACAAGCACTGACCGGCTGGTCTGCCTCCGATGGACGGGTATCTGACGGTCTACCTCGACACAGGAGGGGTTTATCATGAGAAGATATGGAAATGTACAGTATACAATGTAACCGGAAAGTTTTCAGACCCTTTCATTCCACATTTTATGTTTCAGACTCTTACTCTTAGAATGGATTCAGTTCATTTTTTTTTCATCAATCTACACACAACGCTCCAATACTCCACAAAAAACAGGTGTTTGAAGTATTTATAAAACAAATAAATGAGTGATAATGTCCAATGACTTAATTTAGGAACAGGTGGACTCCAATCATGTTGTAGAAGCATCTCAAGGACCATTGATAAAAGTAAGATGCACCAGAGCTCAATTGCAAGTGTCATAACAAGGGGTCTGAATACTTATGTAAATGGGATGTTTCAGTCTTTTACAGGGAAAAATTAATTGAATCCATTTTAAGATGAGTCTGAAACATAACAAAATGTGGAAAACTTGAACACTTTCTGGTTGCACTGTACATATGGCAGGGTGTGTGTTTGTGTGCGTGTGTGTGTGTTGGGTGTATGTGGATGTTAAAGTGTATGTGTTGCACTCAACATCAACCTTCTTGTATTGCTACTACTGAAGACTTTACAGTATTAAGAAAAACAGAAAAAAACAGTATTAAGAAAAACAGAAAAAAAAACAGTATTAAGGAAAACAGACAAAACCGCCCTTGTGCCGTGTTCACACAGTGTCGTTGTTTTCTCTTTTCAAATCCATTTGTCATGCCTCGACAGTCACGTCCTGTGAAATTTATTTTAGGCTATAAATGAGTGTGATTTACACAGAGCTGATAACTGTGTATTCTTAGAGTTTGTGTTTCTCTGTAGCAAATAAAATCCACTCAGTCATGGAGACTGACGAAACCAACATTCTCTAAACGACATGCAGTACAAGCCAAAATATTTAGATCTTGTGTGTGAATCAGTGTGTGTGTGTGTTTCTATATTCGTTTATGTCCTTGTGTGTGTATGTATGTGAGTGAGTGAGTGTTTGTGTGTGTGTGTGTGTGTGTGTGTGTGTGTGTGTGTGTGTGTATGTGTTTGCTTGCATACATCTATGCAAGCGGGGAGGTTGCAGCATCAGCAGCACCTCCCTAATGCAATTGAGGCGCCATGTTTACCCATCACATCCTGTGACAGAGTCAAGAACGCAACAGTGCCACAACTCCATCAGCACCAGTAATCCCAGCAGCATGTGAGGTCTAGGCCTAGTTAGAGATCCCTCTCAGCTCCACCTATGTAGGTGGAATTATTTATCCTGCATCTTTTATTATAGATGTGAGTGGTCTTAATGTAGAGAGAGGATGACATCAGGGTGACAGAGTCTGATGTCACTGTTCAATTGGGTTTTTTTCCCCGTGTTGAATCAACAGAGTCATCTACGGATGTGCAGTGTCTGCTCCCTTTCCCATCCTCCTGTAGAGTAAATACACAGAGGAAGTAACCTAGAGTTGGTTGGAGAGGGGTCTGAGAATTGCGTGCGTGCGTGTGACAGAGAGAAAGAAAGAGAGCAAGAATTTGTCTGTGGGTGGTTGGTTGCATGAATAACCGTCCCCAGAACATCAAGTGGATTTAGGCCATTGCGTTTCCCAAGAACTGGGAATATTTTAACAGAGATTCTCAGTCATAGACTAAATAAAATCACTTCCTCTGGGAGAGAGGTTAAACCAACTTACAAACCCCAACAGGGGCAATATCCAAATATAATGACTCCCCCTCAAGAGCAGGAATCCCTTATCGGCCCACGCCATTCCTACACTAGCACCTCACTTCACATTTGCACAGATGCTATAGGAAATGGACTCACAAATGTATTTCAGACAGGTGAATATATCCTATTGCAGGACAGTGTTTTTTTACCATTTTAGCACTATATACTATATTTTATATACTGTATGATTCATTTTTTGGTTGTGAGGAAAGTTTTTTGTCTTATCCTATAGTAGAGACATTTACATGGAAAGAAGCCTTTGTTGGCAAACTATTCTCTCAGTTCTTCAATAGAAACAAGGGTTCTATTAGGACATTTAGATGTTAATATGTCAGGACAAGCCGCCAATTCCCACAAACAGTTCTCCTAACAGTGTAATCGCAACATTTACAAAAATATGGCACACTCACCGATGCCTCTCAAATTGTGTTTAAATCTGGAACATTCTCATGTTTAATTTAAAAATGACTTATTTCTCTTTCCTGTGGTCTGCATGCCTCCACGGGCCATCTCAAGTGGACACAGCTTGAGCTCCCCTCAGCTCTTTTGACCTTAAACCTCTGACCTCGTCCTAAAAACCAATATGAGTTCAATTCAATCAGGCCATGTCCTCAGTTTTCCCATCGTTGTCATCTGGACAGTCTCTCAGAACCACATCGGACAGATTCTGGATCTGTTTATTTGTTGATTTTTTTTAATTTATGTTTTTTTTTTATATTCGAGTTTGGACCTCGGAGCGAGGTTACTGGCACAGGGCTCTTTCCCATAGTTTAGTCTGTCGGGCCGAGGCAGAGTTTTCCCCGTAGGGTTTCTTCCTGCAGGACAGAGTTTGCAACTTTATAACAGCAGGGCAAACAGCTGACTATCTTTGTATTGAAAAGAAAAAGAAAGCAAATAAGAAATTGGCCTGGCTGGTCTACAGCTGTGGTTACTAGAAGACTCTTCAGAATGAGGACAAAAGGTCTTCATGTGGGCTTTGAATCCGTGCTAACCGCACCCCAGAGTCACCAAAATGCTGTCGGCCTCTAAATGCTGTGTGTTCAACATCTCTAACATCCTGACGTGAGGTTGGACATCAATGATGGACAGGCACTTGGCCAAGTCTTTTAACAGTGATGGACTCCCACTACATACTTGAATGCAAATCATCCACATATTCAAGTGTTGGACAGCACTCAGTGGCTTGGCCATCAAGCCCCCAAAGCATTCTTATGTGGAAACATTCACTCAGAAACACTTGCAAAGAGAATACCTGTATGGACAGCCAAGCAATTCCTCTGATCATGTTTTGAGTAGGTCAGTGACTGAGTTGATGTTAGGCTGATATTTTTGGCCTGTTACTGTATAAGGGCTTGTCTGTGTCAAGCCAGTGTATCTGATCAAACATCTAATGTTTGTGTGGGCAGTGGCTTTGCCCTGTAGTCTATCTTTCATCAATTACTCTTTCTCTTTTCCTCTCTTTCTCTCTCATTCTCTTTCTTCCGCTCACCATCTCTCTCTCTAACTGAGGCATTTCCTCCCATGTTTGTTGGCACCTGGTAACAGGAGCAGGTTTTACCTTTTAAAGTCATTATGCTGTGCCAGGGCTGGTGTTGTGCTCTGCGCTAACACCCGAGTGAAAGGGGGGTCACCTTTGTGTGTGTAGAGGGGGTTTATCTACACTTAGTTGTCAAGGATCTGGGATTCCTCAACAAGTTCATGTCACAGCTGAAGTGTGTGTGCGTGTGTGTGTGTGTGTGTCTGTCTGTCTATCTGTCTGTCTGTCCCTGTGTGTGTGTGTGTGTGTGTGTGTGTGTTCCTGTGTGTGTGTGTGTCTGTCTGTCTATCTGTCTGTCTGTCCCTGTGTGTGTGTGTGTGTGTGTGTGTGTGTGTGTGTTCCTGTGTGTGTGTGTGTGTGTGTGTGTGTTCTGGAAACTTGGATTGGGATGACATCACTGAGGTGTGTCACAGCACCCAACCTGACCTCATCAGTAGCTGCTTTCATACACAACCTCCGCAGTCCATGCAGAACTTTGTCAAACGGAGGTCCGACCCTTCGGGTGATCCAGACATGATGCTAACCTGCGGACCTTATGCTGACAAATGTGTGAACGACACACATGCACATGAACAGAATTTCAACCTGGTTGACCAGGTTTAACAGGTTCAACACGCACAACAGAATCTCCATGTGGTTTAACAGGTTCAACACGCACAACAGAATCTCCATGTGGTTTAACAGGTTCAACACGCACATGAACAGAATCTCCATGTGGTTTAACAGGTTGAACACGCACATGAACAGAATCTCTGTGTGTTCATTGCTTCGTTCAGACACAAGCTCATTTACATAATGTCCATCTGAAATACTAAGAAAGGGAGCAGTAGAACAGCCGGCTAAATTCGGACTTCCAAATGACCGGTGATGTTGTTCAGATATACGGCCCAACCGTTTGACATCCGCCGAACAGCCGGACTTACACGTAGGTCTGAAAGCAGCTATTGTTTATATATGGTGTGTTTTTCTCTTTTTTTAATGTCAGTGTTTATCTCTTCACAAAGAGATGGCCCATAATTGGTGTGTGTCAGTACACTTGGGGTAAGCCTTGGGTCAAACACATCAGACAGACCGAGCGCTTTACTAAACATCGGTGTCAAATCATTCTTGTAAATTGCAGTTCTGCAATCAGTGTTAGTGTGTGTTCACACTGGCCGGATTAACACTAAAAGCACACCTGATCAAACAGTGTACTGTCCTGTCCTCAGATTTCATGCCCAGCAGTGGAAATGGAGGTGTTCCAGTCAGATGATTATCTGTCTAAATTAGCCCTGATTGCCCTGGCCTAAGCACACATGTCGTTCTCCAGACTCCAAGCCCAGTCCCAGTGTGTGTAGGTGCACCTGTGTGGATGGATCCAATTGAACCATCATTACTGAGTTGTCACACGGAACATGAAAAAACATGACTTCACTTCCCGCCAGCGCTTTTCCCGCGTGTGATGCGTGGCATTGGGAAATTATGATTGGGAATCGGCAGAGGCCGGTTTAGGACGAGATGTTCCTCAGAAGCATCACGTAAAAGATGGCCGTCCAAACAGATCCCGGCCTCTCCTCTCAGCAGCTGCTTGGTGGGAGATTTGGCAGCAAAGCAGAGGCTGTTGCACCACATCCTGGTAAAGTTGTTGCTTTTTGACCAGCTTCTTCACAAACTCATGTCCTTGTTGTTGTGGAATGGTGGCTCTCATTCGCAAAGTGTTCTTTGTGTGTCATCGATTGGCCGGCGCTGAAAACAAAGGCCCTCTGTGTGTGTTTAAGTGCCATCTTGACAGCCCATGCATGACAAACAAATGAAAACAGGAAAATCAACTTGATAAAGCATTTCCCACATTCATTTCACCAGCTGGCCATGGGTGAAATCAAGCCAATCAAGTTTTTCATTCAGTTTATTTGGACCACATCAATCGGACTCAAGTTGGCTAGTTGCATTCACATTGCTTGGCCTTGAGAGTCGCCCGCTCGCATTCAGCGAAAGCCAGCATCAGATTTGCTCAAATCCCACATGACTGTTTCAGGCAGATGTGAGATATCTGGGAAGTCGTGCGCTGAAAGCAGACTCCAGCGTGGGCACGGCCCCCAGCACCAGAGCCAATCCGTGGCTGGGAAACGCGGCCCCTGCAGCGCCTCTCTATCCGCTCCCACAGGGCCACGTTTGGCGTCGGCGATGCAGTCACAGCAAGCACATTTCACAACCTCCATCACGCAGCAAAAAACAGCCGTATACTGTATAAACATTTTTTTCTTCTTCTCCTTCTTCGACTGCTGAGGTTGGAGGTAGCGTGTTCTGGTCACGCCGCTTCTGAGTGGCCTGGCGCGGCAGTCATGCGAATAAAATGAGTTGTGTTGTTGGGGGTTTTTTTTCGTGCGCGGTGAACACCTCTGAGAGGCCGCTCCGTGCTGCACCGAACTGGGCCATGAGGAAGTCGTGAACACACAAGCACTCTCTGGCATACGGCGCGAGACAAACCAGACCACAGCTGCTGCGAGAGCAAATCCAGGAGAGGAAGGAATCTCTTGCTCTCTCTTTCTTTTTCCCACACTGGTGCAGTGCTTTTTCCCTCTGTGTGTGTGTGTGTGTGTGTGTGTGTGTGCGCGTGTGTGTGTGGGTGGGTGGAGGAGAGCATGTCTCACAGCCCCGGAGGTGGGGTGGGGACGGAGAAGGGGTGGTTGAGGGGTCCCATGTATACTCTTGTGAGTTCTGGAACTGCAGCCACTACCACTCTGGAAAGGAGCCCTGGGAGCGCTCGCTCGCTCGTCTGCCCCGGTCAGTGTCGGAGGGAGTCAGCAAATCGGAGCGGGCAGTGCCCCTTAGCAGCGCAGGGCTTTACACAAGCCTCTGCTGGCCTGAGCCTGCAGTGAGGTAGTGCTTACAGTGGGCCTGCTGTGCTGAGTTAGCATGGGTGCGACTAGCTATCGTTTTACTTGGGAAAGACCAGCTGATGCATGCATGATGAAGATCCTGAGGTTGATCTCCTGTGTTTCAACAAAACTGGAGTTCTCTGTTGATATTATTAAGTTTGTTAAGTTTGTTAAGTTTATTTGTGTTTTCATCCACAATGGCCAACGATTAATTCAAGGCATGGATCAGTATGTTTGTTCTTTGATCAAACCTCTGACAAGTGTGATGGTAGCACCAGTGCCTGTTTATGTGCACAGCTGTGCTGTAGCCATTGTTCATTGTTCTTGTTAGAGAATTATTCTCCAGACACCTCAAGTCAATCCCACACCTCAGCTGACTTATGTACTGTTATGAGCTCTGTGAATACTTCGAGCCACTACAACTATCAGTAATAGTTTTGGACCACTGCAAGTGTGGAAGCCATGTTTGTGTTGATGTGGGATTCCACGGTTGGGCCGGCCCAGGACGTGTACCGGTGTTCGGGCGTGGCCGTCCCTGTAGCATTTCCTGTCTCCCCTCTCACCACTGCACCCATTTCCCTTAACAGCTTTGATCACATCAAAGAGTCACACTTGGACCAGAAATGCCATCTCATTTCACAAGACACGTGCGCCTCAGAGCATGTGTGTGTGTGTGTGTGTGTGTGTGTGTGTGTGTTTATGTGTGTGTGTGTGTGTGTGTGTGTGTGTGTGTGTGTGTGTGTGTGTGTGTGTGTGTGTGTGTGTGTGTGTATGTTTATGTGTACGTGCGTGCGTGTGTGTGTGTGTATGTGTGTGTGCGTGTGTGTGTATGTGTACGTGCGTGCGTCTGTGTGTGTGTGTGTGTGTGTGTGCGTGTGTGTGTATGTGTATGTGCGTGTGTGCGTCTGTGTGTGTGTGTGTGTGTGTGTGTACGTGCGTGTGTGTGTGTGTGTGTGTGTGTGTGCGTCCAGTTCCAGCTGCAGTGAGATCTACACTCTTAACACTGAACAAATGCTCAGCAATGGGAGTTGTCGAGTGTCCGTCAGTTGAGCCCCTGCTCCTCATCACTCAGATGAAGTCACCGCCGTAATGTTGTACATTTTATCTACTTCCGACGGCGTTTTTATCAGCACTGTGCTACATCTGAGGTCAAGTCTGAGGTCACTGCTCCTCTCACTTGCTCACACCAGCTGTAAATGTGTGTGCGTGTGTGTGCGTATATCTGTGAGTGTGAGAGAATGTGTATAGGTATACGTGTCTGTGTGTGTGTGTGTGAGAGAGAGTGTTCTGTGTGTGTGTGTGTGTGTGTGTGTGTGTGTGTGTGTGTGTGAGAGAGAGTGTACGTGCCCGTGTGAGTGTTTGCCTGTGTAGGCCTATGGTGTGTGTGTGTGTGTGTGTGTGGGAATGTACGTGCCTGTGTGTGTGTTCGCATGTGTAGGCCTATGGTGTGTGTGTGTGAGAGAGAGTGTACGTGCCCGTGTGTGTGTTTGCATGTAGGCCTATGGTGTGTGTGTGTGTGGGAGAGTGAGAGTGATCTTTTCCCCTGTGTGCTGGACCCCTTGGCCTTTCAGCAGCAGCACAGCTGCATGGCTGTGCTTTGATACAGTGTGTAATTGTCATGAGGTGCAGATCCTCTCCTCTCCTCTCCTCTCCTCTCCCTCCCTCCCTCTCTCTCTCGGCCTGCCACGCAGACTGGACGTGCAGCACTGGCGGAGTCTGCTTCTGATTTCTCCACACGCATCTGGGGATCTGGCCCTGAGGAGCAGGTGATGGAGAGCTTTACCCTAATGCCACATCACCATCTTTTGGTTTTCGCTCTTTGCCATGCCATGCCATGCCAACCCCACCGACTGGCTTAAACCATTTCCATGGTCATCATGAATATTAAGTGAAATGAGGGCCTCTATCTCTCTCTATGTCTGTCTTTCTCTCTTCCTCTCTCTCTCTCTATCACTCTCTCTCTCTCTCTCTCTCTCTCTCTCTCTCTCTCCGAAATTCCTTCGTGGTGAGGTAGCGGCCCACTCAGGGGGCTGGTGCATAAACCTGACATGATAAGTGTGGGGCATTCCAGTCTGTCATTGAGCGTCTGGACACAGGGCTTGACCCATAATCCTCCAGAGAGAGGAGGAAAGGGCCAATAAGGAAGGCTGGCAGGAGAGCCGAGGCAGACACACTGGGGCAGGAACAAGGGGGAGAAAGTAGCCGACGGAGGCGCGAGAAAGACGTGCGAGAGGAAGATAAACAGGGAGAGAGGAGAGGATGAGCGAGCAGACCGCGGGGGGTCAGGGCTAAGCGAGACAGGAAGTATGCCCTGAACCCCCGAGGTCAACGGGCGAAGAAGCCGGGAGCCATGGGAGCGTGGCGCGTCACCGGGTGATTTACACCGGCGGAGTCGCAAACGCTCGTCACGTGGTGATTTACGCCAGCAGGTAACGACGGCCGTGCGCTGAGAGCGAGGAGAGGAGAGGAGTGAATGATGACCCGTTTCCTCCAGACACACATCCACAGACGCCCGTTTGTTATCCTCTAGTAGCGTCCAGCACCTCTGGCTTCCCCTGTTCCTGTGTTCCCATCCCAGTGAGACCCACTCTGAGCTGTTGTCCTTATGACCCGGCAGTCTGTACTCCCCCCTTTAATTGCTCTCTTTCCCTCTCTCCACTCGTTTTGTCTCTCTCTCTCCATCTTGTTTTGTGGTGCCCTCATTCCCCTGTTCTCTCTCTCCCCTGTTCATTGGCGTTTTGGGTTTTGTCTCTGTCTCTCTCCATCTTGTTTTGTCTCTCTCTCTATCCATCTTGTTTTGTGGTGCGTTTTGGGTTTTGTTTGATTTTCTCTGCACTGACAGTTGATTGACAGGCCCGCGCTCACAGGAGCAGAAAGTTCATGCTTCGTCTGCCAGGGATGAGAAAGAGAACAGAGAGAGTCCAATCAGTGAGGTCGGAGGTGACGCCAGCCCTTTCTCTGTCGTCCATTTTACAGGCTAGTTCACATCTGCAAAAGTGCATGCGGGCGTGCATGACGGCAGTCAGATACTGAAACGTAAATAAATAACTTGAGGCCTGTTTCCCTTAGGTGTGTTTGACAGAAAATTCTCTCTCTCTCTCTCTCTCTCTCTCTCTCTCTCTCTCTCTCTCTCTCTCTCTCTCTCTCTCTCTCTCTCTCTCTCTCTCTCTCTCTCTCTCTCTCTCTCTCTCTCTCTCTCTCTCTCTCTCTCTCTCTTCCTCTCTCTCTATCTCTACGTTCTTTTCTTTCTCTCACGTTCTCTCTCTTCCCCATATCAGTGTAGCTCAGTATGGTTGATTTGGTGTAAGATCCCATTTGCCATCGGTAGAGAGATAGCAAAGCACACAGTGGAAGGCAGAGAGTTTTCATATGAGGCAGGCGATAGGATAGAGGTCCAAAAAGGTTCTTACCTGTGACTGTGGAACTCCTACATCAGGACTGGAAAAGACAGTGCTATTATGAAGATTGTTATTAATTTGATATTAATATTATTAGTACTACATTTTACCTCTTGACTTCCTATCAAATGATTGCCTTTATCATATTGTGATGGGTTTAAATGGGTAAATCTGTCACTGTCACAGATCTTGTGAAATACGGAGGATGACATTAAATTAGAAAAAGACTAAAACACTTGTATTCCTAGAATTTTTGTGGCATGTAAGATTTGCCTAATGTAGGAACACCTTTTTTCCCCGAACACATGCCAGATGTTCCATCTGTTTGACACACACATTTGCACACATCGTCACTCTTTCACTTCTACCCTCTTACACTCACATAAACCTCTCTCTCTCTCACCCACACACACACACACATGAACAAACAGAGAGATAATGAGAGGTACTTGCTAGGCAACACGTCCAGCTCATATAAACTAGAGCGGAATCTGTTTGAGGGAGAATGCACCACCGCAGAAGTCAAGACACTGAAGCCAAAGGCATCTGGCCTCCCCCCGCTCCACATTCTCTCCGTTACACTGTGTCCAGACCCGAGGATTTACCATAAATCTTGCTTTGTGTTTAGTGGTCAGTAACTGCTGGAACAGAAAAGATGGGCACACACACGTCAAAGAAAGTAGGTCAGACGACTTGACCGACCCATCTGGGTTTATGTCCATCTGAGGAGGGATAGACGGAGAGGTGAGGGTCAGGTGGAGAGCGCGCCCGAGAAGGAGAGGGAATGAGGTGTGCGATGAAAAGATCGCCGGGGCGAAGTGGCAGGACTTGGACGCTAGCCCGCAAACATTGCGATGCCTCTAAAAGGAGGGCCTGAGCTAAGCTAAGCCGAACTAAACTAAACACAGCCCTCGCCCTGCTGCTGCTGCTGGGATGTTGAGAAGCTTTGCATGAAACCGGTAGACCAGGACCATCTCATATCTGCTGTCTGACTGCGTGTTTCATAACTCCACTGTTACACCTCGATAAGATCATTTAGATTGGTTCTCTTCGCCCGGAGGCTCAAATCTAACATAAAATGCCCTTGGCACAAGAACAAGAGCAACAAAACATCTTTTTTTCTTTCTCTCAATCCATCAGTCCATCTCTGTATCCTCATATCTCCTCCTGCTGCCTCGCTCTACCTCTGGGAAAATCACCGGTGTCCAAGGCCTCAGAAGAATCCCAGCATGTGGCCTACTATAGATGAGAGTTGATCTAAACTAGTGATTCACACTAAAAACATCAACTCCACATCTACACACGTTACACGGAACCGGTTTATTTGAACATGTTAATGTGCAGAGGTGTGTGTTTACATATATGTCTCCCATGTTTCATTGCCATGGTACAGTACAAGCCAATGGCTGAACTCTAAAGAGCTGGCACTGCATCTCTCACAGCGCTGGACAGCAGAAGATGGAGAGCAGGCTGAGTGGACACACATGGTGTGTCCAGCAGAGTTAAAGGGGATTTTTTTTTGTTTTTAAACCCCCCGTTGATTTGCGGTTAGTGCCGGTGGCCCACTGACCATGCCCTCACCCCCTATTTGTCTCAAATATCATAGCAGAGGTCAGCGAGCAGTCATGCCCAGGTAATGCATAGGGCCTATACTATAGGCATAATGTAGTAAGCAAGCCGTGGCTACTCATCATGAGTGGAAGTTGTGTTTGTGAGGATGTCTGTGTATTGAGACAGAGGTCTCACACGAGCATATGTACATTATCCAAACTCACACATTCACAAGAGACACATGATACCTAAACTAAGAGGCCTTAAGGGTAAACATAGAAAACACTGAACATTTGGCCACACACACACACACGCACACACGCACGCACACACACACATGTGCTTGCACACACAAACACACACAGGCACACAACTCACACACTCACATAGGCCCTTGCCAAGACGTGCATTACAGCATGAAGCAATGTGCTCCACAGCGGCACTTGAGCACTGCAGCACATGGCCGAACATTCTCTTTCTAGAACATTCTGTGGGTGGGACAAGGGCCCATCATGCCCCATTATCAGACAGTCAACCCATTGACAGATTACACCCATGCACATATTTATATTGACCAGACACACACACACACACACACACACACACACACACACAAACATACACACACACACACACACACACACACACAAACACACACACACACACGGGATGCGGGAACGTGGAAAAGCGGTCCCCTGAGTGGCGCGGCCCTGGGAAAAGCTCCATAAATACGCAAGTATAGGGAAGGGAGGGCTCGTATGTAGGGTCTCTACTGGGGGAGAGCCAGAGATGAGGCCAGATAGCATCCGTGTACGTCTGTGTGCATCTGTGTGTGTGTGTGGGTGTGTGTGTGTGTGTGTGTGTGGATCACTGCTGTCTGCCACAGAGGTATGCAAGCTATATCACCCCTCCGCGCCTGAGCTGGCCCCTGCCTGATACACAAACAGATAAATGCCATCCTTCATATAGAGGTGGATAACTCTGACTGATGGCCCCAAGACAACATGAAAGGCACAATGAAAAAATGGAAAGGAAGAAAAGCATTGAGTTAGGCAGAACGCAGTCATAAAATAGCAATTGCTCAACACCAATGCATATAATATTTTAATAAGTGACACAGATATAATTGAGAACGTTAGAGGAATATCATGGAGTGGGTAAGTATCATTAAGTGGATATATAGTACTGTATACAGTTTGCCTTAGCCTTAATGTGTGTCAGTGAGAGGCCATGAAAGCTCACAGCAGGGTATAACAGCCTCTGCAGGTATTACCTAAAAGTCCACCTCTGTGATGTGGTGCAACACTACAAAAGTGAGTTTACATATAGGTTACAATCTGCAAGATGCAACTAATTATTGATAGCGATTTGAAAGCAACACTCAATATTAGTGGAGATCTGTTTTTCTTACATCTTTTAGAATTGAATCCAAAAAAGGGGAAAGTGCATACAGAGACAGTAGGCTACTGCATAATCTAGAATGTATTGCAGTTTGACTATGGCCTGATTTGTCATTGCAAAAACATTAGGTTGTTTGTGACATTTAAGAATTAAAGACACTATTACATGGCCAAGTTATAAACAAATCAGGTTTTTGAAATCATTTTGAAAGGGCATAGAAAGGAGCTGATCATATTCCAGAAAAACACAAGAGAATGGTGAACTTCATACTGTAGTGTTGGTCCACAGGATCTTTGTCTGGTCAAAAAGGAGTGCTCTTATAGTAAGTACGTTTTTCAAGTACAGCTTTGGACAGGGAAACTGAACGGAAAGCAACAACGTATAGAGTGGAAATTGCCTGGAGATCAGACATGGAGGGGGTAGGAGTGTGAAGGGCTCAACCCCAAACATGGGTTCTAAGCCCCCATGATCACAGAGATGCTTGTGTCTGATAGTGTGCAGTGGAGAGGCCAGAGATAGAGCAGCACTTCTAGGCCTCGAGGCTTTGACCTCCAGTCCATCAAAGGCACTCCATCAGAGCATGACATCTGTTTGACCACCGGAAAGATAACACCCGAGGAACTTTAGGCTGTCATGGATCACTGTCTGTGCCAAGATGTTGATGCCGTTGTGATAGAGAGAACAAGTAGGTGTGTGTGTGTGTGTGTGGTGTGTGTGT
>NW_027468718.1:31238516-31353516 GCF_046254945.1 Alosa pseudoharengus | reverse complement strand
CAACGGGACCAGAGGAGACGCAGGGTTCCCTGGGAACCCAGGCACCCCGGGCAGACCAGGATACAATGTATGTGCCAATCTGTATTTCAGCCAGACCTGTTGCAGACAGGCTGTAGAGAACAAGTTCTAGCAGCCTAATGTATGTGCTGGGCAAAGTCTAACTAAAGCTTACTTAATAACTACACAAAATCTATTTGCAAATGTAATACTGTGAGAAAGATCTTAAACACAAACATTGGTGGGTCAGCTTAAAGCTGTCTCACACACAAACATGATGCTGTTAGTTCATGCACGAGAACTTTGCTCATAGACTGACCTTTGCACTTTTCCCAGCATTCACATTAGGGCTCCCAGAGAAAGATAAATATATATATTTGTCCCCTCCATAAGCCTATTTCACAGTGTCCAGGTGTCTGGCCTCGTTGATGTTAATGAGGCAGGGTCAAACGGCCTCCTGTTCGTGTCTCTCCCGTGGACTGTGCTGTTCCAGAGGAAGTTTATACAGGGGCGCCATCCTGTGGAATGGACTAATTTCAGTGGTGTTTGTTAGAAATCCTAATCTCTTCCTCTCCATCCCTCTCTCTATCTCTCTCTCCATCCCTCTCTCCATCCCTCCCTCCATCCTCCTCTTTTTTACCTCCTCTCTGCCTCCATTGCTCCTCCATTGCTTCTCTCCAGGGTCAACCAGGTCGGAAAGGAGAGAAAGGAGATGATTTGGACCTGCACATCTTCATGAGGAGATTCCAGGTGTGTGTGTGTGTGTGTGTGTGTGTGAGTGTGTGTATGTGTGTGTGTGTGTGTGTGTGTGTGAGTTTGTGAGGAGAAGAGCAAGGCCATACGTCATACGGAGGAGACTCAAACTCTGCATGTATTCTCATTGTCATCTCTCCTGTGTGTGTGTGTTTTTAGGGAGAGGCGGGCTTTCCAGGTGCTCCTGGATATCCCGTAAGTTTGATTCTCTTATGTGTTCCTGTACCATCAACCTACTTTAATACACATGCACCCAGTGCCTACAGTTTCCTAAACCTTCTCTTCTCTTTTCTTCTCTTCTCTTCTTTTCTCTGCTCTTCCCTTCTCTTCTCTTCTCTTCTCTTCGATCTCTCTCTCTCTCTACTACAGGGAGGAATTGGTAACCCGGGTTGGAGGGGACCCAGTGGTATGATTGGGCCACAGGTAAATATGTCTTTCCAAAGACAGACAGACACTTGTAAATGTACAGATACATAAGGCTACAGATTATCTCTTATAAACATGTCTCTCAGTCTTTCAGTCTCTCAGTCATTTTGGAAGATATAGGACACTTTCTACGCTATTGAAACACAATCCAATGAAGCCCCCTAGTGGCCACACTCAGTGCTTCAGGTGTGAGATGTGATGTTAAGCATGGCGAGTTGGTCTTAAGGAAGTGGTATGCTTCTCCGTGCTCAATTGTGCACAGCAAAGATGTGCGTGATTGCCACACGGTCACAATTGTTGGGAGGCATGTGACAGTAATAGGTTGTGAGGAATGAGTCACATGTTGCAGATAATACTGATAATTAAATAGTTCAAGCAGAGACTTTCTAATGAGGAGACACAGCACTCAAAAAATCCTCCATAGAAATGCATGGGCTTAGTTTGTAACGCTTATATGGCACTTGTCTACACATATCTCACCCCTTCCGTGGCAAAATGTCGACATGTGAATACATTGAGCCAATCATGTGGTGTGATGTAAATACATTGAGCCAATCATATGGTGTGTTGTGAAGACATCGTGCCAATCATGTGTTTTGATCTCGCCGCTGGAGCAAGGTTGGTGTAATGAAGCCTTGCGCACGCGCATTTCTTCCGAAATAGATGCCCGATAAGTGCCCAAAAAGTGTTGCAATATGGCCGCTGAGTGGAGGGACTTGCCTAAAAGGACTTTGGTTCAAGTACTTAAGTCAGAAATATACTCCATGCAAACTCTTGAAAATGTGTGCATCTCACCTGAACAGCTCAACTCATTTCTGCAACTCCTTTTTGTTCTCATCTGTGGTTGTTTTGATCCTTTATTACAGGGGCCACCTGGTTTACCTGGACCCAAAGGCGAAAAGGTAAAAAAAAAAGCCTAATGAATATATACGTAATACGTAATGAATCCTCAGCTTGGTATGTCTTCATAACTAAACCCTGTGCCAGCAATCATAAGCACTCAAATGCACTATATTCACGCTGAACATAGAAGCTACATTTGAGGAGCGCTCTGCTGGGTTTGCAGTTCTCCATGCTACTGCAATATGGCCTTATCCGTCGTATGATGTGCTGATGATGTGCTGCTGTTTTCTCTCATTAGGGCACAATGACCCAAGTGATCAAGGGGGAGAAAGGAGACGTGGTGAGTGAAATACAACCATTTTATGACATCACAGACAAGCAGAACAGGTGTGATCAACCATTTTATGACATCACAGACAAGCAGAACAGGTGTGATCAACCATTTTAGCACATTACAGACAAGCAGAACAGGTGTGATCATCTGCTTCACTATGTTAAAAGGATAAGACCTTTTCTCACCTTTGGACACTTTTGGCTCTTTTAATGATGGGCAAAGGCTTACATCTAACTAAAGCAAATTTAATAATTAGACAAAATCAAGACTTTGCATTTTGCCCGCATTTTAAATGTGGGCCATTTGAGTTCTTATGTACTTACCCGTGTTCCCCCAGTGCCATTGCATGTGGTTGCTTTGACTCAGTGGACATGGGCCTCACTGTAATGTCCTGCTTTCTCCACAGGGTGACACTGGTGAGCCAGGGCCTCCAGGAAACGTCACTTATCAACACATCGGCCAGAAATCTCCAACAGTGAGTCTAGAGACCACACAGAAGTGTTTCTGTAACACATAGTGTTTGTAACTGTAACTGATTTTGATATTGATTTTGAAGTTTTGAAATTGAAATAATGTTTTTTTTACCATGGCTTATGAGGAAGACACAATCCCACTGGATTGTCTTCTGGTGGTTAATGATTAATGGTCAGATGGTGGTTAATGATCAGATTTATTGTACTGTATATATTTTTTCTGTGTGTGTGTGTGTGTGTGTGTGTGTGTGTGTGTGTGTGTGTGTGTGTGTGCGTGTGTGCGTGTGTGCGTGCGTGTGTGCGTGCGTGTGTGCGTGTGTGTGCGTGCGTGTGTATGTGTGTGTGTGTGTTCAAATGCAAGCCAGTTCTAGAAGTCTAGAATTTGATATCTCAAGCAATTCTTCCGCACCACACAGTAAAAGCATTTAGGGCTATTTTCTACCTTGTTTTGTCCCCAAAACACTGACTCTTTGTCCACCCCCAGGACTTTAGAGGGATCAAAGGAGAGCGCGGAGACATGGTAAGTACACTATGAGCAGAAGGAGATTTCTAACAGATTTACATTTCAGGATATGTCCCTGACTTTGCCCCTGACTTTGCCACTTATTGTATTCTAGGCTGACAACAAAGGAGAAGACGGTATTATGGGGATGCCAGGACAACGGGTAAACATTGAAAACATGTTGTTCAACGGGGCATGGCCCTGAAGGGTCATTGTGTGTCCACTCAGTGTGTCCACTGACGGTACTCTCACCAAGTGATGGAGATGAATGTGAAGTCCTTAAAGTCTAAGCTGAGTGATTAAGGAATGTCAGATAGTGTGGCTGTACTTTAGTGAGACCTGAGATGAACCCACAGCCATATCTTGCTATTTTTTTTCAGGGGTTACCTGGTTTGAATGGACAAAAAGGACTGCCGGTATGTTTCTCTCTCTCTCTCTCTCTCTCTCTCTCTCTCTCTCTCTCTCTCTCTCTCTCTCTCTCTCTCTCTCTCTCTCTCTCTGTGTTACTGCTTAGTATGATTTAGAAAAGGTATGAAGCTAAATCATTTCTGGAATTGATTGTGATGTGTCATGGGATGTATCAGTAAAGCAGTAACAACACATCATTGGTTCTCCTAGTGTCATTTGCTGAGGTACCCTGGACTATCATGGAAAGCTATAAGAATATGCACTGATCAAATAGAACATATTTAAGTTGACTCATGCATCAAAATCTAACCTGATGTTCAAGGTGTTTATATGTGTCATTTATATTCCAGTTGAGCCATTATTACAATTAAAAGTGTCCATGTAATCCCACCTATAATTACATATTCTGGCACTGATGCCTTGATTGCCAAAGAGATTGTGAAAGACAATGATATGATATATTCCTTGCTTGATTTTACCATCTAGGGTGACTACGGATATCCAGGATCTCCCGGAAGACCAGGGCTGAAGGTTTGTTTACCTAGATGACAACATTTACCATCCAATCAATGTAATGTACTGATGAAAGAGACGTGTTTGGTAACAGGACATGTCCTGTTGCGACGGCCTTTAGGACTGATGCTTTAAATGTCCATGTTATGCCAATGTCACATGACATTTCCAGACATCATATAGGCAGAATATAAAGGAATTATTCCAATGAAAATGTCTGTAACTAAAAATTAAATATACTTTCACTCTAAACTTGTTATGTGTTTATGTGGTGTGTGTGTGTGTGTGTGTGTGTGTGTGTGTGTGTGTGTGTGTGTGCGTGTGTGTGTGTGTGTGCGTGTGTGTGTGCGTGTGTAGGGTGTGAGAGGAGAAGCTGGTTTGCTCATCTACAGTGGCACTGGACCGCGAGGAGGTGAGACAGAAGACTTGATCTCTATAATGAAGCTGTTGATGATGCTGTTATGTCAGCTCTTATCCAACTACATTTATATATTCTGACCCATCCATGGGGTGTTGAGCAATACATATTTGTCTGATTGATGTCACTTTACTGGACAGAACTAGCCACTATAGGCCTACATTATTTGCATTTACATAACTTCTGACTGCAAAGCAATAAGTACATAAGGACCTTGGACCGCCGAGAAACCAATTGTTATGTTACTCTCGTTCTCTCTCTCTCATCTCCATCTAATGTTCATCCTCTGGTCCTCTCCTGTCCTCTCTGTCTCTGGTGTCTGCAGTTGGACCGATGGGCCCGGAGGGAGAGCTTGGGACCCAGGGAGAGATAGGACCTCCGGGGGAGAAAGGCCTGCCTGGGCTCCCTGGATCTCCAGCTTCTGAACAACAAGGATGTGAGGAACATATTCTGTTTATCTCTGAAAACAAAAAATCCTCCTGAAAAGGCAACTGTATAACTAGCTCTGATGAGAGTTGAAATAAATATAATGAACCCCTCTCTGTCTCACTCTCTGTCTCTGTCTCACTCTCTGTCTCTGTCTCACTCTCTGTCTCTGTCTCACTCTCTGTCTCTGTCTCACTCTCTCTTCTTCTCTCTTCACACTCTCTTCTTCTTCTTTTTCTTCTTCCTTCTGTTCTTCTTCTTCCTGTTCTTCTTCTTCTTCTTCCTTCTGTTCTTCTTCTTCTTCCCGTTCTTCTTCTTCCTCCTCCTCTTCTTCTTCTTCTTCTTCTCTCGATCACCATCACACAGTGGACTTTTTTGGCCAGTTTGGTGATAAGGGCTCAAAAGGCCAGAAGGGTTCCGGGGGGGAGGCAGGAACCCCCGCCACCCAGCCGGGTCCCCCCGGACTCAACGGCCTCGACGGTGACGTGGGATTTCCTGGACCCCAAGGATCATGTGAGTTCATGGCGTACCAGAGAACAGCTCTATCTATGGTCATCAGATAGCACTCCTCATATCTCTGACCGTCTCCTACTGTATGTGTTAGTTCAGAGATGTGCCGTGCATGTGGGACATGTAGATCTGTCCACTGAACTGCTAAAAACGGTATGTCTGTTTAGGGAGAGAGCATCTTAAAGGAGCCGCAGGCCCTGGAGGAAGACCAGGCTCAGCTGGACGGAGAGGAGAGACAGGTGTGTCTGTTGTCCTTTTTGGCCCTCATCAGAAACGTACAGTATTTGTGGTAGCTACTGTCTGTGCTATAGCTCGGTCCTATTTATACCACTTCTTGTTCACTGGTTTACCTGTGTGTGTGTGTATGTGTGTGTGTGTGTGTGTGTGTGTGTATGTGTGTGTGTGTGTGCGCCTATATTCCCGAGTTCAGGAGACCATGGTGACTGCGTGTGTGACACGGTGAACTCCCCTGCCGGCCCACCGGGTCCCGCCGGTAGCATAGGGAGCTTTGGCATGCAGGGAGAGTTCGGTCAACTGGGTGACCAAGGGGACCAAGGTCTGCCTGGTATACCTGGCATGCCTGTAAGCAGCTCTGCCTATTCTCATTCATGTCTCTCCCATAGTGCATTCATACACCAATCTGGATATCACAGTGTTATTTATGTGTACAAAAACAAAACAGTGTGCAATCTCTCTCTCCCTCTCTCTATATTTCTCTCCCTTTCTTCCTTCTTTTCCATTAGGGTTTTCCGGGTCGTGATGGCATACCAGGACCCAAGGGAAGAAAAGGAGAAACCACAGTTGCGACTCAAAAAGGTTTGACACACCACATTTATGTCACAAAAAACAAATGTCTCTTGTCATGGTTGGTAAATGTTTAAGGAGATGGCTGGCACTTTCTGGAGAGCTGATCTGATCTGAGATCTGTAAAATGTAGGCGATCGTTAGAGGAGATATGTGAAGAACAACAGATTGGCCTTGGATGCCATGACTGTTTTCAGCTGTCTCACCTCAGCCCTCCCCAGCTAGTGAAGCTCATCCCACAATGCCACTGTGTGGACAAGGTTATGACACGGACATGAATGTGTGCTGTGTGTCCTCCACAGGATTGCCAGGGGATGTAGGAGACCCAGGACGACCAGGGACCCCGGGACCACAGGGTCTCAACGGGATCAATGGGATCCCCGGAGCTGCTGGACTCCATGGCCTTCCAGTGAGTGGTGGTAGTGGTCTAGTGGTCAGGGATCTAAGCCAGAGACTTTCTAATGAGGAGACACAGCACTCAAAGAATCCTCCATAGAAATGCATTGGGGTAGTTTGTAGCACCAATATGCCAGTAGTTTCTTTATATATGCCTCCCCATTCACTTGAATAGGAAATTAGCTGCCCAATAACTGCTCCAAATGCGTTGCAAGATGGCCGCCGTGTGGGGGGACTTGCCTAAAGGACTTTGTCGATACTAAGCTTCAGAGGAATAGAAGGAATAGAATACCTAAAGCTGCAAAAATATAAGGTGCTGTCTAGAATGTTGTAAGGTTCAACATGATTGAGCATCAAAAAGTTTTGGAGATGCCATACACCTTGTTTTAAGAAGTCATCAGTTGACTCCAAATACAGATATATTATTTATTATTTGAATTATTATTGTGACATTTGGGGCGTTGTTTTGAACCCTAACAGTAACCCCAGCTGTATGCCCCTAACCCTGAGCAGTGCAGTGTAGTTCTTCAGTTAGAGATGCAGTGACACGGTGTTCTTGTGCTCACCCCCAGGGCGAGGCCTTAGTGGGTGACCCTGGAGATCCAGGCTACAGCGGCCGGCCGGGCCTGCGTGGTCTTTCTGGCCTGCAGGGAGAGGCTGGTCGGGCGTTAAGCGCCACCAAAGGCGAGAGGGGTCTGCCCGGCGACGCCGGAATCCGAGGACACGGTGGAATGCCCGGTCCCGCTGGAACGCCAGGTTCGTGTTCATTTTTTGACACAAAAATGTTTTTCCTGTTTCTGCTCATGGATTCATTCACTTGGATACATTTGACCTGTTCAAGTGTCCCTCTCCTGTCCCGTTTTTCCTCATCTCTGGTAATTCCCAATTCTCATCTTTCAGACTGTCTCTCTCACTGTGTGTCATTCAGTAGTCCATTTGCTTCGCTCAAACTACACTGTTAAAAGACAAATAACCCCTTTTGAGAGAGTTGCAATAGTATTAAGTTATGAATATAACTATTGTGAGGATGCGCAATTTAGACAGCAGCTTATCTTGCTGCAAGTCTAGGTACACTGAATATGCCACTGCCATTTTCAAAATCCTATGAGAAGTTTAAATGATAATAGTCCTCCAAATGATATCATGTAAACATGAAAGGGAAAGATGAGGGTTGCCATACTTGACCTCATCATATATTTTTCATGGGAACATGCATCATAGATTAAAAACAAAGATCTAAAAAAATACATTCAAGTTTCAGAATGTGTTTGAGGAATATCATTGACACTTTTTTCCCGGCCTAATCTCACTGGTCCACAGTACAGTATAAGACTAGTAAATATAGAGAAACATTTGGTACCTGTTGGGTTAAAAGAGTTGGCTCACCTCACCTTACCTCACAGTTTATAATAAAAGTCAGACTCTGAGTTTGTGTAATTGCAAGAATATTACAAATGCTATTGGTTATACCGATATGATACTAGTTTGAAGTATGTAACATTCATGGATACTCTGCTGTAGATGACAGTTTTGACTTGACTTTAGTGTAGTAGGGTACTATTTGCAACTGTACTTCCTTTTAACAGTGTTGTCACAAAGGTGTGTTTGAGATCAAACCCTTGCCTCTCTCTATCATTTGTGATGAATGCATCTATCTATCTATCTTGTGTGCTTTTGAAAGGAGGCTGTATTCAAGTTGGAGAACGAGGACTGGTGTATAAAGAAGGTAGCTGAAAAACAGCAACTTTATTCATTAAATAAAAACCTTCTTGCATTATCCTCCTCATTCACAGTTTCCAGTGGCAAGGGTAACAACACTTCAACCTAACTTTTTGTTGATTTTGGTGCTTAAATAACTCACCCACCTCTGCACGTCTCAGTGCTTTTGTTGTTCGCTTTTCAATTCGCACTGATTGTAATGGCGGAGATGCCATGATTGATCTTGCATTTACCTCACTCCCATCTGTGCTAAGATGAGGAACTGTGTTGGGCTCTCACTGTTTGGTCACTCCTTGCTGTTTTTGTTTTCCCAAAGCGGACAGTCCAGTCCATCCCAGTGTGGCCAAGGCCTATCAAACATGAATATATCTTCTAAGTATTGTGTTTGTTTTATGACCAGGGGAATGTGACGCAGTGCCGGGACCCCCTGGTGAGCCAGGACTCCATGGTCTCCCTGGGCTGGACGGTATTCCAGGTAAGGCCATGAAATTAGACAGGTGCATGCCAACGACTGGGCACATGCTACAGTTACAGTTTTATGTTTTCTATTTTGTAAAGTTTATGATTTAAAAATGCAACATAGCATAATAAAGCCAACATTTGAAGATGATGACAATGAAGATGTTTTCTTTTTCCTTTTTATGTTTGATTGCTTGTGTTTGCTAAGAATTAGCTTTTGCCGTACATTTCTTGTTTCTTTAAATGCATCTTGTCTCGTGTGCAAACTGTATTGAATGTTCTTGTCTTTTTTGCTACAGGATTTCCAGGCCTCAAAGGCTTTGCAGGGCTATCCGGCGAGTCGGGGCTCAAAGGAGAACGTGGAGATCCTGGCCGTGGTGGACCCCCTGGATCGAGCGGTACGTCATATCCAGACAGACACACAGAA
Source organism: Alosa pseudoharengus (assembly GCF_046254945.1). Classification (NCBI taxonomy): domain Eukaryota; kingdom Metazoa; phylum Chordata; class Actinopteri; order Clupeiformes; family Clupeidae; genus Alosa; species Alosa pseudoharengus. Next base: position 31,344,108 of record NW_027468718.1, on the reverse strand, counting down.
TGCCAGAGTACAGAGTACATGTACTGTATGATGCTCCTGTAGACTACCCTGAAAATCCAGAGTTCGCGAAGGAGCACAATTTGAATTTGCTCAGCGAGTCACTCTGGCAATGAGTAATGATGTTCATTACTTATGTCCCTTGTATTGTGGGGCACCAATCACATCGGTGTATCTGATATAGGCGGCCCAGAGGCGAGCTAAACAGATGACAGTCCGGACAGTCGAAGTCCGGAATCAGTAGGTAAACATTGGTCGTATAGTGTTATCCAATTGCGTGCAGTGAGATTTTCAAATGCATGATTGAAGACGCCCCTAAAGTTGGGCCATTACATTATTCATGGCCATATCCTTAATCTTTCGGATTTGGGTCTGGAATCTCCAGGCTACCTGTAGACACTGTTGGAAAGACAACTACAACACAAAGACAAACAACATATTATGACTTGTACTGTATTACGAATTATGATGACAAATGGAACTAATTTTTCACTGTGGTCTATCACAGTTTTTGGTTAGATTGTGAAATGTGGAAATGTAGGAGGAAATGTAGGAGGATTGAACGATTGAAAGACCTAGAGAAAAGATCTATATCAGGGCTGCCCAATTTGGGGCTGCACTCGATTTTTTTTTGGCCCGCACTCTGGTCAGAATTTCCTTCTGTCTAAATATTCTATTAGCTCAAAGACTGGTTGCAGTTCACTATCTGGCCACAGTTTTGCATTGTTTTAGATGGGGCGATATGGGGGCGCTATTGAGCTTCTGTCAGCGCAGATCCATTGTCATGATGATGACCAGAGTGAGGAGGGCTGAGGAGAAGCTTAATTTGTGTTCAAATTCACATTTATTGAAACACATTGTGTTGCACAAAAAGTTTGAAACAGTATGGGCCCATTTAAAAAAGTCTCCATTCCTGGATAAAAAAAAGATTGTTCTGAAGAATGTGTCAATTTGTCCCATAGGGGCATGCTGTGTTCTATATTAATAATTCATTCATATTGATGCAAATAACTTTCTTCCAAGACATACAATTGCTCCATATGCTTTTATTCAAAGATTTTGATTGCTTCAGATAGACCGTATATTCTACTCCTTAAAACAGCCATATGGATGTTCAATAATTTCATGATATCAATAAAAGTACTGTAAACACAGTGCAAAGAGAAGCACAGTAAAGTCGTGTATTTTGTTTCTTAAAAATTAGTCTACCTTTTATAGAATGTTAATTTTGCACAAATATGCAATACATTACTTTTTTAATGGTCCACGACTTGAACATGTAGTTTTGGCCTGCGGCCCTCCACCCTCATTCTTGGCCCTTGATGGGGAATATTTGGGCCCTGATCTATATAGTATGTCTGATTGTCATATTGGCCGTAAGTCTACAGTATGTTCCATGGATATATCCAGTATACGTTGCGAGTGTTCTTTTCAGTGTGGCACTGATGCCATTTCTCTTCCTCTAGGCTTCACCGGTCCACGAGGTGACCTGGGTACACCTGGTTTCAAAGGGTCCCCCGGATCACCTGGGCTGCCCGGCTTCAACGGCCGGGACGGTGAACCAGGTGCGAAGGGAGCCCACGGTGACGTGTTAGACGCCTCCACCGGACCCCCTGGTGAGCCTGGACCTGCTGGGCATCTGGGAGAGCCTGGATTACCAGGATCGCCTGGCACCCGGGGATACCAAGGTGGGACTTGTGGCCATTTGTTCAGTTTAATGCCTTCAGGGCTCTGAATGTGAAGGTGGATCATTGGTGGACAGTTGGCAGGGAGCAATACAACCACTAAAAAAAACAAAGAAACATAAATACAAAAGATATAAATATTTTTTTAATTGCAAAAAAGTATTTTTGCGAATACTTATTTAGTCTTTTATATGCTTGAATTTTTTAGTTTTTGTTCTAAAATAGATTTTTAATATATACTAGAGAATGTAATTCCAGGGAATTACGAGTGCATGAAAATGACGCTAGGACAGACATGGTGGTTGCACAGCTTAATAAAAGTTGATAGTTTAAAAGTAGACAGTTTAAAAGTTGAATGTAGATTGGGAGTTGATCACACTAGTTGACTGAAAAGCCCAGGCTGCCAAACAGTTGTGGGCAGAGGACACAATTGGCGGGAGTCATAGCTGATGACAACTGACAGTTGGATTGGCTGAACAGTTAAATAGTTGGATAGTTTAAATGGTTCAAATATTTCATAGGGAATTATTGTAGTGAGGACTTTTATTTTGAAACAGCTTTAGGCAGAGGAAACAGTTGATGGGAGTCATAGTTGATAACAACTGACAGTTGGAATAGTTGAACAGTTAAAAACCTGGATAGTTTAAATGGTTAAATAATTTAATAGGGGATTATAGTAGTGAAGACTTTTATTTTGAAACAGTTGTGGGAAGAGGAAACAGTTGACTGGAGTCAAAGTTGATGACAACTGACTGTTGCTAGAGTAGTTATGGTGGTTGCTATGCTGGTTGCTAGGTTAATGATGTTGGTTGCTAGGTTTTAACTGTGAATGTGGTTGCTAGGCTGTTGCTAGGGTACTTGAAGTCATTGCTAGGTTGTTGCTAGGGTGTCCATGGTGGCTACTATCAGAACTAAAGGAGTTACTACAGTGGTTTGCTAGTATAATCATCTTGGTTGCTATGGAAACTGACATAGATGCTTAATTTCAATGGTTGCTAAATTGGTTGCTAGGTAGGTGGTGGTTTAATATAGTAGGCTAGAGGCATAGTTGATGATAACTGACAGTTGGAATAGTTGAACAGTTAAATAGTTGGATAGTTTAAATGGTTAAATTATTTAATAGGGAATTATTGTAGTGGAGACTTTTATTTTGAAACGGTTGTGGGCAGAGGAAACAGTTGAACAGGATCTGTAGTCTTAAGAGAGCCAGATTGTATGCTTAAAGCCTGAGACAGATAGTTGCTGGAGGTGGCCGGAACCATTATGGCTCTGGCCGGAACACTTGGCATAGGATTCTAAGTGCCCTATTGTGATGCCATAATCGCTAATGTTAAGTCTATGGGGAACTATTTTTAATAGTTTTTAATTAATAGTTTAAAAAGTATAAAAGTTACAAATATGAAAAATACATTCCACACCTGTCCTAAGTAAGACCTACGTAACACAGTTTGAATGAAGTTTCTACATTAAACGTGGAAAAAGCGTTAGAAGAAGAATAATAATAAGAAATCGGATAACAGTAGATTGCATTTTCATGCACTCTAAAAATGTGATTGTGTGGCCATTGCATTGTTTGTCATTGTATTTCCCCCACATAGGAATGGCTGGGATGCCTGGCATGATTGGCGTTAAGGGTGATTATGGGCCTTATGGGGCAGAAGGAGAAAGAGGTCGCCCTGGCCCGGCAGGAAAGATCGGGTTTCCTGGACAGCCTGGGAAAGCTGGTATTCCAGGACCTCCCGGAACCTTGGGACAGCCAGGTGAGTTCATGTCAGGTGTAAGGTCTCTGTTTTCTACCCTGCACCATGCTGCCCCGTCTGTCATCTGAAAGACAACCCTAAACTGTAGAACCCGCACCGCCAGCTCAAAAGCTGAACATTTTTTATCTTGGATGCGGGCGGGGCTGATGTCGGGACTGCGTCTGCCCGCCGTACCGCCACTGAAATCGCCCACTTGCCTGCTTTGCCCGTCCGCTTCTCATTGAAAATGAATTGAATACTAGCGGGTGTCCCTTCTCATGTGAAAAGCCCTTAAGACTGAATGCCCCCAAAAGGATTTGACTAACAAAAAAAAAAGAATTGAAAGCTTTCAGCCCATTGTTTTTTAATGGACTTGTGTAACTGTGCTGTCTATGGCAGGCTTTCCTGGAGACCGGGGAAGCGACGGTGACCCTGGAGTCCCAGGGCCCTTCGGCATGAAGGGGTTTCCTGGTGATCCTGGCAGTGATGGGAATCCTGGAAGTTCAGGATCACTGGGGGATCATGGAAATCCGGGACCACCGGGACATATCGGTGTTGCTGGTTTGAAAGGTTGGTCAGTCCCAGTATGTCTATGTGAAGATTTCACTGAAGATTTTATGTATGGACACTGTGTTTAATTAAAGTTGGAAAAATTTGAATGTCAGTAATTGTAAGCATTTTTACATTCACTTGCATTTGGGCTCAACATTTGTGCCATGTATCAACGTCCAGTCGGTTCTTTTTCTCAGGTTACCAAGGTTCTCCAGGTATGCCAGGCTTCACTGGCATGCCAGGGGTGAGCGGAATTAAGGGCTTTGCTGGGCATCCTGGAGAGCCTGGGCTTTATGGAGAACCAGGCCGCAAGGGTGGCAAGGGCAGACCTGGTCTAAAGGGTGAGTCTCAACCTCATCACCTGCATTAAGGAACCTTGACTCATTCACCACATAGAGCATTATCTAGGGAATAACCACATGGTGCTCTATGTGGTGAATGATAATGTGAAGTGAATAACGTGTAGTGTGTAGTGAAGTGTATGTGTAGTGAATAACCACCATTTAGATATTCACTACACAGTAAACTATGTAGTGAATGAGTGGATGTTCCGAACAAAGTATAAGCAAAAAAACTAGGAGCCAATGAGCAATGAGTGTGCGTAAGCCACAGGCAGCTGACCTGTTTAAACCATTCTAATCACACCTTCCCTATGTGTGTGTGAAGGAAAGAGAGGAAAGGAGGAATACAGATAGACAGATAGATCAGGAATGAGAGAGAGAGAGAGAGAGATACAGAGACTGTGGCAGTTACACAACAGTTAGGTCTGGTCAAGCAATTTATTCATTTCTGATTGGACAAGAGGCATTCAATGAATGCTAATATCTCAGGACATTCCTACAGTCACCTTTCAGTAATCACTCCACATTTTGCATTGAACTGTCCAGGGTTCTTTAGACAACCATCTCTGGCCACATTTGACAGTTGCTGAGTGAGAAAATCAAGTAAATAGAGTAGGATGAATGTTTAATTTAGCATGAGATGCATAGACAAGCAAGAAGGCTATATGATTGACTGAAGTCTGTAGAATTAGGCTATAGAATTGACCATTATGGCTTTGTAATTTGCTAGAACCCACAGAAAGCATGGCTTGGCACACAAGATCCTTGCTACTCCTAGGACACAGTAGGTTTAGCTTAGTATACAGTGTGTGAACGTCTCTAGTAGGCCCAGTCTCAGTCTTAGCCTCTTCTCTGTCCATGTTGAAGGGGATAGAGGAATACCTGGCAAGCCAGGAGAGTTCCGCATGGATGAAGTAGTGAAGAAGGCCATGAAGGAGATGAAGGGGGCCAAGGGGGACCACGGCACGCCAGGGGTGTTCGGCTTCCCTGGGCCCAGAGGTGAGTCTATCCACGCAGGTTGCAGAACCTCGTCTGTACCTTCAGTCTGCTGTTGTTATTTATCTTCTACCAACGGCATATCCTCACAATCTACTCAGTTTACTGTTACAGTGTAAAGTGTGTCTGTGTCCGAAAAGATTCTTGTAGACACTCAGTGAAATTAAGTTAAAAAGTATGTTGTTGTTGTTATGTTGTTAAAAAAAAAAAGTGTGTTGGCTGATTTGTGGTGTATACTGAGGTCTGCTTTGTTGTAATTAACAAGTTCCTCCTATTTCCGCGCATTTGCTGTGCCAGTCCACATACAGCCCATTCACTGACTTGCCATGGTTGGTCTTGTGTATGTCCCAGGGCCCAAAGGCCTCCCAGGGTTTCCAGGTTCCTCGGGCCATGATGGCTACCCTGGAGAGCCCAGCGATAAGAAGGGTGACAAGGGAGATCCGGGAAATCCGGGGTGGCCTGGCCAGAAGGGGATGCCAGGCCCCACTGGACCAACAGGAATTGGAGGATTCCCTGGGATGCCAGGCTATAGAGTAAGAAAGCTTGCTGTGCCATCTTGGTTGTCTTGTCCTGTCCTGGGGGTCGTTTCTAGAAAAGTTAGCAACGAAGTTGCTCAACCACCATGGTACGACGCAACTTGCGACCAAACAACGACACTGTTACACCTGTTTCCAGAAAGCATCGTACCTGTGTCGCAATTCGCTACCTCCGACGTTCGAACACCATAGTTCCAACAACGTTGTTGATGATGCAGCGATACATATCATTGGTGGAAACAGTGGCAACGTGTAATACCCCACCCCCTAGAAATGTTCTGTCACGGCCTATGTCGACATGTTTCTAATCTAAACCGAGTGATTAATGCTGGTATTGTCATTGCCATCAGCCAAAACCTAAACCTATTGCAAGCATATAAAACAGTTAACTTAAGCAGACCAATATGAGTCATTATTTGTGTTAAATATCTATGAGTTGGAAAAAATATATAGCCTGGACAAATATCTGGGTATCCCATAGGTTATCAACTGTCTCGTGGCTTAACGGCAGCGCGTTGGTGCACTGCGCGCTCGGCCGGAGTTCGCATCCTATCTCTTCTTTTCATCTCTGAGTAAGAGTAGGCCTACGAGACACAACAAACGGTTTTGACCATACATATTTATGTATATAGTTACTCTCTCGACCATAGACCATAGGTAGGCAATACATCAGTCAAAAACAATTGAATCTACGTGTCACACTAGTTCACCTGCAGGTAGCGAGAAGCAAGGACAATCTCACATCATAAGAAAATTGAACCTACAACGTTGGGATAACAAGTCTTCTGCTCTAGCCACTACACCATTTATCACTGCTGTTGTAAGAGTCTGTGAAGATTATAATACTAAAAGCAAGGCAATACTCGAATTAACATAAATAGCAAGAATGAGCCAAGTAGGGGAGTCAGTGTCTTAATCAAAATTAAGCTACAGGATATATCAATCATTGAGTCACGAGATAAACATCCACTTCGCAATTTTTGTTTAGGCGGTTGTGATTTTTGGTTAGGCGCTCTGGACACCAACAGGAACTACCAAGGAACGACACAAGTGCGACTGCCTAGGGGCAGTAGTTCAAACGACCAAACTTTGCGTCCTTGTTTGCGATTGAGAGTTCGAACTACCCTTTCTAGAAACACCAAATCCAAGAACGATGGAGCGTACTACCAAGGTTGCGACGCAAGTTAGCAAACGATGCTTTCTAGAAACGACCCCCTGTTTGGGTGTGGAAGTAAATGATAGGCTGGTTATGTCATTGACCGACAGGGGGAGAAAGGCGGGATTGGTGCCTATGGGCGATCAGGAGAATCCGGAATCAAGGGTGTCAAAGGTAGATATACAGAAAAAATTATCGGGAAGTAATTACTTGAAATGAAATAAAGGGTATAGTAAACCTATGGTATGGTTCTAGAACATCACTTGTGTGTGTCTGTGTGTGTGTGTGTGTGTGTGTGTGTGTGTGTGTGTGTATTGTTTAGGTGAATTGGGTCCTACAATTGATCTCCCTGGAGCTACTGGGCGTCGGGGTGAACCAGGGCTGCCAGGTTATTCAGGTAAGTAATTAGAGGCCTGGGATACGCATGCTTTTAACATCACGGCTGCCGCGCATATCCAGCGTCCGCTTGGTGCGCTGGCCGCGCACATCCTCAGAAATGAGCGTGACGCGTACAGGAAATGCAATATTCACATGGATGTTAGGGGCGTATATATATATATATATATATATATATATATAGTGCAGTACATAACTGTACATGAGCATGCAAGGCCAGCTTTATTTGTTACTGAATTCTGTGGTCTGCCCTCAATTGGAGAAGCACTCCACACACTTGTGTAGTGCCCGTGTAGTACTGAAACAAGGTTTTGTTCTCAACGCAGCCGCTTTTGTATGCAAACGTATGCAAACGTTTTAGTCAAAAAGCAAGTATATCTCAGGCCTGAAGGTCACAGTTATTCACAAAGGCATAACCTTATGGTCCTTAAAGGTCCACTCTCACTTCGATGAAAATCTTGGCTAATTAAGCAGTTACTTACAGTTGGGTAATTTTGCAACGCGCTGTTCAAAATCGTACCATCAACTAAAATGTACATAGAGATAAGAGCATGCAACAGTGTAAAATATGTAGCCTACCCCTTCCCGGGACCCATTCATTTACAGTGGGAAAAAGGACTACACAGGACTTCTTGACGTCTTTTTGGGCTGGGATTTGGAGGTGCCCCGGGCCGACTCCAACTTGGGTCTCTGTGGGCACGCGGACCCGAACATTATACGGGGGCTGTATCCAGTTGCCCCACCCCCTCCCCTCCAACTGCTTAAAGTTTGAACTGTACTGAGGATGTATTGCCACTGGTTTGCTCCACAGGTGGACCGGGCCTCCTCGGTGTAACGGGAGACAGAGGCAACCCTGGCCACTCCGGTATTGGGGGCATGAAAGGAGGACCAGGTGACCCCGGCTTTTTTGGAGCCAAAGGTATGGAGTTGTCCTAATGCCATTACCTGTTTACTCAGTGTAACACCTGAATGTAGTGGTGCGTTAGCGAATACAAAAACGTAATCTTTACATCAGATGGTTAGCATGTGCTAACCCCTCTGATCAATTAGCTGACAGATGCCTAGTCATTTGCCATATCTGTGATGTACAGTATGCACCATTCACAGACTGTGACCAGCAGGGGTTAGTGTTTACATCTACTCTGACAGGCCAACACACGCTAGCAGACTTGCACGCAGTTCACTCACACACACACAGACAGACACACACGCATACACACACACACACACACACACACACACACACACACTCACACACACACACACACACATACACAGCTACACATGTTTCTTCTCTATGACCATTTCACCATTCCGCTCATCAGGGTCTGACGGACGGCAAGGAACGCCTGGTCAACAGGGCCAGAAGGGCTGGCCAGGAGTCCCTGGTGCCCATGGAACCAAAGGAGCTGAAGGGCATTCTGGACAACCAGGTATAGACCCTTTCAACAATAAAAACAAAAACAATGCTTGAACATTCTATTTGGTTCCCAATCTACTTCCTCTGCATTAAGATAAAATATGGAATGTTAAAATGGAAGCCTTGTGGGGCCAACTATGATGCTGATAATGGAACTCTCTTGAAAGGGTCTAACTACTAGGGCACGCTGCAGGGAGAGGGGTGTTGGAAATCAAGCACTCAATAGGCCCTAATTTAAATTGTGGGCAAAGTGCAAAGACTGTCAACGAGCAAAGTCCCTCTCGCACATTAACTAGAGCAGTGGTTCTCAAACTGTGGTACGCAGACTCTCTAGTGCTTCTCCGGGAGTCTCCGAGATGGTTTGTCATAAAGACGAAATAATCACTTCAAATTATATAAAAATATATATAATAAAAAACTCCCTAACCACGAGATCACTGAAGTTACATTTGAAAAAAGGAAACAATGCAAAACAGTATGTACAATGTAAAATATGGAATTAAATTGGCTTACTGTATTTTAATGCCGGCCATAATGGTGGTACTTGGAGAGCCAGTTGTTTTCTGAGGTGGTACTCATTGTGAAAAGTTTGAGACCCACTGAATTATAGCTATCATTTGGGCATGTGGGAGCATTGAGTATGTGCATTGTTTGCACTTCAGGTCTTGCCCATGGGTTCATGTCAATTCATACTGACTAACATTTAAAAACATGTTAAATTATGTATATGTTGATATATAAGTTGCACCTGACTTAAAATACGGTACATGGACAAGACTGTCTGGCAAAGGGCTAACAAATACTTTCAATCAATCAATTGCCACTACATACTTTACCTCTGATTTGTTCACAGATGGCAACAGTACTTAAAACATGTTGAACATCCTGAAGATGTACAGTAGTTCTGATTATTAACACTTGCACCGCCTCTCACATTAGCCACTGCTCTGTCTCCACTCACTGCACAACAAAACTTTTTCTTCTTCTTGAATTTCCCCTTGGGGATCAATAAAGTATCTATCTATCTATCTAAAACACCACCACTGAGGTGTCCCTTCCATCCAGACACCAAACAAGTCAGGAGACCTGATATAGAAATGTTACATGGCACCTCTTCCTGCTGGCGGTTTTGTGTAGGTACAAAACTGGTGCTAGTGTAGTGGCTAAGGAGCTGGGCTAGCCTGCAGTGGCCAGAAAAGTTGTGGGTTCAATTCCTGGCTTCCACCATTGTGCCCTTAAGCAAGGCACTTAACCCTGAGTTGCTCCAGGGACAATGTAACAATGCCCTTGTAAAATAAATGAGATATGTAAGTTATTTGAAAAAAGTGTGCTAAATGACTACTGGTACATGTAATGTAAAGTGACATGATGGTATGGGTGTCACTGATCCTGTTTTAAAGTGACCAAGAGATGATGAATATGGTTGCATGTAATCCACTGATTGGTGTTGTGCTTCTCTCTCCAGGTTTCCCCGGTCAGACAGGAATCGGTGGACTTGATGGTCTGAAAGGAAACAAGGGATTGCCCGGCATACCAGGTGCCATTTTTATACCATCACACAGAATTATGGCATATCAGGCGCCATTTTTATACCATCACACAGAACTATGGCATACCAAGGCCAACCTTTGAGACTCCAATGTCAAGCTCATTTTTTATAATCAAAGATGTGTTTTGAAAAACTAGAAACAATATGAAACAATAGTTTTGTAAAAAATAAATAAATAAAAACATCTAGAATTTGTGGAACCAAGTTTAGGATGGATTTAGGATGAAGCTCAATGTCTGACCACATTCATTAGTATACTGTATGAGCTGACATAATGTGTGTTTGTGGTTTCAGGTCTTGACACAGTGGGGCCACCAGGCCACCCTGGTGCTAAAGGCCAGAAAGGAGAGTCGGGCATCCCCAGCACACTGGTCGGCAGCCAGGGAGGAGACGGCGCGAAAGGATATTCAGGAGATCCAGGTAGGGACATTGTGGGAAATGGAGTTTACAGCTTTTCTGCTAAAGGGCTCCCTGTTCAGTTGGTTGCATCATGTGTGGAGTGATTGTTAACATGCTCTGCAGGTGATCAAGGACGGCCTGGCCCTCAAGGTCCACAGGGTCCCCCAGGGTTCGGAGGAACCCCAGACAGACCTGGGCGGCCTGGAGATTCTGGTTATCCCGGACAGAAAGGACTCCCAGGTGGAGTACAATAACCTATTGCAATATTATATACACTATAGTGGAGACACACATAGGAGCGCTTGTATGTGTTATATGACATAGGGCCTGCATCTAGACTGTGTATGACATACCGGTGCATAACAGCATTTGTAAAGCATTTATTATAGTCTGTGTTCTGTGTGTGTGTGTGTGTGTGTGTGTGTGTGTGTGAAAAAGTGTTATGATACCATGGATGGCTCTCTGTTTTTACACGCTATACGTGTTTTGTTCTCTAGGCTTCCCCGGACCCAGAGGCACGCCAGGCATCCCCTCTGTGTTTGGGGACAAGGGAGACAAGGGCATAGGCGGCCTGTTTGGCCTTACTGGTCTGAAGGGCTTCCAGGGTGACAGGGGGCAGGAAGGGTTTCCTGGACCAAACGGAATCTCAGGACAGAAAGGTCAGCCTGGGTGCACTGCAGCTTACCCATTCTTCAGTCACCCTGTCATATATAGACTTATCCATTCTTCAGTTACCCTGTCATATATAGACTTATCCATTCTTCAGTCACCCTGTCATATAGATAGGCTCACCCATTCTTCAGTCACCCTGTCATATATAGACTCACCCATTCTTCAGTCACCCTCTTATACAGTATATAGACACCCATTCTTCAGTCACCCTGTCATATATAGACTCACCCATTCTTCAGTCACCCTGTTATATATAGACTTATCCGATTCTTCAGTCACAGGGCCCTATCGTGAACCCGACACAAGGTGGCGCAAAGTGCAACGCAAGGCTTATTCTTATCTTACACTCAATAAAGTGAGGAATTTATTCGCCATGCGCTCCACTTTTATTAAACCTTGCGCCCAGGGGTGTGGAAATTAATGACTTAAGGTGTGGTCTGGCGCGTGATCTAAAAATCGCTATCTTACGCCATCTAAAAAGTATTACGGCACTGACCAAGAAAAAACCTGGTCTGTAGCGAAAAGCTAAGCTGAAGACACGCTGTCACGAGATATAAGCAGCAACTCCTCCGCAGGATAAATATCTTGATAAAGATTTTTATTCAGTCATTCGAACATTATTGGGGTAAGTGTTGCTTTTTTCAGGCTATGTTTTCGATGGTAACCTTGTCAGTCAATAGTGAAAGTAATTAACTGTGTAGAACTGTTTTGTCAGACTACAGTAAGACCACAGTAAAGTTAGTTTCACATTGCCTATGAGTTCAAATAATAGGTGAGTGCAGATGCATGTAGGCTACACTCTGCTAGTCACAAACAGGTTTTAGTAAAGCAAGGTTTAGTGGAATCTCTGTTCCATACGGTCTCGCATGCAAGCAGATTCCTTCAAATGCGCTGCTGACTATCAAAATGCCGATGCATTGTTTGAAGTTGCGCTGCTTGCTGTTAAAGGGAATGACAGATGTCATTCTCATTGGTTAAAGGATGTTACGCCCCAAAACACACCCATGACTTATTAAAGCAACACCAAAGAGTTTTTTGTACCTTAAAATAATGTTTCCAAAATCGTTTCAGTGGTTCATCAACTCGTAACAGGTTGAACGGCACTTTCTGCATTCGCTTCGCGGCCCTCTATCGGCTATTACCGCACTATGTAAGTTTGCTGCATCGGGTAGCGGATCTGTAGTTCGATGGAATGAGACATGAGAAACTACAAATTTCACTTGCATCTGATGTCGCAATACATCGTACTTTCATAAAATCATGCAACTTATTATACCTTGTCTGTGGACATTGTTATTTGCAAAGCCGGTGCTGGATAAACAAATAGTGCGTGCGACAGATGAAAAGTTCTTTGGTGTTGCTTTAAGAAACATAAGAACAACCCTTTTGCGCCCAGATTTTGATCACTAAATCACGCCATTAAATTAGTGATTGCGGACTGGCCATGTCTTTAATGTCTATAAACACCTCTGACCTCCCGTTTCTGATCGCCAAAATAGGGCCCATAGACTCACTCATTCTTCAGTCCTGTCATATACTCACCCATTCTTCAGTCTTCCTGTCATATAAAGACTCACAGGAGGGATGCTTTGTCTTGTACTGGGTGTTCAAGCACACTGAAGTGAAAGAGGTGAAATTAATCTTGATGGGTCATGTGGGACATTTGCTAATGCCCAAACGAATCTGCCCAAGATGTCTAATATGTCTCTGGGTCTGTGAGACCAGATGCAAGTCAACACAGCTGTCTTACAACGGTGTTGTGTTTGTGTCCTGCAGGGGTCAAGGGAGAAACAGGCACGATGGGACCTCCTGGCAAGCCAGGCTTTAAAGGAGACCGCGGCCCCACCGGTCCCAAAGGACAGACTGGACAACCAGGTAACGACACTTTGATCAACAACCCTCTTCTGTTCTCCCTCATTCCTATATACCCGGTCGTGACATAGACCTGTAAGGGACCCAACACAACAGAACACTAGCCCATTACTTATCGTCATTGAGCCTCCTCACTGAGCCTGCGCTTGCTCCCTTGGTCTGCTCTAGGTTTCCCCGGGGCCACAGGGGCGCAGGGACGTCCTCCGATCCCGGTCAAGATTCCGGCGGAGAGAGGTCCACCAGGGCCTCCTGGACAATGGGGGCCCGGAGGCACGAAAGGAGCACCGGGTTACCCAGGACCACACGGAGACCCAGGTAGAACAGCCCTGTTTTAATGAGCGCATGTGTATGTGTGTGTCTGAGGGAGAGAGCTACAGTAGGTACACTCCCTATGACACCTAAGCACGTGTGATAGAGAAAGTGAATAATAACTCTTTCTCTCTCTTTCTCTCTCTCTATCACATCCAAGGCTTTGTGGGGCTTAAAGGAGACAAAGGAATGCCAGGTGTCAGTGGACGGTCAGGAACACCTGGTTTCCGTGGAGATCCAGGATACCAGGGATACCCCGGTATTCAAGGCCTGGAAGGTACAGTTGAGACGTTGTGTGGCTTGTTTGGGCAAGGCAGATTACAGTTACAGGATTCTAGGCTAGATTAGTGGATTAAGGGTAGGATTTGGGCAGCCAGTTAACTATAGCTTCTGGGTCACTAAGAATGATTTAGCAGAGTGAAAATATTCAGAACTCTCAACTCTCATATACCCCCCTTGTATGTAGTGGTTTATGTCTTAGTAGGCATCATAATCAAGGTTAATGTGAAACCAGTGATTTATGGATCAAATATTGCATTGTTTACATGATAGGACATGATTTTTGTCATACTCATATTTATTCTACACATCAGCATTGTTTTAAAAGTTCATCTGTTTTGCGTCTTACTGTTTCTTTCATTCACCTTATCTTCAAGTTTTGTCTTGATTTTTTTTCTTTCCATCTTGCTTTATCCTCCACCCCTATCTCCTATCATCCACCCCTTTTCCTCCACCACCACCACAATACACACACACACACACACACACACACACACACACACACACACACACACACACACACACACACACACACACACACACACACACACACGCGCACACACCCTCCAGGTTCTCGGGGCCTCCCTGGCATCCCTGGTCGTGGTGGCATGCCTGGGCGTAGCGTGAGTGTGGGCTACCTGCTGGTCAAGCACAGCCAGACCGACCAGACGCCCATGTGTCCAGTGGGCATGTCTAAGCTATGGGACGGATACAGCCTGCTCTACTTCGAAGGCCAGGAGAAAGCCCACAACCAAGACCTAGGTGACACTTCTCATCTGAACTCCTTTCACATAACCAATCCCATAATAATGAGGCAGAATTTAAAGGTCTCAGGCCCGGGCTACATCGGAAGCGGCGGTCATATAGGTTTAGTCATAATTTTTTTTCTTTTTTTTTCCTTTCTTTTTCGCATGTCCAAAATTCCGTCAAGGATTCCCGGGACACTGAAAGACCGAGGTAGACGAAACTTGGTGGGCATGTAACCCCATATGGATAGCATGGAACCATCATTTTTCGTTTTGATCTGTAGCCCCCCCGCTGGACTGCACCCCCCTAAAGGAGGGTAGGGCAGACACAGTTTTCTGGGAATATCTCGAGAACCGTAAGGTTTAGGAGGACCATTTTTTTTCTGTATGTTGATCTCAAGGGGCCATGTCAACCCATTCCATAACCACTCATTTCATGTATAGCGCCACCTAGTTAAACACAAAAAAGTAAAAATGAGGTGTTGTAATCGCAGGTATCTGTGACCTAACATAGTTAAAACTGCACGAAATTGGAAGTGTAGGATCAATATGACACCCTCTGAATGCACACCAAGTTTCGTGGAATTCCGTTCATGGGGGGCCACACAATAAATTAATTTATGTTACTATACACCAACTGGCCTGTAGGTGGCCGGAGACAGTTTTCTGTGAATATCTCGAGAACCATAGGGCCTAGGAGGTCCACCTTTTTTTTGTATGTTGGTCTTAAGGGGGCATGTCAACCCATCCCATTACCACTTATTTCATGTATAGCGCCACCTAGTTAAAAATTAAAAAGCAAAATATTAGGTGTTTTCATCACAATATCTCTGGCTGACATGGTCAAAACTGCACGAAATTGAAAGTGTAGGATCATTATGACACCCTCCGAATGCATGCCAAGTTTTGTGAACTTTCGTTCATGGGGGGCCTTACAATAAAAGAATTTATGTGTACATTTAGTGACCGTACACCAACAAGGATTCCCGGGACACTGAAAGACCGGGGTACACGAAACTTGGTGGGCATGTAACCCCACATGGATAGCATGGAACCATCGTTTTTCGTTTTGATCTGTAGCCCCCCCGCTGTACTGGACCCCCCGAAAGGAGGGTAGGGCAGACACAGTTTTCTGTGAATATCTTGAGAACCGTAGGGCCTAGGATGACCAATTTTTTTCCGTATGTTTGCCTCCAGGGGTCATGTTAACCCATTCCATGTGCACACATGTCCATAAACAGATACACACGCACACACATACATTCACAGTAATCATACGTATGACACATACTCACACAGTAGACATATGTACGCATGCATGCACATGCACAAACACACATACGCAGGCAAACACACAAGCACGCACACACACACACACCCACACCCACACACATAAACATAAACGTGTACACGCACACATGCACACAATTCAAGAATTTCTCAGAATTATGAACAGGCAAGATGGGGGTGGGGTTGTATAAAATGAATTTTACATGTGAAATCTATGAACTAATCATGTTTTGGTACTTGTTGTCTAGCAGATACCAGTGAGAATTGAGTGTGGATAATGCAATTTAGTGAGACAGTAAGAATCATATAGGCCTTTCAGCGTGATTTATTTTTGTGGAAAAAATGTGCTGGACTAGGCGGCGGTCATATTTTGTACCGCTCTGCGGTACATCTAGTTATTGTTAAATTATCGTCTTTAATTGAATTTAACAAACAACATCAGGTCTGGCGGGCTCCTGCATCCCACGTTTCAGTACCATGCCCTTCCTCTACTGCAACCCCAACGACCTGTGCCGCTACGCTGACCGCAACGACAAGTCCTTCTGGCTGTCCACCACGGCGCCCATCCCCATGATGCCGGTGGAGGGCGAGGAGATCAAGCCGTACATCAGCCGCTGCTCGGTGTGCGAGGCGCCCTCTGTGGCCATTGCCGTCCACAGCCAGGACGTCACCATCCCGCAGTGCCCCCTGGGCTGGCGCAGTTTGTGGATTGGATACTCCTTCCTCATGGTGAGAAGCTAGCAACAAAAACAACAACCTCTTTAAAGTGGTTTTTTTTTTTTGTTGTTTAAGAAAATAATTAAAATAAAACAAATTTACAAATTCAAATTGAATTTAAAAATATAGACACATTTCAAAATGTACATATTCACTAGCATGTTTCAGGGCTACTGTCAAGTTTTCAGCCCCCTGAATCTTTCAGATTACCCAATACACACCAATACAAGTCTGGCTTCAGAAAATAAAAGTCCTGCCATGTATTGGTTCTACCTGTGTGCTTAACACATGTGATTTCACTAATTAGCTGATCTACCTGGCTTAAGAATTGTACTAGTTAAAATCAGCTAATTAAGCGAATGGTTGGAACCAAAATGTGGCAGGACCTTTACTTTCTGAAGCCGGACTTTTACACCTCTTCCTGTGTGCAGATTAAAGATGAGGAGGAGAAGGTGGACACCACAGACTTAGATTCCAGTGCTAATGTAAAGGCCTTGCTTCTTGTTAAGACCTTTGTGCCATCAAACTCTTGTTTGTCCCCACATAAGATACTTTAAATAGCAGTATTTGTGTTCCTCATGATGTCTGCTACCTCTAGGGAAGTGTTGACTGCTCTTTGAATCAATTAAGCAATATAGTGGTGGTGCTGATGCAATGCAGTCGTCTGCGGCCTATTTCTGTTTGTCTGTAATTTCTAGTACAGGGTAGTAAAGGGGTAGTAAATAATTTGAGCTATCTTGAGTTTTCTTTAAGTTTCAGAGCAGCACTCCTCCATTGACCTGCTTGTATTTGATACAGTACCTGTTGTGGAATGTGGTAGGCTTATTATGAATAAGTAGGCCTGCAGTCTGAAGCATAAACAAAACTAGCTGGTTAGCATTGCAATGTTAGAGGATATCTAGGTGGTTTTGACATTACGTCAAAACGATTAATAATTCACACTCTGTTACCATTTTTTTTGTGTAATTTTTGAATTTGTTAAACTAAAAATCCAAGTCCAATTTATATTGTACGGCTCTTCACAATGCTAGTAGAACGCTCCATTGACTTGAATTCCCAACGTTCTACGGTAAAATATTTTCATGTAATTACCTCTGCAAACATATAATTACCGATGTCAATGGCAACGGGTTTTGTGCTTCTGATTTAAGTTTTTCATATCACTCCGCAAGTAGTCCGGTCACTTCTTGCATTGGAACTTCATTCAAAAGTGAAAGCAGACGGTTGATCAGTTATGGTTTAAAGAATGTTTGATTCAAGTTCAGCGTGTGTTGCAAACTATTTGTTTCTCAGCAAAAGCCACAACGAAACGGTAACAAATAAATGTAAAGAGACATATCGTGGACGTGGATTTTCGTTTTGGCAAGTAGCCGTATAATAAGCAGGATTATGTACTGAACTCCGGTCATTAGTGGGAAAATAAGTCCCTTCAGGGCGGAACAAGACCCCTCCGTTGCGTGTCGGGGTCCGGTTCGCCCTGTCGGGACTTATTTTCCCAATAATGACCGGCGTTCTATACATTATCCCTTACTTAAAAGTATCTGTGTTAGTTTTGAACGTTTCAACCAGAAGCCCTCTAGGAACAGATAGAATGAGTCTATACATACCCCTTTAATGTGTCCACTTTGTATGAAAGCGTAACCAGCTGTATATATGTCAGACGGGGTAACTCTTCTCTTCTCCAACCCCTCACAGCACTCTGCAGCGGGGAAGCAGGGTGGCGGGCAGCTGCTGGTGTCGCCAGGGTCGTGCCTGGAGGACTTCCGCAGCACGCCCTTCATCGAGTGCAATGGCGCCAAGGGCACGTGCCACTACTTCGCCAACAAGTACAGCTTTTGGCTCGCGTCCATGGAGCAGAACTTCAACAGCTCGCCGGGCAGCGAGACACTCAAGGCCGGACAGCTACTCTCGCGCATCAGCCGCTGCCAGGTCTGCATGAAGAACCTGTGAGCCCACTTCCAGAGGCGCTAGCGTCTTCTCACTGTCCCCACTAAAGCATAACACACACACACACACACACACACACACACACACACACACACACACACACACACACACACACACACACACACACACACACACACAACCACACAGACACACAGACACACAGACACACACACACACACACACACACACACACACACACAACCACACAGACACACACACACACTATGCTTGTGCTTTACCACCAACCTTACGTCCCACACCAATTGCCCTCGAAGAACTTATGCAAGTGTATCAACCACTTTCCCACAAGCCTGGCAGAGCACGCCACCCTCTGAGAAACATATATGTAAAAACAAAATCACTTTTTGTACTTTCTTATTATATTGAAAATGGTGCTTCCTGTCTAACTTATTACCTCAGCTATGTATTAAACAGATAATTTTTATAGGTAACAACATCAAAATACAGCTGAACCAAAGATGCCCGTATGTATGCACTGCTTTGGCTTAGTGTTCTTTTTTCCAAGGAATATTTTCACATTCCTTTTTCGGTGCCTTCATTTCTAAAACGGAATCTCTGCCATGTCAAGTGATATGTCCACTGATGGACCAGCCTGGTTAAGTGAGGGCTGGCTTCCAGGCTACTTTCAGGCGATTTTGGAGAGGGGGTATATTTGCAATTTCTTGGTTTTACTACTTGCTCTTTGAAAGAAAAAGAATGAAAAATATATGCATATATATTTTCAGTTTTTAGCTTTGGGATATCCCTTGTGCACTTATACACTGTCTCTTCAATCTGTGTTATGTGTATTACTAATCCATTCTTAGTTCCACTAAGTCCACTCACTCAGAACCGGAAATTATACAGTGCTAATCTGCAGCTCCAGCATTGCTTCAATCGTTGCATATGAATAAAAGTGTGCATTTTATTGTTTCTAGTGTAATCTACTAGACAGTAGATCTGAACATGTATAGGCCATTGACAATTTAATGATATATATATACACACAAATTGCACTGATTTTCTTCTCAGTTATTTTTTTGAGTTCACACCCAGAATAAATGTCTGGTGTGGCTTCAGCAGGTAGACCTAAAGGATATCTTTGACCAGTGACATGTTTTCTATGTCTGATAAAAACGGCTATGTTGGCTGTCTCCACATTTTCTAAGATATCAATAAATGGCAGCAGTATCTGCCGTAGATGTATAAGTAAGTGCTTTCTTGAAAGCCTCGCTACAAACTGTAAACTCCTTAGTGCAGTGTGTCCAGAGGACCCCACAGCTGAGGATGACATACATATGAGGTCTTGATACAAGGTGCGTATGAGGTGATTCAAAAATGAAAACAAGACACTGCACCCTAAAATCACTGTGCTCGTCAAAGACAACCATGAGCAGCCATCATCTCTTGCACTGACAAGCATCTGCTGGGTTCGGTGTAGAGTGTGCAGGTATTATACATCTCGCTCAACAGTCTCCTCATCAAGGAGTCTTCAACAACTCATTTAGTTGTGTACTTTGATCAGGTTAAATGAAAAGTGCCCATAAGAATGATGCCATCAATTTTAATGTTCCTTTATTTGTTTTTATATGTAAATTTCAATTGTTTTAATGGCACATCTCTCTTAGCTGTTCCTGTGGCTGTTGTAATGTAATTATGTTGGATATATTTGAGTGCTACCTTATGAATATGTCAAATGTTAGTGTACTTGAATAACAGCAAAATACATGCTTTTGTTTGTTAGGCTCTGTGTCCCTGTGACTTTCTTTAGCTCGCTGGTCGGGGGCTGATCTTCATTGAGCAAGGTTAACCTAATATGTTATGCAATAAAGCTGCTGTGAATAGATCACAGATGTAGTGAGTTTGATGCAGGTGTAAAAAGATCGACACTTGTAGCGTGAAATTGTCCAATCAATGCACCGCTCACTTTTTCAGCTTCGTAGCATAGAGAGAAACCTGGAACTTCATCCCTGAAGGAGTCAACGCCAGAGATGAGAAACACAGATACACAAACACCACACTACTGACTGTCACAGCCCCTCATCATCAGGTTCATCAAGCATCCTCATAAACGGAGGGGCAAACTTAACACTCTTCACCTCATGGACCCATACGGCCAACTCGCCTTATTCATCCGGCAGCCAGAACGAGGCTACAGGGTACACTTGCCATTACACCTCAGTCCAGCAGATGGTGGTGGCAATGCACTCCGTTTGCAAACTGCCAAAACAACTCACTGAAGAAGAACAGGCCAGCGAACCCTTCTTCTTTTTCAGTGAGCTATTTTTTTGGCAGTTTGCAAACGGAATGCATTACCACCATCAGCTGGACTGAGGTGTAATGGCAAGTCTACCCTGTAGCCTCGTTCTGGCCACTGGGCCTCCAGTCAGAGGCAACACCTGACCACAGTGCCTGCAGTCAGAGGCAACACCAGCTTTCCTGTGTCTGCATTTCAACAAGCTATCAGACCCATACAACAAAAATGAAAGGCATGCTTTCTGACCTTCCATATAGCATATTTAAAAGAAAACTATAAGGCTAGGTTAAACACAGTGCCCGTTTAGGGGTTCGGGAGTTAATTATATTATCTTTCGAAGATCAGATGCACTAAGAATATAGCAATGGACTTCAATACATTCTCAGTTGGAAAGTTGATTTCAACTTGCTTATGTAGGAAGCTAGGAACTCATGCATAACTATCAATGATAGAAACAGAAATATTTATTTTTATACAATTATATAGTATAAAATATAGTTGTGTCTTAAAATTATACACAATTTACTCTGATACATTACATGGATTGATAAAAAATTATTTGTAGTTTAAAAAATAATTTTTTTATTCAAGCATAATCACTTAACACTGATTGTTTATTATTTATTATTTCTTTTACAAAAAAAGCTTCCTTGTAAAAGGAAAACACGTTCAGTGTCATTGCAGACGCAGGGTAAAGATTTCCGTATCTGCCCTTGAAGTGCTTTTAGCAACTGCCCCTCAGTCCCTTAACATTCAACAAGAAAAGTATCAGTGACTGATTCGCAGCACATGTCACTAAGAAGAATGCTGCCCACACACACACACACACACACACACACACACACACACACACACACACACACACACACACACACACACACACACACACACACACACACACACACACACACACACACACACACACACACACACACACACACACACACACACACACACACACACACACACACACACACACACACACACACACACACACACACACACACACACACACACACACACACACACACTACTGTTTTTAAGGCAAAAATCAACCTCACAAATGTGCACTTCTTACTTTATCTCTGGTAGTCACACAGACTTTGTCTTGGAGTTGTTTTCAACTTGTCCTGTTGATTGTTTGAATAGCCTTTGAATACGAATCCGCATGAAACGGGAGGGTATAGGCCAGTTTTGTTTTCAAGGGGGGAGCTACCTCAAACCACAGTCCTCAGTCCTTTCATTGACTCAGTCATTCACAGATTATCATAGTCCCTCAAAACAAACTGGTCTTTGGACTGAGCAAATTGGCAGCTTCAACAACCTCTCCATAGTACGCCTACCAGCTTTCTCTCATAGGCAACGCCTGGCCCTGCAAGACCCCCCCCCCCCCCCCTCCCTCAAGCACAGCAGCCTCCCTTAGTGGTCTTGGCGACCCGGCAGTCCTCTAGGTCCACGGTGGACGGCTCGCCCTGACTCCTCTTCTTCAGGATGGAGGGCAGCACCATGTCGAAGATGGTCTCGAAGAGCTCGTCCACGTTGTAGCCCGTCTTGGCGCTGGTCTCGAAGCACAGGCGCTCGGCCGGTGGGCACGTCTGTCCCTCCAGGCCCTTGTAGCGGAGCACCCGGGCGTACAGCGCCAGCGCGTCCTCCTGGCTCACCTGCTTCGGGAGCAGGGAGCCACTTCCGGTACCACCCCCACCCCCACCAGGCTGGAGTTCAGTCCCCACACCCTCTTGCTCTCCTGGCTTGTCCTCGGGCTCAGCAACAGGGGCGCCCGACTCCGCCAGGTCGGCCTTGTTGCCCACGATGGCGAAGATGCAGTCGGCGTTGGCCGTGTCGGTGAGAGACAGGAAGCGGTCCTCCAGCTCGGCCAGGCTCTGCCAGTTGGTGACGTCGTACGTTAGGATGACTGCCGCGGCGCCGCGGCAGTACATGGAGCCCAGGCCGTGGAACTGCTCCCGGCCTGCATGGGGAGACAGAGAGGCTATTTAGACTTTAGACGTTTATAAAAATCCAGTTTCTTTCACGCCAAATACTGTAATCTCAAACAATCCAGGGAAGGAGAGGAGGAGATTATATAACACCATCTAAGGTCCATCTAAAAATAGAAGTAGCTTTTTTCACACACCCAGTTATACTTCGTCCGACACCTTTGCAAGAAGGGCAAAAGAGGCTACACTATAAAATATGCTAAAGGACACAAACACAAACACATAAAAAATGAGGATGCTCCTCCACTTCAGGCATCGACTGATGTAGTGATGCGTCATGTGACTGAAACATGGTCAAAGTCTTCTAAGTACACAGATGTAATGAGGGAACACAGCCATACAAAACTCACATTCTGTACCTAAACATGTCTGTCGAAATCGACACCGGCAGTTGAGAAATTAACCACGGGAAAGGTAAGCAATACTAAAGCTTAGGCAGATGGGAGCTGCACAGACACACACATTAACACACCCTTCAGCTCACACTCAAACGCATGACGGAAATTTGAGTTACACACTTATGACATACACTTGACATTAGAAACATACTCAGTCAAAACATAAAAAAAAAAAAAAAAAAAAAAAAAAAAAAAAATCGACCCAGCATGTTCCAGGTTAGGCCTACAGCAATAAACCCCAACAGCAATAACCCCCCCTACTACACACACACACGATCCACAGGTGGACACAGTGAAAGCTGCTAAATGTGTTTTTGAACACAGGAGGCCATTGTTAAGTGGAAGTATGTGAGCCGTGGGTTTGGCCACGCCACTGTCCGGTCTGAGGGCCTTTGTGCCAGCAGTGGTGGTGTGAGGAGAGAGCTTTGTTCCTTAGACGCTCCGCAGCAAGAACAGCAAGGCTCCCTGGAAGAGTTTAAAAGACTTTCGAAATGGAGGGAGCACTTGGAGTTCTATTTCAACAGGGGGGGATCAAAGCATGTTGTAGGGCTTTCTGAGCCACAGTGTCAGACAGGCTCTTTGTTTGAGTCTGTTTTTATTTAAATCTGATAGTGTGTGTGTGTGTGTGTGTGTGTGTGTGTGGTGTTTCCTCCCAGTTCAAACTTAAGTATGGGTAAAAGGTGTAGTGTTGGAAACTGATTAAGACACATGGTGGTTAAACCAGGGCAGAAAACTGCTGTGTAGGCACTTTTTTCCTGAGCACAGACATCAAACACACACACACAAAGACACAGAAAACAGGACATGAGAAATAGCAGAAAGAGCAATCTCACCCCCTCCCTACACACCCACGTACACACCAACCCCTTATCCAAACAGAAGCAGTCACTACCGGACAGCCATTTCCTACACATATACGTGCTGCCTGGCCTGCAGCAGCATGTGACCAGGTGATGATGACGACATCGCTTCAGCCACTGGACCAGGAATTAGAAACTGTTCAAAGAACAAAAACGAAAACCAGAAAAGAACAAAAGTTTTGGATCAATGTAACCAAAAACGGGAACAAAACCAATGTCAACAAAATCCAATTTCTTGTGCCAGAGTGAAAATGCTATTTTCAATTTGAGAACCTGTGAATAAGGGAATTTATTGTTCCAATTAACATTTCTTTAAATATTATTCAAAAGTCCATAGGATTGGAAAGTCACCTGCCCACAAAGTGTTCCCCAGACCCCTTATAGAATAAATTGAGCCCGATTTTATGAATCGGTGTCTCCCCTGTTTAATAGGCTAGGCCTACTATAAGTAGAAATGGATTTTCCAACACCATCTAACCACCTTTACCAAATATGTAGCCTAAATTATTGAAGCATTGTGTGAAATGACATACCAGAGACACTAAGAAAATATCTAGACCTAGTGTCATGCAGTTGGTAGCAACATGCATCGGTTAGGCTATTACAGGGCTTTAAGCAGGGATATTTTCTGTTCCTGAAGTTAGGCTATCAAACCTTTTTGAAGATTTCATATTAGGCAAATTGCCTACTTTCAAATCTCAACCCACCCAACCATTCTTCTATAACACTCTAAACAGTTACCATTTAGAGGAAAGGCCTGGAACACTGGAACGGGAACAGACAAATAATGTTTTAGCTCAGAACCAACCAAATTCCGTCTTCAGTCCCTGCACTGGACATCTAACAGGAAGTGATGGGGCAGAAAGGGGGGGGGGGGGGGGTCAGTCATTGGCACTCCAGACTAGAGCATGCCAAAAGCATGACCACAGGTCTGACACAAGGAGAACTCATACGACATGTTAGACCCATGCTGTCCAATAGTGCAAGTCACCGTGAATAAGAGAACACACACCATCCTCCTTTGTCTTGCTCTACAGGTGACGAAAAATGTTGGACCAAAAGGAACATTTTGGGAAACTAGCATTTTTTTGTGAATGAGGTAACCTTATTTCTCCTAAAGGACAAGGCCTCTGTCAAATAATCCTGTGTGTCATGATCAAACACGAATCAAGAGATGACACAATTTAAGAATCCACAGTGACATTTGCACAATCACACTCAACCTCGTGCCTCTCTATTCCGTTTTGCTTAAGAAGAACAGAAACCAAAATACTCTTGTGTGGTTTCGCTGGTTGCATAGTCATCACTGGGATGTTGCTCACATGCGGACAACCCACCAGTATCTGTTGGGAATGAAGACAACACGTCATTTTATGGTGACAACTTTCCCTGGTAAAGATATCCACCCTAGTACGTCACCCTGACCAAACATCCTTTCACCTCATGGCCTTTCGGTTCTGCAGAGATGAGATTCCTAAATCCCAATTTATCAGCATAAGCAACTACGTGCCCTTTGGCCCAGTAGAACTCAGACTCAAGCTTTATGCACATTGTGAAAGTGAAGCCCATACTTGTTAAGGGAAGAGCACATTTAAATTACGTTTTATGCTTACTGATACTGCCACTTTATATCCCAATACCATCAAAACTGTGTGCTGTAGTTCAGCAGGCATAGCTCTACTAGCCTTGCCTCAGCCACAGATGGGCTACCTTAGCAATCATTATTTGGGCTTTAACCTCATAGCTGAAGAAATTTTGCAAAATAAATGCATAAACCTCGGCTAATAGTTGGGAAATGACGGTAGATTATCTGACTCGAGTCGCCCGGTCTCCCTCCTTTCTGGTCTCAACTGGTAGGAGTCCCAGAGGTTAAACTGGGGCTGGGTGTGAGGCACATTGACCTAGCCGGCATGATGCATGAGAACATTCTATGTAGCTTGATTCCCAGAAAGTTCACTCCTTGCCAAAAGACAGGGAAACTTTGGACTTTTGGGTGTTTTTGGTCAGATAAAACCACTGTTCCTCTTTGTTCATTGGCTAAGGGCTGTGCATCTTAGATATTTCTCAGAGCTGTAACAGACTTAATAGACGGGGGCAGTTAATATGGTATTAATATGGTTTCATTTTTTTTTTACTTAAAAAAAAAAAAAAACACCAGTCATAAATTGCTGTAATCTGGCAGACATGCACAGCCACATCCCCCTCCTTGTCTTGCTTTGCTTGTTAGCAGGCCTCAATGAAGCAGCAGAAATGACCAGTACTGTTAAAACTTTGTTGTGTCTGTGTCTGTGTGTGTGTGTGTGTGTGTGTGTGTGTGTGTGTGTGTGTGTGTGTGATTACACAACTGGGTGACCTACAACATGCCGGTCTTGTGGTGAAATAATAAATAAGACTCCTGTTAATGTTTTCCCAGGTTCAATGGCTTTGCTGATGGTGTTTCATGCACACAGCAGAACGAGGTCAGAGACTAGCCCTGAGGGGGGTGGGGTGGGGGGTCTGGATCATGCTCCTAGTTGCTGATGATCACACAGCACCATGGAAAATAACAACAAACTGACTTCTGAAAGATTATGACACTGTAGGAGAAAAAAAAGACAGGTCTGCAATTTTGTTGTCAACAAGCAAGGGTGAGAGCTCAAGGTTTCTAAAGTTTGAAAAATGCCTGCATTAATGAAGAGACTACTAAGGTTGTCAATTTGATAGACCATATTTTCCACACAGTCCATCAATGTGATCATTTACAGTGACATGATGGAACAGGAACGTGGAGATTATGACAAATTGAGGAATTTATAGGTTAAGGTCAGGAAGCAAGTTTGACATATACAGCTTTTCCCCATATACATATCTTCTTTATCTAGTCTTTTGAAAACACCAGATATTACCAAACACTTGCAATCACATGCAACACTACAACTCTCCTTATAAGTCACTCTGATGAAAATCAGTGAAATTATTTTGCTCTGTGCAAAAACAATGTGACATAAATTCTCTCCCGCATGTATTTTCATTGTAATGTAGGCCTGTGCTACAACAGTTTTGAAGTTCAATGATTTCCAAGTGTCTTTTCAAAGTAAGGACAGTAACCTGTAAACATAAAATGAGCAGTTTGTCTAAAGCCATGCAAGGACACTGTAGAGCTGCACCACTAAAGACACAGTTTTTGACATTCCATTGGGGAAATGTTAAGTAAATACTCGGTGCTGCTAACTTGAGCAAGTCACGAGGACCATGGGAAATCTTCTCAACAGGTATGCTAGGCCACCCACAACAAAAAAACAATAGCATAGACCGAACACCTTTGTTTAAGAAAGAATGGGTGGGCCTACTACTTAAGTGAAATATCACAGGCCCGTCTTACTACTTTACATGTTAGTTTGTACAAGTGAGTGAGTTTACCAGCGGTATCCCAGATAGAGATGTTGTATGGTCCCCATTGTTTCAAGAAGAACGCTCCACCAACGGTGCTGATAGTGTCTTTAAATTTTTTCTCTGTGTACCGATGGAGTAGCGAAGTTTTTCCAACGTTCATGTCACCCAGTATCACAACTTTCACGTCGGGCTTTTTCATCTTCGCTGGCTCAGGCATTATCTTTGGCACGACCCGCTCTTCAGCAGCGGCGAGAGGTCAACAAGCTGAAGACTATTCGTAATTCTCATTTAAAAACAGCTTGATCCACGAAAGAGAACCGAGCTTTTTAAGCGACTTGTTGAAGAACACATGACCGGAGGTCTGTTCTCACAAACCCGACAACAATTAGCTATAACTTACAACAACTATCCGAAAAGGGGTTACTTTTAGCCTCGAAACAAAATGTCTTAGAGAGGTAAAGTGACTAATTAGTCATCATCACAAGCACGCACGACTTTGCAATTGGCCGCGGTCAGTCTTCTACATGTCACTACTCTTGAGCTGCAAGGCGTGACGAAACAGGAACTTGCTATCGAAGGAGGGGCCAAAACAAATCACCTGTAAACTACTCCAAACATCAGAGGAGCAGCATGCCATCAGCACTTTCCTAACATTAGGCCTGGAAACTGCATTATGTGTGACACATTTCACCGTAGTTTAGTTAAAGATAATAGAAGTAGCCAAGGCCAATGTATGGCTTAATGACGATTTGTCTATTTAGATTTAAATGGATTTAAGTCAACATTTTCATCATAGTTCATGCACTAAACTTTTATCTGTTTGTGGTTACTTGTCGAAGTTTAATTCAAGGGTTCTTGACCGGACAACATTTGCAAGTCATGGGCTCCGTCACGCTTTCTGATTGGTTGATTCACGCCCCTAGCATTGGATGAATTGCTGTTTTGAAGGGTTAGCCTCCTGCCATAAAGCTCACCTATGACATACTTTAAGCGTGTATTCGCTTTGCTCGCTGGTGTTTCAAACTACCCTCGTTCTCTAGGTAAGGACATACGGTTGCGACACTTGGTGTGTTTCTGTAATCCTCCTGCGAGCTCTGAACAGGCGTCAGGAGATGCATTATGGAGTATCACTCATCTGCATCGTTACTGTAGCAGTGGCTTTAAAATGGGTCTATCGGGGTGATGAAGGTATGACAGTCAACCTGAACTGGATTAGCAAACATGAACATGTGTTCTGTGCTCGTATGTTATTCTTGGCAGACAAATAATGCACAACTTTAATGTTATAGCCTAACATTATATTTCCGTTTCAGTTGTGATGATAAATCATTCAAATAGAATGAGTGTGCATTTGACAAGTAAAGGTTTACGGTTGTTTATCAGAATTGCTTAAGCTAATTTCAGATTACAGCGGACATGTTTTCGTACGATGACGAAGTGCACCATGTTGGTGACGTTTCTGAGGACCCCGTGGTGGAGTTTAGGGCAGCGAAGCAAGCGAGCTAGGATACCCACATCAAATGTTTAGAGTTTGTCTCCAGTGCGAAAATATACGTAAACATAAAACGTGTCACTGTCACTGTGAATATGGGCATTGTAAGTGAGCAGCTATGAGCAGTGCACCTTTCAAGAACCGGCAGATCAGGGTGTTTTGTTCGCAACGGGATTTATCTTTAGCTAACTAGCAAGTGAGCTAGCTACTGTTGATGCAATGAATTGCAAAAATCAATAGTGGGGGATTTGTTCTACCATATCGTCGTTGTCGTGGAAGTCCAATTGCAGATTCAAGAGATTTGTGGAATTCTGTGAAGTATGCTGGTGAATCCAACGCGGGGATTTCTGTGGTCGGATTCTGAGACCAGAGCATTGCTAAATATTTGGGGGGAGCAGGACGTGCAAACTGCGCTGGATGGCAACTTCAGAAACAGTCATGTTTACAGAGACGTAGCCAGCCGCCTGGGAGACATGGGCTATGATAGGACTCCGGACCAGTGCAGAATACGTGTCAAGAGCCTGAAAAGGCAATACTATCAGGCGAAAGATGCTTTCAAGAAAAACAACGGACAGTATCGCAAGCTGTGCAAGTTCTTCGAGGAGATGGAGAGGATATTGGGAAGTCGTCCAACCGTGGACCCGCAGGACATGATTGACAGTGTTGCCATTGGAGACGAGATGATGGATGGAACAGAAGAGGAGGGTGAGGGGACGGAGCAGTCGTCGGATTCCTACATGCCGAGCGCCACTGATTATGCAGAGCATCCCGTGAAGATCGAGTACCCCTCCTACACCATACCCGTGACAGTAGGAAGTAAGTTCCTCTTCTTGCACAACACCTTTTTGTCACTCACTTACTACTATTAAGATATTTGCCACTATCTGTGGCTGGCAAATTGCCGCTGTTGTGCAGCAACTTGCCAGACACAGATAGTGGCAAATGTAATGCAAACTCATTCTTGGAAATGGAGCTCAACAAAATATCCTGTTTCAGTTTTGCATTAGTCAAAGTGTCAGCTCTCAGATAAGTGTGTGACTGTTGTATTGAGTATTAGACAAAAATTCCCAACTCAACCCAAAATTCTAACCACCACCTTGTTATTCTCACTGTGTTTTAGGTGTTCCAGTTAAACCCATCAACTCCCAGCCCAGAACTGCTCCGTCCACGTCCTCCTCGTGTCGGCCGTCCCGGCGGGGCAGGAAGCGCTTGGCCAGCCTGCCCCTGGACAAGCTCCTCGAGCGCTTCCTGGAGCAGAGCGCTGACGCCGAGGACAACTTCTACAAGATGGAGGAGCAGCGTCTGCAGCAGGAAGAGCGTCGGCGCGAGGCCGAGCATGCCCGTGAACTGCACATGCTCCACGTGCTCGGACAGATATTCGGTGGCATGGCCGGAGGCAGCGGCCGAGGTGGAGCAGCAGCAGCGGCAGCAGCTAACGTCTCGGCGACCCCCATGCAGCCGACGCCCTCCCCCGCGCCCACGTCCGTTCACGTGGCCCCCGCGTCGTCGTCGTGGTCCCAGGTCCGCTCCCAGCACGCGCGCCAACAACAGCAGCAGCAGCATCATCAACGTGGCGTGTTGTCCCCACTTGGGCACCACCTAACAGACCATGGGCTGGAGTCTGTCCCAGGTCTGCCACAAGGGTTCTCAGTCTCTGTTAATCTCTCTCTTTCACTCTCTCTCTTTCCTCGTCGGGGGCGTGGGGGTTGGTCTGACCCGATCCATGGTTCTTAAGGCGAGGGCAAACCTAGCCGATGGTTTAACGTCTGATAACGCCATGCAGGTCAAGAAGCGTCTGTAGCTTCAGTCAGTGTAGTGTACACGGCACCGGCGAATCCGACAGGCCTCTGTCAGCTTGCTACCGATTCAACATGTTGAATTGGTGTTGGGGCCGCCGCGAATAGGGTTGCTCCGATTGGCTGTGTATCTTGCATTCCTGTTGGGTCTGATCAGACAGAATCCACGAAAATGGTTGCTGCATCATGTCTGAAATTTGCGTAATGTTTAGTTCCCAAAAACTGTAAAATATTTTTGTTCTTAGTATGACTTAAAAAACTTGAAGTGCATGGCCATTTGGTGCAAAGAGCATAAAGAGTGATTTGACACGGAATGATTCTGCTGCCAAGAAGCATAGTGTAAGCTAATCATCAGATATTCCCTTAAGGAGATACAATCCTGGTAAAAAGAGTTTTGCCTCTGGATGACTGGATCTAATTATTTAGTTTTGCCTTTTTTCCCCTCAGCCCCTTTCTTTCTCCCAAAGACCCAGGCTTGACAATGCAAATGCATCAAATACAGTAGTACAGAAGTAGATTATTATTATTATCACTGTCTTTAGTGAGCAAGGCTGGTGTAAAAATGGTATGTTAGCACTGCTTGTTTACGTTTTATTTCGGCACCCACATATCAGCACAAGTAGCAGAATGTAGCCTGTGTGCTGGTTGATGGTGGGTGATCCTTGAGGTGTGCGCAGTGAAACTTTTTTTTTTTGCCACACAAAGGCAAAACAAGGCATCTCAGTAGTCAGTCGGCATCATAGGTATCACGCTTTCAACTCTGCCCAGTCTGCAGTCACCTTTTAGAGAAGCTTGGTGAGGCACTGTGGATTGTATATAAGTGTGCTTTGCTTGTTTGTTTTGGTGGACATTAGGTTGGTAGTGAGTGGCGTATACTGATGTATATGTATTGTATGTATCAGTGGAGGCTCCTTCATTGAGGAAAGGGAGGAACACCCTCCCTAAAATTTCAAAGAAAAATAAAAAATATATAAAGTGAATTACTAATCTGATAAATTACTGTTAATATTACTATTTTTAACACTTTGAATGAACAAAATCGTTCCCCTAGGTCAAAATGCCAACAGCACCTCTATCGCTATTGAAAATTACTGCATGGAGGAGCTTCCTCCTCAAGCCCCTCATTGAAGTCCATTATAAACGCCTCGGACCCCAGCGGCTCGTGAATCACGTCGTTTTCAATGGCCAAGGGAGGAAGCTCCTCCGTACAGTAATTTTCAATTGCGATAGGGGGTGCTGTTTTTAGCGGCAACGGTTCAAGAACGTAATCTGCAGTCTACGAATCTTAGGTTGAACGGAAAGCTTGTTTGTTGTTTGCTCGTGAAATAAACTGTACAATGGAATCAGAGGACAATCTCAAATCTTTTATACATTCAAATACACTGCGAATACACTGATGTATGATGAATGTTTATCAAAGCAGGAAGACCAGCTCCAAAAATTCATATTCCAAAACAAGATGGTAAGGCTAGTGTAGGCTACTGAATGCTACATAGTCAGACAAATAGGCTACTCATGGCTAACTGGTAACGTTAGCACAGAAAACAATCAGCCATAGCCTACTGCTGGCCTGTCACATACGTAGACAGTTCACTTGGTGATACTGATTTTTGGATAGTTATGAGTTGTTATAATCATCCAAGTTATGCCTTAACTAAACAATTGTTAAATAAGGTTCTTGTTGTTATGTTCTTGTTTTCACCGTTCTAAATGTATCTTTGGATGGTAACATTGTTAATGAATGTTTCAGACCATGATGCATTCCTTTAATGACGTCTTCAATAACATTTGCCTTTCGCCCCCCCCAGAGAATGTCAGAACAGCATTTATTGCACAACATTGCCAGTTAAAATGCTACATAGTACATACTGCTGCTATAAATGTGTCTGGGTAGGCGGCCTACATACTCTAATTGTTCACATATGCCACCAACACCATCACAACCTCACATTTGCCACTAACGCCAATCAAGCAGACATTCCTTCCTCCGTTATTTTTTTAACCACCAGCCGCCACTGGTATGTATTGATGTAATTGATGTATATACAATTGTTTTTACATAGTGTGTGGAGAAGTGACCTAGAATCTTGCTGTTTGTTTAAAGAGACACTAAATATCTGTAATAAGCACAAGAACTGCTTCCTTAATTCTGACGGAACTAGGCATCACATGATAGGAGAACAGTTTTTCCAGGTCTTTTGGAATATCAACATACTAATAGCCATTTTAGGCTGACTTATCTGTTCTCTCAAGGAATCAAAGAGTTGTTTGTGTCCGTGTGAAACATTGACCTTTCTTGTGCTCTGTTCAGTCATAGAACGTTCCTTTTCCCTGGGCGGCTCTGCGCACAGCATGGAGAACTCCCTTCAGCTGGTGAAGAAAATCATCCCCCCTCTGACGTCCAAAAAGCACAAGGGCCAAGATGGACGCATTGGCATTATAGGAGGCTGCCAGGAGTGAGTTAGGCCCGAGACCCCTAAGCACTCCTTGCTAGCTTGCTAGTTATAGATCAAAACCCCACCATGCCACTTTGATCAGTCATTCACCTACACAGCAAGGGTAACAGTGATGATCGGTCATGGATAATCTGGACAAGATCATTTTTGAAGTTTCTGCATCAAGATTGCAGAAGTGTTAAACACTTAAGGGTGGTTAAAACCAAAGATTCGCGACGAGATGAGCTGCGACGTTCTAAAACCTTACAACTGCGACTAGACATTGTGAATGCTTTGTGACGGCTTGCAACAGCTGGCAACAACATGCAACATTTATTTCACACCCCTGCAACTCTTTCTGCAACAGTTTCGTCTCTGCGAATCTTTGGTGTGATTGGGCCTTATAGTGGAATTAGAGACATAAGGCTCTAATTTGAATAGCAAGCAAGTGAAGTCTATCAACAATCAGAGTTCTCGTACATGAACTATAGCTATCATGTGACATGCGGGAACATTGAACTCACCAGTGTTTGCAGTTAAGGTCTTGCCCATGATGTGCCTTGTTATTAAATTAGCTTTAGTTAGACTTCATCTTTGCACTTTCCCCATCATTCAAATTGGGGCTTATGGAATGGAAAGTCTCTTCTGAGATCTGTCTAGAACAGAACAGGACCAGTGGAGATATGACATAAAATATCACACAACTCTACAAGATGTGATCAAAAGAGGAAGCACAAATAAAGCAGCAGAAAAGCGGACCTTAAAGGAACCGTATGTAAAAATTGTATTTCAATTAATCATAAAATTGCCCTGATACGTCACTAGACATTAAGAAATCATGTTCATTTCAAATACTTATATCACTGACAACAGTAGTCTGGCCAGGATATTGTCATTTAAAAAGTGAAGTTGCAGCCCTCAACTGATGTTGATGTTGTCATGTTGTGTTTTGGCCTAATGCGCCACCCTCCACTTATCTACTAATCACAAAGTCAGTAGTGTTTCGTCATCCGGTTGCCAACTCTGCCAGTCAGAGGGGAGGGGAAGGGGATACACCGCTCTACAGTAATTTGAAAGTGATTGTAGTACCCGTTTTGGCCACAATCTTACATACGGTTCATTTAACATAAATCATCTCTAAATAAATGATCACATTAAGTTCTTCATGAAGCTCGCTGGTGACAGTTGGATGACTTGGCTGCATGGGCAAACTCGCTATACATTCTTTCTCATACATCTTATCAATATGGCTAATGCATATTGCACAAGTTCTTAAGCTTCAAAGACTTAGCAGTGGCGTGGGTCTCATTTCCATTTGATTATCATGTTTGATCATCACGTTTGCAAGAGAAACATTTAATCTGTTTATCAAGACTAGCCTACACCATGCATCTGCTGTAGCTTCAATCAAGGCAGCGTTTTATTAACAGTATTTCTATTTTTGCAGATACACTGGCGCACCTTACTTTGCAGCCATCTCGGCACTAAAAGTAGTAAGTATTCCTTTGAATGATGATGTGAATGTGTTATGGGAGACTTTGTGAGTTTATTGTGATTAGGCCTGACACGATAGCTTTTTTTGTTGGACGGTATTTTGTCACAGAAAACACTAAACAATAGTGTTTGTCATAGGCTAATGTTACTGTAAACACTAAACAATAGTGTTTGTCATAGGCTAATGTTACTGTAAACACTAAACAATAGTGTTTGACATAGGCTAATGTTACTGTAAACACACAGTAATGCAACTCCACCTCCATGCCCTCTCTACCCGCAGCTGTGTTTCTTTGTTCCCAGTTCAGAAAATCTGAAGGGATGGTGATGTTTCAGATACACTTAAGTTAGTTGTAAAAGCAGAGGCTACTTGTTAGAGCGCATTAGCTGTGCATGCAGATTTTCAACCTCTGGTGCCGGTCAAGAGACAGCATAATCTGCAATAAACATGATGCACAGCATGAAGCACAGTCTTTGCTGTAGATTTGCATGATGCAGATGCAGAGATAATGTTTCCAACACAAGCAGTTGGGAGATGCAGCTCGTGTTGCTGAGAGACTTATCCTCAACAGTAAAAGGAGCAAACTTTGGAGACGCTATGTAACCCTAAGACGGGCCTTTAGGTTAGGTTAGTCATTCCTATATTTTAGGACTCCACTTTAAACCCAAATCTACGACAAATATGACGAAGACCAATGATGTGAAGGTACACGCAACTGTTGGGCAATATTGATATAATATTGTACGATAACATAGTAGTTGAAAACGTAGTTATGGTGACAGGCCTAATTGTGATGTGTCCGACGGTCTAACACATCTTCCACTCTTCAGGGAGCGGACCTGTCTCACGTCTTCTGCACCAGAGACGCAGCTACCGTCATCAAGTCCTACAGCCCCGAGCTCATCGTCCACCCTGTGCTGTGAGTCTCTCAGTCTCTCTCTCTCTCTCTCTCTCTGTCTCTGTCTCTGTCTCTTTCTTTCTTTCTTTCTCCATTCAGAAAAAAACCCTTAGACCACTTGTTCTGTGCTGTTTCAAGTATTTCAATGACGTTGTCAAACTAATCCATATAAACTGATTTATAAAAAGAGGACAGGCTTGGCCTCGTGGATTAACTGTCTGGGGAAAAAATAACAAATCGGTTAATCCTCTTGTATTGCTGCGACTGTTTTGTTGGGGGGTGGTGGAAGGAACTGCTGGGGGCCGTGTGGACGGATGTAGGTTCTGAATGTTGTTGCTCTCTGTGTGTGTGTGTGTGTGTGTGTGTGTGTGTGTGTGTGTGTGTGTGTGTGTGTGTGTGTGTGTGTGTGTGTGTGTGTGTGTGTGTGTGTGTGTGTGTGTGTGTGTGTGTGTGTGTGTGTGTGTGTGTTTGTGGTGGGCGTTGTAGGGACAGCCCCAACGCGGTGGAGGAGATTGAAAAATGGTTGCCACGGCTACACACCCTGGTGGTGGGGCCCGGATTAGGCAGAGAGGAACTCCTGCTGAAGACGGCAAAGGTGAGAGATCTCACTTTTACACACACACACACAAAACACAAACACGGTGCTAATTTTATCTGCACATCTGACAGAACACATACTACACAATTTCAAGCAGTGGTTGAGGCAGTAATTGTCAATCTAATGTGCTCATGTCATTTACCAACAGGATGTCATAGAGAAATCGAAGGCCAGAGACATTCCCATAGTCATTGATGCAGTGAGTACTGAATGCTCTTTTAACTACAAGTACATGCATTGAGCTGTTACATTTCTTGGAGATCATTTAGCTGATTGTGTGTGTGTGTGTGTGTGTGTGTGTGTGTGTGTGTGTGTGTGTGTGTGTGTGTGTGTGTGTGTGTGTGTGTGTGTGTGTGTGTGTGTGTGTGTGTGTGTGTGTGTGTGTGTGTGTGTGTGTGTGTGTGTGTGTGTGTGTGTGTGTGTGTGTGTGTGTGTGTGTGTGTGTGTCACAGGACGGACTTTGGTTGGTGGCCAAGCAGCCATCTGTCATCCAAGGCTATCAGAAAGGCATCCTGACTCCCAACTATATGGAATTCAGCCGGCTCTACGAGGCCATGGTGAGAAACAATGCTAGAAAGACGTGACTTGTGTAATCAAGTCACTCAAACTTATTTATTCGTGTGTGTGTGTGAATGTGTTTGTGTATGTGTTTATATGCGTGTTTGTGTTTCCCCTGTCAGCACCAGGAGCCTCTGGACAGCACTGACCATTACCGGAATGCCCAGCAGCTCAGCATCGCCATGGGTAACCTCACCGTGGTGCTGAAGGGGGAGGAGGACCTCATCACCGACGGCAGCATGGGTGAGTGACCGACAGTGCCCAACAGGAACGTGCGCACTGTGACCACTCTCAGTTCTCCATCCACATCCACAGTGCACAGTCGTCGTCGTCCCCCACCACCACCACACAAACATACTTACAGAGCTGCACAGCTTAGTCATCAGGACATTTTACAATGCAAAGAAGATGTGTGGAAATGATTGTCCTAAGGGACAATAAAGACTCTATCTATCTGTCTGTCTATCTAGCTATCCATCTATTTGGCACAATCATAACAGTGCAGTGAACTATTTAGTGTAGATCTAAATCGTTTTCTCTGCAGTCATTGTGAACTAGTATCTTGGAGCACTGACCCTTTGTCCTGTCCTTCCCTGGCCTCCAGTGCTGACGTGCTCTCAGGAGGGCAGTGGCCGTCGCTGTGGGGGGCAGGGGGACCTGCTCTCGGGCTCACTTGGGGCCTTCGCCCACTGGGCCTACAGCACCTCCACAGACGCCACCAAGAGGTAACTCACCCGTGTGTGTGTGTGCGTGCGTATGCGCTCGCCTGTGTGTGTGTGTGTGTGTGTGTGTGTGTGTGTGTGTGTGTCCGTGCATGTGTGAATAGGCATCGACACAGAAAAGGGGAAATAAAGCAACCTGAGCAGCATTTGTGTACTCAGAACAAAGCGACGATGGGTAAAATTCAAACATCCTGCTTTGGCCCAGCTCAACGCTGTTTGTACTGTTAAGAGCCGCCGTGTTGAGATAACATATCACTTACAGTGTTGAGCACAGCCTCCACAGAAGCTAGGACCAGGCCCAGTAGTTCAGTCTTATGCTTAAAACAAGCCCACACCTAGCGCTTTCCCATTCAACACAGGTTACAATGACATTCAGGCGCATAGATAAATAAGTGCATACTAATCATTTAGGATGTTAATCCTCTTTTATGTCTATTGTAAATACTCTTAATGAATGCCCCATAATGGCTTAGTATTACAGTCTGGAAGTACAGCCACATGTATATCGCAGCACGGAGAAAGTGTTTGTCGTGATGGTTGGGGGTGAGGGTCGTAGCATCTTACTCAACAAGTTATCCTTCTTTTGATTCCTCTTTGTTGTTGTTGTACTTACTACTGGTCATTTGCTTGAAAGTGGTATTACAGGACCACGTAATGTATCTAGAGGAGTGACTTAGCTAATGGACTGCTGTAGTGTTTGTGTTTGACCCTCGTCTTCCTCTGCCCTCGTCCTCAGTGTGAACCCATCTCTGGTGGCCGCATTTGGGGCCGCCTCCCTGACCAGGCAGTGCAACCGGCAGGCCTTCCACAAGCATGGCCGCTCCACCACCACCACCGACATGATCCAGGAGATCAGCACGGCCTTCAAGAAGCTGTTTGAGAGCTGAGACACGCTGGAGCTAGCTCAGCTCAGCTCTCTCTCTCACTCTCTTGCCTGTTAACAGACAAACAAACATTGTTGAGTTCCAACCCTCTGGTGGTTAATGTTGACGTTGTCTAAAGAAACCTGATCTTCGGCATTCTCAAGACAACAGGTTCTGTCCGAAGCACACTTTCCTTCTCCTTCATTACATTAATGTCTCTCCCGTCAACTCTGAAGGACTCTCAAAGAGGATTGTACTACTTGGTGGTATATTTCTGTAAATATCTGGTTTGTACCTTCAGACAAAATTGGAATATTTCACATCTGAGGTAACGGTAAGACTGTACTTCCCGGTTTTCCATTGTACCACCTGTGAAAAGTTACTTTTTTCATCTTGACATACACTGGACTGAAAGACACACTGGCTTAGCTTGTTGATTTTTAAACTCAAAAGTGCCTCTCTTATCTTCAGACCGCTCTGGACCAGCAGTCCGTGTGTTTGCACGTTTAGTTTGAAAAAAGCTTGGAGTCCTTCAAGGGACAAATGGGAGCGGCCGCGTTACATTTCCATCTCCCTCTTCAGACCACTAAAACTGCTGCCTCTGACCAGAAAACAGAGATTAATCCACACCCTTGTGATGTGCATTGCTCCTGTCAAGAACACCAATTCTCGAGGACAACCAGATGGGTGTAGTAGTTAGAAGTGTAGTGTTTTAAAGACATAGATTGGCGATGTGACAGATCATTAATGTTTGTCATCCTTGTCATTGAGTAGTAGCACACTAGCCACCAGTAAGCATAGCCCATGCCTTTCTTTATGCCTCTCGTCTTTTTGACAATCACTTTCTCAGACCGGAATCCCAACACATATTTGGTTGGTGTTCTTCCCATAAAATACAATAAATTAAAACCTACAGACCTTTTTAAAAAAATCAATGTCTCATTTGTGTCAAATTTGAATGTGGTGGTATGGAAGGAAGGTAATGCTGGTCCTTTGTAACAGAAGAAAAGGCACTTTGTATCCCATAGGATATACAAAATCAATTGCACAATCTTTTCATCTTAACTGTAAAGAGCATTGCATGGAGCCCCTATAGGTAAAACAACAGAAAGTCAGAGGACCCAAGGGGACATGCTTTTAAATATATTTATTTTTTATTTGGTACAACAAAAACTGTATTGCCTGTGTCCCTGTGCTCTGTAGCAAGGGTGTCAGTGAAATGTCCAGTAAGATAAAATCCATCAACAAAAACTTTTTTTTTGCATTTTAACTATGGCAATACTGCTGTTTTGAAGTTTAACCAGCAGAGGTCATTGTGGAGCCGTGTGATAGTCTGATACAGGACCATTCTGGGCTTGGGCTATGCACTTTTCACACCTGAAATGAATTTGTCCTAATTTGACTATACAACATCCTGAGGCGCTGAGAGTTAAGACAAAGGCAATCACATTTTTTGTCAGGTGCATTTGTGTTTCTGGCTTGCATTGCAGTAATAGAAAGTTACACCTCAGATGCAAGATTGTAAGCATTCAATTCTTGTTGAATTTGTTTGCTGCTGCCTGGTTTGGTTTGCAGTTTGCCGTGTCTAATGGACAAAACCTGAGGACAATGAAGAGAGACTCGATGAACAGCAGGCTCATAGAAGAACCTGGACCAAAAGGTGAGGAGAAACAATTAGAGTGAAGATGTAGCTTGGTTGTTTCTAACGTCTTGTATGTCAACTGTACAAGGTAATGCTGGGGACACTACTAGTGATACAAGGCTAGTTACTCTGGTGCAATAGCAAGTAAACATCATAAAGATATAAACCTAAGAATACATATCTGGACTTTAGGGTTTAGTACATCATTCACATAAATTGCACCACCAAATGACATGAATTGCATGAGAGATAGGCGATACACACAAACACACACACACACACACAAGAAGACACACCCCAGCAGTCCTTCTTTGCCCCTGCAGTCGGCCCCTGCGGGTCCCATCTCTCCTGGTCTAACTCAAACAATCCCCGGACTCCTACTGACTGATCTGAAGGAAGCCTCCTCTCTCCTCGCGCTCTCTGTCTCTCCTCTCCTCTATCTCTTTAGTTCTCTCCCTCTCTCTTTCCTCTCTCTCTCTTTGGCATTCAAATTCAAAGGTGCTTTATAAGCATGACTGTTTGAGTACAGTGTTGCCAAAGCTAGTGTTACAAGTGACACCGTATCACAAAAGAAAAAATATAGAATTACAGCAATGTCGGTAAAACGTGAACACAGAATAAATAGAAACAATAGTAGGATGGTAGGAGTGTGAGCGGAAGTGCATGTGTGACTGTTAACAAACAAGTTTACTTAGTTTCTTTCTTACTCTCTCTGGCTCAATTTATTTCACTCAAATAATCTACAGAAATCATACGTAGTGACATGGTATTTTATAGTGAAGCATCCATTTAGAGTAGCATAAAATTATAGGTTGAATGAACCCAACTGCATGAGAAAACAGCTATGCCAGAAATGTAAGCGACAGTAAAGTGCTAGCTGTTCATATGTCTTTTAATGTTATTACATCACTTCCAAAAGTGAAAAACATGCATGTTATTGCAGCTAATTGTCTGAAAGTCAGATTACCAATGCTGGTTATCAAAAGCATCAATTAAGTGATAGCATGTGCATTTTTAAAAGCTTTTTGTCATGTACAAGGCGATGTATGGAAGGTTCTCATCATTTAATATGCTGAAATATGAATTAGCATAGGCCTACCTGTCCTCCTCCCGGGCACCTTAGAAGCAGAGTCTGCCAATGATGTAAAACTAAAAAGCTGTGAAAATTCAAATTCTGGTGACCAACTAGATCTGCAATGCCTAACCAAACCATATTATGTGTGTGCAACGCTAAGGTTCTAATAAATGTAGGTATGCATCAGATGGCTTGCATTTTTACAAGGACCATCTTGAATGTCTGAAATGTATTTGGAAACCTCATACCGAAATCTTAACATT
The DNA here is from genome assembly GCF_046254945.1 of Alosa pseudoharengus. NCBI lineage: Eukaryota > Metazoa > Chordata > Actinopteri > Clupeiformes > Clupeidae > Alosa > Alosa pseudoharengus. Next base: position 31,302,792 of record NW_027468718.1, on the reverse strand, counting down.
TTGAAATTAAATTTCACGACTACAGTAATCTGGCTGGCAATTTATCTTGGTCAATGTGATCTTTTACTAAAATACTTATTCTACTAAGTCATTTATCTCTTGAGAATAAGGTCAGATCCATAACATGGTATAACATTTAGTCTTTTCTAATCTTTTGAGATGTTACCTTTAAAGATGCTCTAAGCAATGCCACGCGTTTTTTAGGCTATAACATTTTTTGTCACTTAACAGCAAACATCACCTCATCATCCGCTAACTGCCTGCTGAATACACTGTAAAAAAACACGATCTCTGTGGACAGCCCAGGCTCCAAAAACAACCTGGGCAAACCTAACCCATAAAAACATAACAAACTGTGCAAATCACAGACAAGATGCTCGTTTAGGAGAGTTTCAATTGCACGGGAGGGATGGGGAGGAAGTAGCGAACTAGCTCTCTGTTTTGTTTGAATGTCAACAGAAGTGACGTTAACCAGCATCGCTTAGAGCACCTTTAAATAACACTTTAATATTGAATGACTAGATATCTTTGTGCAAGTCAGGGTCCAAGCAGTAAAAGTATTGTAGGTGTGGTACGGTGGAGTTGGAGCCTGTGAAGGCTATGCTGAGTACTGTCGGAACGATCGGGTCTATACCTGGATCGAGTTGCTGCAACCAATGATTAGAGTTGCCAGGCAGCTACAGTGCTACTCTGGGGGCATGTTCATGAGGCCCCATGTTCATGCCCCCAGAGTGTAGCAGAAAAATCACCAGAATTCTCCTTTAAAGCAACACCAAAGCACTTTTCCTCTGTCGCACGCACACTATTTGTTTATCCAGCACCAGCTTTGGAAATAACGATTTCCACAGACAAGCTAGACTATTTTGCATGATTTTATGAAATGTATTGCGACATCAGAAGCAAGTCAATTTGTAGTTTCTTATCTCTCATTCCTTCGAACTACAGATCCGCTACCCGCTAGTCTGGCAAACTTACATAGTGCGGTTATAGCCAATGGAGGGCCACGAAGCAAATGCAGAAGTGCCATTCACCCTGTTATGAGTTGATGAACCACTGAAACGATTTTGGAAACATTATTTTAAGGTACAAAAAACTCTTTGGTGTTGCTTTAAGTCTTATTTGGAGTGGTCCAAAGCTCCATACTGATACCTTTAGAGAAAAGGATGTTATGGGAAGGGAAGTGCAGTCCTGAAGATCCCCATGTACCCATATAGGTGCGTGTGTATCTGTTTATGCACATGTGTGCACATGGAATGGGTTAACATGACCCCTGGAGGCAAACATACGGAAAAATTGGTCATCCTAGGCCCTATGGTTCTCAAGATATTCACATAAAACTGTGTCTGCCCTACCCTCCTTTCGGGGGGTCCAGTACAGCGGGGGGGGCTACAGATCAAAACGAAAAACGATGGTTCCATGGTATCCATGTGGGGTTACATGCCCACCAAGTTTCGTGTACCCCGGTCTTTCAGTGTCCCGGGAATCCTTGTTGGTGTACGGTCACTAAATGTACACATAAATTATTTTATTGTAAGGCCCCCCATGAACGAAAGTTCACAAAACTTGGCATGCATTCGGAGGGTGTCATAATGATCCTACACTTTCAATTTCGTGCAGTTTTGACCATGTCAGCCAGAGATATTGTGATGAAAACACCAAATTTTTTGCTTTTTTGTGTTTAACTAGGTGGCGCTATACATGAAATGAGTGGTTATGGAATGGGTTGACATGGCCCCTTGAGATCAACATACAAAAAAAATGGTCCTCCTAAAACGGTTCTCGAGATATTCACAGAAAACTGTGTCTGCCCTACCCTCCTTTCGGGGGGTGCAGTCCAGCGGGGGGGCTACAGATCAAAACGAAAAACGATGGTTCCATGCTATCCATATGGGGTTACATGCCCACCAAGTTTCGTCTACCCCGGTCTTTCAGTGTCACGAAACTTGACACATATCTTGAGAACCGTAGGGCCTAGGATGACCAATTTTTTCTGTATGTTTGCCTCCAGGGGTCATGTTAACCCATTCCATGTGCACACATGTGCATAAACAGATACACACGCACACTCATACATTCACAGTAATCATAGGTATGACACATACTCACACAGTAGACATATGTACGCATGCATGCACATGCACAAACACACATACGCAGACAAACACACAAGCACGCACACACACCCACACACATAAACATAAACGTGTGCACGCACACATGCACACAATTCAAGAATTTCTCAGGATTATGAACAGGCAAGATGGGGGTGGGGTTGTATAAAATGAATTTTACATGTGAAATCTATGAACTAATCATGTTTTGGTACTTGTTGTCTAGCAGATACCAGTGAGAATTGAGTGTGGATAATGCAATTTAGTGAGACAGTTAGAATCATATAGGCCTTTCAGCGTGATTTATTTTTGTGGAAAAAATGTGCTGGACTGGGCGGCGGTCATATTTTGTACCGCTCTGTGGTACATCTCGTTATTATTACTATTATTAATTGTGTTTTTTTTCTCTCTTTAAGTCCAGTGTCTCCCCTCCCTCATCCTAACTAAAAGCCTCAGTGTTTAGCAGGCCCATTAGCGACTTAGCTTTGGGTAGCCGATCTTTAGTGTTCCCACTCCAGTAGCCCAATAGCAACGGCAGTGTGTGTAGGATGAACTCTTAATTGCTGTGTCACATTTGTGTGTGTGTGTGTGTGTGTAGGATGAACTCTTAAAGGAATTATCCGGAGTAAAATGCACTTTAGATCGATTTCCGGATGATTGGGGGTACATACGTTGAGTTGACATCAAAATTATGTCATTCGGATGTGTTTTGAGAAAGTTCGATTGTACCGTTTTCAGTCACAACTCGTAGCCTGGAAGTGAGCGGGGCATTTCAATTGCGCCGCTACAAAACGCTATTTTTGTACCTCTTCTACAGTTCCAAACAAACACTTACGTGGTAGTGAGTAGAGGGTCCCTAAAGCCAAACCGAAGTATCCCGAGGTCGTTGTAACACGCTCTGGAAATTCACAATTTCGTGGCCGTTTTTTTTTTTTTTTTTAAAAACATAGTCCAGTATTTCTTTCGAAATTGAAATGAAGTTGTATGGACTGGACTATGTTTTTTTTTTTTTTTAAACGGCAACGAAATTGTGAATTTCCAGAGTGTGTTACACAGCAATAAGACTCCTACGGACTTTCCCCTCAAGGTGGCGGCAAAGATGGCAACATTTCCGGAAAGGTACTGGCTTGATGAAATTCATTCTGGACTCTCTATTCGACCACATAAAGACCTCGGGATACTTCGGTTTGGCTTTAGGGACCCTCTACTCACTACCACGTAAGTGTTATGTTGTTTGGAACTGGGGTTTCTGTTCACAAGGTAAACCAGAAACAGAAACATTTTCACTCAGCACAGGCGGAGTGCTACAGATGTAAAGGCAAGAATCATGGTGCCAGTGAATGCTACTTTAGGAACAGTAAATGCCATAAATGTGATAAGCTTGGGCATATCCAGAAAGCGTGCAGGGCTAGTGAGCCAACGCACGGGAAGAGAGGAAAACAGAGAAAAAGCAAACAAAACGTCACAGGCTATGTTCATGCTGATGAAGCGGAAGCGGTGCTTAGTGTAAGTGAAACGGACGGAAGGGCATTCAAAGTCAACTTTGAAGTAAATGAAGAAAATATTCGAATGGAAAGACACGGGAGCCGCCATTAGCATTATTTCAGAGGCTGTGTACAAAAAGTCATTTACACATGTGCCACTAGAGGGCAGCCATGTCACGTTGAAGACGTACACTGGCCAAGCTATTCCAGTAAAAGGACAGTTCCTAGCCAGAGTGAGTTATGAAAATCAGTCCGCTGACTTGCCACTAATTGTAGTTAAAGGAAATGGACCTTCGCTTTGCGGCAGGAACTGGCTTGAAAAAATAAAATTAGACTGGAAAATGATTAAGAATGCTAGTGAAAACACAAAACTGCCCTCACCCAAGTCAATCCTGGAAGTCCTGGAAAAGTCTGTGTTTTCAAAGATGAACTGGGAACGTTAAAGGACGTTAAGGCAACAATTTCAGTAAAAAACAATGCCACTCCTAGATTCCATAAAGCCCGCCCTATGCCTTTTGCAATGAAAGTTCGAGTGGAGGACGAGCTAAGAAGGCTGGAGAAGGAGAATATAATTTCCCCAGTAAAGCATAGCGAGTGGGCCGCTCCAGTAGTCCCTGTAATCAAGCGGGATGGTGCAATCCGTTTGTGTGGTGCCTACAAGGTAACAGTGAACCAGGCTACCAACACTTATATATACCCGCTACCACGCATTGAAGAGGTGCTGGCAACACTCAGTGGTGGAAAGTTGTTTTCAAAAATAGACCTCACCTCAGCTTACCAACAAGTACTCCTTGATGAAGATTCAAAAAAGTACACAACAATCAACACTCACAAGGGTTTGTTTGTGTACAATTGCCTCTGTTTTGGTGTAAACTCTGCGGTCAGTATCTTTCAGAGAATCATGGAGAACCTGATGAAGGACCTCAACGTGGTCGTTTACCTGGATGATCTCCTTGTGATGGGAAAAGACGAGTCTGAACATCTAAGGAACCTAGACTGAGTTCTACAGCAGTTACAAGAAAACGGGCTGAGAGTGAAAAAGTCCAAGTGTGAGTTTGGCAGGACCCAAATTGAATATCTGGGCCATGTGCTAGATGGCAAGGGAGTGTATCCATCTAAAGACAAGGTGAGAGCTATACATGATACACCAGCTCCCACAAATGTCAAAGAGCTTCGAGCTTTCCTACTGTAGGGTTGGTGAACTACTATGGCCGTTTTGTGCCACAGCAGAGCACAGTGCTGGCACCACTCTACAGACTCTTAAAAAAGACCAAACCACCTGGAGATGGAGCAAAGCTGAGCAGGATTCATTTAACAAATGTAAAGAACTATTGACAAGTGACAAAGTGTTAGTGCACTATGATCCAAACCTGCCACTTACCCTTGCATGTGACGCGTCTGCTTATGGAATTGGAGCAGTGATTCAGCACACAACACCAAATGGCGAAGAGCATCCAATAGCTTATGCTTCTACAACGCTGTCCCCAGCGGAGAAAAAGTATTCACAGATAGAGAAAGAGGCATTGAGCCTAGTGTATGGCGTGAAAAAGTTTCACCAATATCTGTGGGGACGACAGTTCAATTTGATCACAGATCATAGACCTATATTGACATTGTTTGCAGAGCACAAAGGGCTCCCCACAATGGCAGCAGCACGTATCCAGAGGTGGGCCATCATACTGTCTGCGTATGATTACCACATTGTTTACTGCCAGTCAGAAAAGCATGGCAACGCTGACGGGCTGTCACGTGTGCCACTGTCGGAGACCAAGGATGCTGGGACGGAAACAATGCCGGCCTACATTGATGCGCTTATATGTGAGCACCTAGAGGGTGTGCCACTGAGAGCAAGACAGATTGCCAAGGCCACAAGGACCGACAAAGAGCTTTCAAAGTTATACAGGTACATCATGGAAGGATGGCCAAAATAAATTCCTGATGAACTGAAAGTGTATAACCGAAAAAGAGATGAGCTCTCTGAGCAAGGGTGTGTTCTGTGGGGCACAAGAGTAATTACACCGGCAAAGCTGAGAACATCAGTGCTAAAAGAGATCCACAGTGGGCACCCTGGGATTGTAAAGATGAAGGCAATCGCACGGCAATATTGGTAAATATAAGTTTGGTGGCCTAAAATCGACATGAGCATAGAAAATGTCTACAAAGAGTGTGAGACGTGCCAGCTAGAGCAACGCATGCCACGCCATGTTCCGCTACACCCCTGGGAGTTCCCTGGGGATGTGTGGAAAAGACTTCACATTGACTTTGCAGGGCTGTTCATGGGCAACATGTTCATGATCATGTTCGACGCGTATTCAAAATGGTTGAAAGTGTACAAATTGACCCAAATAACTTCCACAGCAACCATCACAAGATTGAAGAGATTGTTTGCATCGTATGGAGTTCCAGAACAAATTGTTTCGGACAACGCATCTACTTTTACATCTGATGAGTTCCAGCAGTTTGTAAGGAGAAATGTAATTATCCACACAACAGGTGCTCCAAGACACCCAGCCACAAATGGCTTAGCAGAAAGATATGTCTCAATATTTAAAACTGTCAAGAGAAGATCTAAGCATAGAGGAAAAAGTTTCTCACTTTCTGCTGCGCTATCGCACAACTCCCAACAGCACAACTGGAGAGTCACCTGCCAACTTGTTCTTGAAGAGACATGTGCGAACTAGATTGGACTTCCTGAAACCAAGCATCAAAGAAACAGTGAGGAGGAAGCAGTATCGGCAGAAGGAAGAACATGACAAACGGGCTGCTGAGAGACAGTTTGATTTGATGAACATGTTTATTTGCGCAACACAGCAGGAGAAACTCCAAGGTGGATTCTAGGAGTAGTAAAACAGCAGACTGGGCCGGTGTCATACAGGGTGCAAGGCGAAACAACTGACCAGGTGTACCGACGCCACGGAGACCAGCTGAGACCTCGCTACTCTCCAGAAACTCCAGATCAAGGGTCTAATAAGGAAGCAACTCAACTGCCGGAGCTGTTAGAGGATTGTTCCAGAGCAGGACCCTCAGCATTAGAACTGGTGAAACCACCTGACCCAGTTCCAGACTTTGAGGCGCTCTCAACGTACCCCAAAGCTGCCACAGCGTTACCAAGACTGATTTTAGTTTATTACAGGTTCACAGTTTAAGTAACTAAAGGAGTTAACAGCATTCAGTAAAGTTAATTGAGTCATGTGTGTAATGTTGATTCATAGTCATAATGATAACTGTTAACTGTAGAAGTGTACTTTAAAGTTGGAGCAATATTTTAAGTTACCTTTAAACTAAAAGGGGAGGTAATGTGGTGTATTGACACATTAGTTTTGATCTGATAGGCTTACCGTAGTTTGAGTTAATGTGTACTGCGCAAGCTCAAGATCACACGTTGTATGGGACATACATGTATGTGCTGTGACCGTCATTTTATTAGTAGGCTAAAGCCTTTTGAACGTGTGCAGCCGTCTCATTAATGGAAGTACACCACAGTGTGCGCCAGACCACGTGTGTTAGAAAGACCTGGCCTAATCTTAGTCTTCCTATTGGCCCACGCTGAGGTTCCCCAGCCCCTACCCTTGTCCATGTGGTTCCCTTTCTTTTCTTTCATTTCTTTTTCGTTTATTTGGTGACTAACCAACTGCCTTGTGAGCCTATTTATTAATAAAGATTATATTTTTATACTTTCACCAACTGTGACGACAACATTATTAGAGTTCCCCTTGCTCAGATAAACTATACCTTTCAAGGGGTGGCGTAGTCAGCTTGCACTGTTGGGGCGCTACATATAGGACAGACGCCTAGACAAAACAATGTAGTAAATATGACAACAAATAGCCTGTCTGCCCGTCCAATCAGCGAGAAGCCCCCCTCTCAAATGTTATCCAAAGAGTTCTGGGCGCAGTGGCTGGCCTGGCTCATTGAACCAAACATTTCTAGTCCTGGGCCATGAGATCCATACCAAACAAACGGTCCTCTGTCCATCACAAAAGAGCTGCCTAGCTACATCTCTTGAGTGTGTGTGTGTGGGATAAAGAGGCTGGCCTCTTGCATTCCCGTGAGTGACAGAAAAAGTGCATGACAACAACGACCAAAACTTGGCCAAGTCATCCATTCGCGCTATGGAAGTAAAACATTAACCAACGTGGATAAAATGCTATAAGAGCTGCGGTTCGCGACTTGGTTGCACTACGGGTACGGCGGAGAGGGACGGACTTGGACGCTTGTCAAGAGTTCTAACTACGGCAACGAGGAGGGAGTGTGTTTTGTACACACTCAAGACGTTACTGATCAAATGGGAGAAAAGAAGGGTAATGTTGGCTTTTGAAAACTCCTTTCCCCTGTGAAAACAATTTTGGGATAAATAACCTACACGTGTGTTTCTAACGGACTTTTCTCCTATATGGAACTTGTCCGTGTAGAAGTAACTGCCAGGAGACGTGGACGGCTGCAGGCGTGAATGTTGCACTGTTGCACTGTTCAGCCGATGGATTTTATTTTAGCTTTAATAATCTGTTTATGAAAATGACATGTCGCCTAAAGTTATGTACTTTTGGAAACCACGAAGTATTAAGAGAATGCATTTTGCTTAAGTAATTCAGGCAAGATGTCTTATTTTCTTTTGCTTGATTTCCCATTTTTCTTTTTTTCCTTTTTTTCTCTCCGTCATTACCCTATGACAAAAAACATAGGCTAGTTGAAAGGCTTTCTACAGACTTCCCATGCATATGCAGACTTGGTCAGGTAACTTGGTCGGAGAAAAGTTATATATAGCCGGTCGTTGCGCATTCTTTGCGCGTTTGAGGCAAGGAGTGCCAGAATATCATAGAATTTTAAATTCTGCGCAGGCGTTTGAAACTTTTCTTTTAGGCCTAAGTAATGTTTTAAACTAGAACTGCATCTTATGTTACGTTATAACATATTTCTCATGATTCTGTAAATGTGTTTTGTTTATGTGTGTCAATTTCTCACCATACTCTGGTCATCCTGGATCAGGGTTTAGACTTTAACTTGCGGTTGAATGTTTGAAGTGTTAAAAATTGATTTGATAGTAGGTGATTGTGAGGATGGCATTTACATGTTGGGGGGGGGGGGGGGGGGGGACAAGAGTATGCCACTTCCTGCCCAAATCCCCCTTCAATAGAGCAGCTCACTAGATCACAGATTTAGATTGACAGTTGTTTATTCTGACAATGTATAGCAACAGTTCAGTCATGGTCAGGGGAAAGGAGTGTTTAAGCTATTTTCTTTCATTTTATTCTTATCTTTTATTGGTTTGGTTTTCCAAAATGCATACTTGATCAAAAGTTAGACGGTGTGCATAGCATACTTGACCTCTGAATAATAATTTACATTGTCTCAAGACACTGTGCCGCTGTGTTGGACATATGGGTCTTCTTAGTGTTGTAACTTCTGTTTCTGAATCTTTGTCCATTAGATTACTCATCAGAACAACAAGGAGGGGGGAGGAAAAGGAAATCACCAGTAAGATGGATCTTTTGTACTGTTTCATAAACAATATGTCAAGTTTAATAGATCTATGCTGTCCAGTGTTACCACGTATGTCACCTTAAATAGTATACCATGATGTCTCCCTCAATATCACCAACAACATACACAAAATGCATGAGAAATTATCCTTGATGGCGTACTATACTGTTAAAGGGAAATTCAATTACTTCAGCGGGAACAGCCTATAGATATAGATATAGATAACTAAAGACCAGTGTAACTCAAAACCTCTGGAATATTATAGTGGAAACAATGTGTGAAGGATGAACTCTCTCTTCCTTGGGACTTGTATTCCTCTCCTTTACTACTTTGGGGTTGAAGTGCAGCATCCTGTGGTGTGAATGGCCCATCTGTTGTCACATGGCTGCCATTAGTTTTTAAAGGCAACTGGTGTGGCGGAACTCAAACTCCACTGAAGTGCTGGTAATTTGGGGTTGTAAAAATGTCACGCACACTCACTTCAGGCTATGCCTGCAGATCGTTATGTAATGGTTTTGGCCATGGATACAAACAGTTATTAGTGCATTGTAGTGGTTCTCTGACCGGCCTTGACCATCATGAATATGGCCTGTTCAGAAACAATGGTGTACACACTATGCTAAGGATTGGCCTCTCTGTCTGGCCCTGTCTATATAGCAAATCATTCACTGTCTTGTCTCACGACTGCCTGTGTGTCCCTTCAATCAGACAATATGCGGCACCAACTACCCAGTGAGCATTGGCTTCATCGTGGTCAACGAGTTCTGCGAACGCTTCTCTTACTATGGAATGAAAGGTAATGGGGCTGGCAGTTTCCATTGATGGTGTAGTCAAACTGTGTCACTAACTATTTGTAGTGGATGCGAGCAAATTGTAGTTCTATGAGTGACAATATGTAGGCCTACTGTAGACTTCTAAAAAGACTTGTGACAATGTTCCCCTCCTCCATAAGTATAAGTATATATACTCTTTTGATCCCTTGAGGGAAATTTGGTCTCTGCATTTATCCCAATCCGTGAATTAGTGAAAGACACACAGCACACAGTGTACACACAGTGAGGTGAAGCACACTAATCCCGGCGCAGTGAGCTGCCTGCATCAACAGCGGCGCTCGGGGAGCAGTGAGGGGTTAGGTGCCTTGCTCAAGGGCACTTCAGCCATGCCTACTGGTCGGGATTCGAACCGGCAACCCTCCGGTTACAGGTCCGAAGTGCTAACCAGTAGGACAGCCCACTGCCTTTCTGCTGTGACATTTGACATGTGTGACCTGTGATGCAAAGTCTCCATCACAATTAGTAAACTTCCTGTCTTGTCTTATCTTGTGTCCTGTTATCTTGCCTCATTTTGTGTATCTTCTGTGTTTCGGTCTGTCTCTACTTTACATCCCTATTTTGTAGCGGTGTTGACCCTGTATTTCATACACTACCTTAAGTGGGACAAGGACCTCTCCACGGCCGTGTACCATGCCTTCAGTAGCCTGTGTTACTTCACTCCAGTCTTGGGTGCCCTCATCGCTGACTCATGGCTGGGGAAGTTCAAGTGAGTTGAGACCTACTCCTCTTCCGTTCAGGCTTTCACAATGTGGCCTCCAACTGTTATTCCATTCTTTGCAAGTAGTACTTATTGCTTTACTAACATGTCCTAGTCGCACTGTACCTTGACTGTTCCACTTTTTTTTGTAAGCGGCTTTGGGTAAAAATGTCAGCTAAATGACTGAATGTAAATGTTTGCTTCGTCGAAGTTGATGTCCTCTCTCTCGCCCTCTGTGTGTGTGTGTGTGTGTGTGTGTGTGTGTGTGTGTGTGTGTGTGTGCTTGTATGTTTTACAGGACTATCATCTACCTCTCCATAGTGTATGTCCTTGGCCATGTGGTCAAGTCTGTCGGGGCCATTCCAGATGTGGGGGATAGCACCGTGCACATGTAAGTGAAATGATGTTCAAGTGTGTGTGTGTGTGTGTGTGTGTGTGTGTGTGAAATCTGCTGCAACCAAGCTAAATTGATGCAATGTGAAGTGAAGCTGAACTCTGTCCACTATAGCCACTCACTATTCTCCTGTGTTAGGATGTGAGAGTATATGGGTGGTAATACACTATTCTCCTGTGTTAAGATGTGAGAGTATATGGGTGGTAATACACTACTGTTGTTGCTGGTTTGTCCTCATGTTCCAGAGTGCTGTCCATGGTTGGGCTGATCCTCATCGCCTTTGGCACAGGGGGGATCAAGCCCTGTGTGGCTGCCTTTGGTGGAGACCAGTTTGAAGAGGAGCATGTAAGTAAGGGATAATGTATTGTCCGCTGGTCATTATCGGAAAATAAGTCCAGACTGGGCGAACAGCACCCTGACGTACAGCGGAGGGACTTATTTTCCGACAATGACCGGCGGACATAATCACGCTTTTTATACGGTTACTTACCAAAATGAGAAAAGAAACTTCACACATTTTTCTTTTTTATTATTATTATTTTGTTACTGTTTTGTGGAGAGTTCCATTGCAATAAGCGAACCAACAACTCCCGGAATTATATGAAATATGTGAATCAGAAGCACAAAACCTGTTGCCATTGAAGGCGGTCATTATACTTTGCAGCGGTCATTATATAGATTTAGCAGACCTCCGAACGTTGGGAAGGCCCAGCATATAACCAGGATAGCCATCATTAGTCACTGATATAGTAGATATAAAGTAGTAGTCCATAGGTCATACAATTAACTAGCAAACATGTTTAGGTCATTCTTTTGGGAAAAAAAGTATTAAGTTGGATTACTGTTGATATACATACTTTTCTTCCTCTTTCCCTCAGACAGAGGAAAGAAGGAAGTTCTTCTCCATCTTCTACATGTCTATCAATGCCGGGAGTGTCCTGTCAACGGTCATCACACCAATACTGAGAAGTCAGTTTGACTAATATCACAAATTTGACTAATGCTATCTTCCATCAATTCATCAGATTATCTAAGATTTTATAGAACAGTCAATGTCAGCCAGACACCAACGCACCATTGCACAATGTCAGATATATTTGCGACAGGCGTCTTGCTGTCTCTTTAGTCCCTTCTGGTTGTGGTCCCACTGATGGTGCTGGTAGTGTTTATGAGCCCTCTGCTCTCTGTTCTTTTGCTTCACAGGTGATGTCCAGTGTTTTGGTAGTGACTGCTATGCTCTTGCTTTTGGAGTTCCTGCAGTTTTAATGATCATTGCTCTGGGTGAGACACATACAAACACACACACACACACATATACACAGACACACTCACTCTCTCTTTCTCTCTGTCTCTCACATACATACACATACACACACACACACATACACACATTCTCTCTCTCTCTCTCTCTCACACACACACACACACACACACACACACACACACACACACACACACACACACACACACTCAGGGCTAGAGAACAAAATGAAAGCCTGTGTCTGGCTTTTATATTCTTATTACAGATTGCTCCTGCACTTTGATGCATTAGACAGCACTGGCAGTGAATAACTGTCTCATTCAGTGCGTTGGGAGGAGAGCAACACGGTCTGTTTGGACAGTGCATGCTTGGGCTGAGCGTGGCCAGTGAGCCATGAAGCCCCTATGGATGAGGGCACCCCATCAGCATAAAACGCAGCGCTGTCACAGCTGCAGTGGCCTCCCAGCTGCCAGTCAAAACAGCCCTGCCACAACACATTTGGCCTGAGTATAGAAACAGGATGCCTATCAGCTCGTCCCGTAAGCTGTGGTATAATAAATGAGGATGTCTAGGAAACTTAAACAGTGGGCTGTCATTTTGTATCTCCTTGTCTCGCTGACAAGTCTCCCCAAGTTGATGTTATCTCTCCATTTTGGAGAGTCTGAAAAGAAATCCCCCATATGTCTGAGTACATTACAGTGTTAAATTGCAGTGTTATTTTTGTAATTGCAGTGGTGTTCATCGCGGGCAGTGGGCTCTACAAGAAGAGTCCACCAGAAGGGAATGTTCTGCTGCATGTGTGCAAATGCATTGGCGTGAGTATCCTCATCAGGACCATGCTACTTACATGCCTTTTTAAATGAGCATTATAATTATGTAATTATTATGTAATTATATTTACATTATATTTACATATATGTAATTATATAACTATATAAGCTCTCCAGCTCTCTATGATCTACTGTGAAATCATAGATGTAATTCAGTACGTGGATTGCCATGGCTCTTGACCATGCAGCTGACCGGTGACTCCTTTCGCCTTTAGTTTGCCATTCGCAACAAGTGGAGGACCTCCAAGTATGAGCCCAAGAGAGAGCATTGGCTGGACTGGGCACAGGAAAAGTATCCGGTAATTCAAACAGACCCTTTCACCCTAATGACTTTAACGAACCCTGGCTTTCATTATGTGTGCCGGTTCTGAGGGAAGTACCAAAACACATCTACATTATCATCCAGTGATGATCCTAGGGGCTCCACGGTCTGCAGCGTCAGTGGTTAAATTTAACACATTAGAATTAAGTTACTTTGGCATCCTACAGGATAAAGGATATTATATTATCTAAATGAATCATAAATGGCCAAAAGTCAATGAAGCCCGCTCAATTCATCTGTGTGTGTGTGTCTGTGTGTGTGTCTGTGTGTCTGTGTGTCTGTGTGTGTGTGTGTGTGTGTGTGTGTGTGTGTGTGTATGTGTGTGTCTATGTGTGTCTGTGTGTGTGTGTGTGTGTGTGAGCAGAAACGCCTCATCTCAGAGATCAAGATGGTGCTGCGGGTGCTGGTTCTCTACATCCCCCTGCCCATGTTCTGGGCTCTGTTTGACCAGCAGGTAAGACACTACCAATCCTCACCTGTCCTAAATATGTTTTAAAAAATAATAGACCTGTCAATCACTTTGTGGAAACAAAATAAAGAAAAGTGCGAACCTCTGTTGAATTAAGGATGTCAGAGAAATTAGGATTAAATACACACAGTTTCTGAGGGAAACAATTTTATAAAATTTAATCCTATTGAATCATAGCACAAGCAACAGGAAAATCATTGACCACACACAAATGAACAGAAGTTGAAATTGAATATGAAAATGAATGCACTCTTGAAAAAAGACCAACACAATTAGAAAGACAAGGTACGGAGACCCTTTGTGTGACTCTAAATCTTCAAACTAAAAGCCAAGGCCCATATGCCCGTAGAGGAGCAGAGAAGTGTTTTATTAGGCACTTAATCAAGTGTATGATGAGTTGAGGGCCAGTGGCAGCCTAATGGAGAGCCTGTGGACTGGAAATGATGGGTAATGGCCATGATGAGGCCTGTTTCCTGAGCTCAGCAGGCGTGGAATAACTGTCCCTCTCTCCTCTCTCCGCTACAGGGGTCCCGATGGACGCTACAGGCCACCCGCATGAACATGAACTTTGTGAGTTCTGTTTAATTGTTTGTTTGTTTGTTTGTTTGTTTGTTTTCACGATTTAAGTAAATGGTGACCTTTTCTGTCGGCGACTGTCCAATTGTCCATTAATGTCCATTAATGCTTCAGTGTTGCATTGAGAATACTGTGTTAAAGGCTGATTTATTGTATAGTATATCTTATTCGATCTACATAGCATAGCATAGCCAATATATCCTCCTCACTACCAGAGTTACATTTTTAAAGATGGGCTATATATATATATATATATATATATATATATATAATATATAATTTATTTTACAAGGATGGGCTATATATATCAAATTTATTTTACAAAATGTAACACCATTGAATGTTGTGTGTGTTCTAGGCTGTTCTAACAACAGCAATAACAACCCTGGGGTTAGTTTTCATGCAATACCTATGGTCAGAAAACAGGAAGGGAAGGAGACTGAGAAGCAGGAGAGACTTGTAGCTAACTAGGATAAATAGGCGAAGCTTTCAGCCAACGCCCACTCCTCACAGCAAAGTCTGTTCCCACCATTATTATATTAATATTATTAATACTATACTGTATTGTACTAAATGTACACGCAGCAGGAGAATGTCATGTCAACAATTTGGCCTTGGTTAGCACTTCCAGTTTGAGCTCTATAGTCCATGAGTGCTACACACTTGAGCTGTGGTCATGTGTGGCTAACACAAAGTAGTGTAATTGCATTGTCTGTGAGGACATTGTATTTTACTTCACCTTTTTGTTTCCTTGAAAGAAAAAAAAATGTCCAAATATACAGTAATGGATTACCGTAATATGACCAGACTTGAGTTGTCACTAAGCTTGTGATTACAGTTAGATGGAATACAGTGCAATCTCTGTAGCCTACGTACACACCGCCGCCGACTTGAGCTTCCAAAGAAGCTCTGGTCGCCCTGTCAAGGACGCTTGTCAAAAAAGCACAGGGAAGCTTTGGACGCTTTGGCCGCTCTGACGTGACAGCATTTTACGTTCGATCATCGGGGCGGTGGTAGTGTAATGGTTAAGGAGCTGGGCTAGCGTGCAGTAGCCTGAAAGTTGTCGGTTCAATTCCCGGCTTCCACCGTTGTGCCCTTGAGCAAGGCACTTAACCCCTGACAACAGCTGACATATGTAAGTCACTTTGGTCAAGAAGTGTCTGCTAAATGTAATGTAATGTAATGTAATGTTCTATCTTAATACTTTATTCTATTCGATTGGTTGCTGGTCGTTGATCGCTGAACCGCGTCATAGCTCATTACCATAAAGTTGACTGACTTGCAACTTTCTGCTTGACACTCAAGACGCTTAAGACGCCCAAAACGCGACGCCGACGGATTTGCTGCTTCTGGCAGCGGAGAGAAGCCGGCTTCCATTGAAAATTAATGACTTCCTGAATCTTTGGAAGCTCAAGTCGGCGGCGGTGTGCACGTACAGTCTGTTGTTGACTTGTGGCAGTAATGTCATCTGATTAGATGAAGATTAGATGTATCTATAGAGATAAGATTACATTTTTTATCAAAAGCAATTATCCAGTACTAGTGCTGATAACGAAATGCTATATTTCATGTTTTATATCACAGGGTGCATTTGTGTTGAAACCTGATCAAATGCAGGTAAATATTTTATATCTTTATCTCTCTCTCTCTCTCTCTCCCTTTGTTATAACCCTGTATAAATACACCCCCCTCACACACACACTCGCAAACATTCTCTCTTTCTCTCACTCACTCTCATTTACTCATTTACTCAAGAGTTATTGCCATCTCTGCACATTAAAATCCCTCTGACCTCAACTAACCCATAAAATATGTTTAAAAACAGGCTATCATTTCACTCCAGCAATGACTGTCCCTCATTTTACAACCTCTGCGACCGATTACAACCTTTGCAATTCCACATGTGATTGTGCCCCTTTCCCATTGTAAAGATGCTGAATGCCCTGCTGATTCTGGTGTTCATCCCTGTCTTTGACATGGGCTTGTATCCGCTCATTGGCCTGTGCAAGATCAAACTCACGTGAGTCCTCCTGTTACCATGGATATTAAATTTAAATGCTGAAGCAGTGAACGTTTTATACAGTCAACATGAGCCGCACATGGGAAAGAGATATGGGAAATGACATGCTCAGCTATTTGTTTAATTGTTTTTTTTACTGTTAAAATGGTATGGAAAGCACATTGGTGCAAGATCTATGCAATTTCACCTGCATATTTAGAACTTGGAAATGAATAACAGGTATATCTTATGTCATTATCTTTCTCTGTCTGTCTCTCTCTCTCTCTCTCTGTCTGTCTCTCTCTCTGTCTCTCTTTCTCTCTGTGTCTCTCTCTGTCTGTCTGTCTCCCAGGCCTCTTAGGAAGATGGCCACTGGCATGATTTTCGCTGCCCTGGCCTTTGGAGCTGCCACTATTGTAGAGCGCGCTGTCATTGTAAGCTTTTATGCTGCTGAACTTTTCTGTTAAATTCTGGCCCCTTAAGAGTTATACTTTTAGATGCACATTATTTATGGTGTACAACGGTTTAATAACCGTCTCCGTTTTAGGAAACTGTGGTAGAGCCCCCACCTGCAAGTACAAGTCTCCTCCAAGTCTTGAACTTGGCACAGGAAGACGTAAGCGTGAATGTCCAGGGCCACACACACCTCTTTCCTCAACCAATCAAACCCTATGAGGTATGAATTGCATGGCAGTATTCATCAACATTTGTTTGCATTATGATGAGACATAGACAACATTTAGAGGTAAATATTATGCCTTGATTAAGTTTTCTTTGGTAAATTCTGTTGAAAATGACAAATACGATAAATGATGAAGGTGTGTTTGAGACTGCAATGGCTAATGGAGGCATTGCTGCCAGATTACTTATTTCACTAAATAAATCTTGAATTTCAGGACTTCATATCCTTCATGTAAGTGGTGGCACGCCGGTGGACTAATATCTTTTGTGGGCCTCTTTAGGATCCTGTGGAGTACAAAAGTGTTCAGTTGAAAGACTTTAAAGAGACACTCACTCTCACACTGGCAATCAATGGGGAAAATCGCCACTGTGCTAAAAGCTTTACTGAAGAAGAGGCCTATACTCTGATCCTAAGCAATAATGTCTTAAGGGCCGATTGCATCCTGGTGAGACAAAAATACTACTGTGAACTATCTCATAAATAACTATGTTGCTGTTTTTATCTTCTAAAGTGTGATGTTTTATGATTCAATAATGTGTCCTGGCATGAGATAATACTATTAACCAAAAATGTCTTGGTTAACTGAGCTTTTAATGTGTGAACATTGAATTTAACACAGACTGTTCCTACTGTATAGAAACTTGGGCATGGGTTGAAAAAATAGACATGGACTATTAAACCAGATGGTTGTAGGTGTCAATTAGTCTTCTCACTCACTCTTTCTTCACTTGTTAACAGGTAAAGGACAACATCATGAAATCTGAAAATGGCGAAGCACATCTGAGGTACAAGCACATTGCAAACTGCATGTATTTTTAGGATTATAGGAAGTAACTTTTCCTACATGTCCTCTGCACTTTATGCAAATCTTTGTCAAACGGATGTCCGACCCTTCAGGGTGAATTCAGACATGATGCTTACATGCGGACATTGTGTGTGAACGACACCCACGCACATGAACAGAATCTCAGCGTCGGGCAAACTAGCCAAGCCACCTAGCAGCATGGTGTTTGAAATAGCAAAGATGCATATCATGGTTATGGATGTTATGCTTAGCTTAAAGAGAATGAATCATTGGAGACTCACTAATTTGATTCTACAAGGTAAGTAGAGGCCAGCACTGTTTGGCCATGCTCCAAACTGTAGACAAAGAGTGCAGGTCAGGCTGATGACCAATCTGGACTTGTAAATGACGAGAACAGCCATCGCCACCTCCTTGTCCTTGCTACATTTATGATTTACTAATAATTTTCTTATACCAAATAGGAAATGCAAACAATGACATGACCAGCCCTGAAACTCTCTCTCTCTCTCTCTCTCTCTCTCTCTCTCTCGTGTGCGCTCTAATTAGCCTATTATGTTTTATTGTAAGGTAACGTTCAAGTTAGATCTGCTGCATGAAGGAGAGTGAGAGGACACCCGTGTCCTCCTGCTTGTATGTTTGATAAATAGCTCCGTCTCATATCAAGGTTTTAATGCACGATCGGGATATAAATATAGAAATAATATAAATAGATTCTGGCCTCTCAGGAAAATGTCTGACACATTGGTGCATTATTATTTTAGGTTTATAAACACCCTTTCGGAGGATTTCAATATAACTGTTGGAGCTAAAAGTTTTCATGTTCCGGGGGGAGTTGCAGTCTCAAATGGTGAATTTGTGGACAGAGAAGAGTGAGTAGCCTACAATTGCAGTTTTTTTTGTATTTTATCAATTGCAGGTTTTTTGTCTTTTAAACATTTTTGTTGTAAGAAAATGATT
The DNA here is from genome assembly GCF_046254945.1 of Alosa pseudoharengus. NCBI lineage: Eukaryota > Metazoa > Chordata > Actinopteri > Clupeiformes > Clupeidae > Alosa > Alosa pseudoharengus. The sequence goes on along the minus strand of NW_027468718.1, from coordinate 31,283,891 downwards.
GAAGTGGTGTACCTTTTGAAGTATTTTAAAGTTTACTAAGATGTGTATGTATAATAACATAATAGCATAAATGGCTCCTACAGTACCCAACTTGCATCACTGTTTAAGATGCTACTACCAGTATTTGAAGACTTCACAGCAAAGGCTCCCAATTAATTTAGGCAGAGTGTATCACTCTGTGATTGTGCTATTCAGTGTATGAATGTTCTGTTATAACACGTAAACTCCTAAATGCTAAGGAGGCCTTGAAAAGGTAAATTGGACAATGACATGAAATATCTTTCTGTTTTTGACAGTTACTCAAATGTGAGATGTGAAAGCAGCTTGAGAAACTCTAGATTGAACCTCGGGCTTCTAGACTTTGGTGCATCATACTCTATCATTCTGAAAGGGGTAAGAATTCCATCTTATGCATGGGAGTTAATACATTTCTGTACCTTAACAGAGGTATTTACAACTCCTTAAACTCAGATGGCATGTACTTTACAAACAGAAAAATATGGACTGGGCACAGCCCATTTACAATAAGAGGTTACATATTTACAGAGTCATTTGATTGCAGATTCTTTTGTTAATGTTATGTTTTAACCTTGGGGAATTGAATTGAATACAGATGCCTGTCACTTGATCTCTGAGTAGCTCTTATATCAGGGGCTTAGCAAAATGTCATTGTTAGCCTATAGTCTTCTTCTAAGATGTGAGCCACAGCTAAAAAGGCTTCTCAGTGGATTGTGTGTTTGTCTTGGAAGCCACACTGCTGTTCAATAACATGTAAACCCCAAATGGTGAAAACCAATGACCGAATCAATGCATTAGAAATTGGATTACTCAAAAATAGCATGTTGTTTACCTTACCCTCTTGAGATATATATATAACGTAAAGCATGGGTGCATAGAACTCAAATATAGGTGTTGTTGTGTGTATGAGGATATACTAGCCTGGCAAGCCAGAGTCACATCAACACACCATTGGCAGGGCTCAATCCGAGAGGCGGGATAAATGGTTGTTGTTTCAAATTCCCTCTGCACGCAATAGAATAGCGCTACAACCCATGAGTCCCATGCATTTTCCTACCAGTGGAGTTAGTTGGTAGATCAAACTTGGGAAAATTTGAGTAGCCTATTTAAATCTTTGGTGTTGTGTCTTACTGTAGGTAGTGATGGGCAAATGAAGCTTTGGTGAACCACTAAACCACAGCAGTGTGAAGCTAGCAACACTAATGAAAAAATCCAATATGGCTGCCACATGTAGATTTTTCAACATAAAAGTCTTTACCCAAACCAGTATATGTAACCAAAAATATTGGTTTCCTATGGACTTTTATGTTGAAAAATGTATGTGTGGCGGCCATCTTTTTGCTTTTCAGCTAGTGTCGCTAGGTTCACACTGCTGTGGTTCAGTGGTTCACCAAAGCTTCATTTGGCCATCACTAGTCTTAGGTCAGACATGCCAGATGTGTTGGTGCAGTTCCTGCTCTCAGTCACTGATGGCAAAGTTTAGGTTGGGCTCTACTGTATACACACCAGAACTAATGCACCCGCGTAGGCAGCTGGAGGAGCTCTCGTTTGGTTTGGCCACCGTGCAGCTGTTTGGGTTATTGAGGGGAGTGCTTCCCCCATGCTGATGGACCTCAGGAGTCATCGCTTCTAGTATTTTCAGATCTCCCCATTGCCGACCACACACACACACACACACACACACACACACACACACACACTGCAGTGTCATCATCACCCCACCATGTTTGGTGCTTGGCTTTTGGAGCTTGAGCAGATCCAGCTGAAGAAAACAAGAGTTGGACGGGACGCAAATATGTTTGCTGCTAACACACTGACCCCGGGGGGAAGGCTAGACAGGTTGCAGATGAAAACGTCTGACAAGAGGTCTGATTAGGAAATCAATCATCATGTCCCTACATGAAGACTAAATGGAACTAATAACCTGGAGGGTTGCCAGGCAGGCAGGCAGGGGAACTAGCTTTGTTTGAGTTAATCTAATAGTTCTGATCTGGCTGCTTTCAGTCTCCAGAGAATATCGAGATTGTTAAAATCGAGGATGTCCAGGCCAACAACGTCCACATCGCTTGGCAGGTTCCTCAGTATGTCCTGCTAACGGCGGGAGAGGTCATGTTCTCCATCACTGGCCTGGAGTTCTCCTACTCACAGGTGAGGTGCACCTTCAGAACAGATCTCCTCTAAAGTTCATCACTACATATTTAGTCCCTCTTAGAACCAACCACCTAGAATTAGCAAGAGGACAACAGCTGGCACACATATGCTCTTTCTAGGTTTTATTTGCATACATCAGCTGTCAAAAATATCTGGTAGGATGTGAGCCTCACCCCTGGTCCTATTTTGTCTCATTCCTAGGCTCCAGCTAACATGAAGTCAGTGCTTCAAGCTGGTTGGTTGATGACTGTGGCATTTGGGAATGTGATTGTGCTGATTGTGGCAGAAGGAGCTGGCATGGAACAGGTAAGAATGTACAAACACTATTACAGTTTTATGACTTTACATTTTTTTGGCTTAAAATAGCTATGTGGAATTTTATGGGCTTTGAGTTGTCTCGACTGCAGCCACACAGCTTTGACTTACATTGTATTCAATACAGCAGCCACACATGGTCTAATGTACTATTACAAGACTGTTACACAACTTCAGTGGATATCTAGACATTGTCAAAACTGTTGATTCTTCACTTCACTGCACTGCAACCTACAGCAACAATCACATAGTGAAATTTGCTGACGACACAACTCTGGTGGGTCTCATCACCAAGGGCGACGAGACTCAATACAGGTTGGAGGTCGACCATCTGACCACGTGGTGCAGGGACAACAACCTCCTGCTGAACGTCAGCAAGACCAAAGAGATTGTTGTTGACTTCCGGAGAGGTCACACCCAACACCTGCCACTGACCATCGACGGTGCTGTGGTGGAGAGAGCGAGCAGCACCAAATTCCTGGGGGTGCACATCAGTGAAGACCTCTCCTGGACCACCAACACAGCATCACTGGTGAAGAGAGCTCAGCGCCGCCTGTACTTCCTGCGGAAACTCAGGCGAGCAAGTGCTCCACCAGCCATCATGACCACATTCTACCGAGGCACCATTGAGAGCATCCTCTCCAGCTGTATCGCTGTGTGGGGCGGAAGCTGCACTGAATACAACAGGAAAGCCCTGCAGCGCATAGTGAACACAGCTGGAAGGATTATTGGTGCTTCACTCCCCTCCCTGAAGGACATTTACACCACCCACCTCACCCGCAAGGCGACCAAAATTGTGAGTGATGCAAGTCACCCCGCTCACAATCTGTTTGATCTACTGCCCTCTGGGAAGAGGTACAGAAGCCTGCGCTCCCGCACTACCAGACTCACCAACAGCTTCATACACCAAGCTGTTAGGATGCTGAACTCTCTCCCTCCTCTCCCCCCTCCACCCTCAGCTACATAACATCCTGGACATTGGACCCACAATGGCCGCCTGCACCACTCCACTTGCACACTTGTACACTTTGCAACTTGTTGTTGTTGTCCTGGAAACACAACACTTCTGCTGCTCTTACATAACTTGCACCACTATGCCACTTTATTTCTTACTTAGGTCAAACAGAACTACCTCAGCCTCTTATTGGCCTGACTTTGCACTAGTATTTTATTTTATTGACTGTCTATGCACAATTTCAACCAAATTTTGCTGCTCTTATTTTTTCATTATATGTGCCCTCTTATTTACTTATTTACTTACTTTTTTGTTTACTTGAATGTTATGTTTGTCTGTGGACTTAAAATTGGTAAAATATGTCTTGTCTCCACCGTGGGATAGTGAGAAACGTAATTTCGATCTCTTTGTATGTCTGGAACATGTGAAGAAATTGACAATAAAGCTGACTTTGACTTTGACTTTGACTTTGACTTGCTATTGCTATTTCTAGGTCATTCTTGGATGTTGTTTTTTTAAAGCCACATACCACTTTTAAATATGTTTATGAGAATGCACTATACCACATATGAGGCATCTATAAGCATGTGACCCTGGACACAGAGTTTGGTTCAAAGGAAGGTAGAACTTTCCTCTCTAATGTTAATGTTTGTCTGTATTTGTGTGGCTTACAGTGGATGGAGTTCCTTCTCTTTGCTTGCCTGCTGGTTGGAGTCTGCATTATCTTCTCCATCATGGCCTACTTCTACACCTACGTGGACCCAGACCACCTTGACAAGGTGTACGGAGATGACACAGGGGTGTATGCTGAGGATGACCTCAAAAATAATCAGAAAGACGGCATGCACATGCGTGCCATTGGAGAACGCGATGGACAATGTACCAAAATGTAGCACAGAAATTTCTTTGCAGTATTTTGTTGTTTGTTATTTACAGTTAACATAGGTTAAGTAAACACATTCTGGTGTCAGTCTGACAATACTATTTAAAAGTAGCATCGTTGTGATTCTCTGGCCTGTTTTTGTGGCTTAATATGGAACACGTTTAAAAGATACGCATGTACTGTGCGAATCTTACCAATGCTGACATAAATGATTTTAACACATGTTGCTCTCGGAATGTGTAGAATCATTTTGCACAAGTATTTGTGCCTTGATGTTATTGTAAGTCACAAGATTGTACTCTTTCTTAAATTTTGTATAAGCTCTGTGATTGTAATTTATGATAAATATGATATGTCTATGCCACAGAAAACATGACAAAAAAAGAAATGATGAACCTCTGTTCTGAGTTTCTGTGAGGACAGTAGGTTTAATGTAGCAAATAATTGTAAATGACAAAAGTCTTGCACACTATGCACACATAGCTATTTCAAATCTCAGGACCTCTGTGGACAGCCACATATGGCCTATACTGACACTCTATACTGTATCAGAGAAGAGACACATGCTCATGTTTCAATGAAATAATATAAGGATTAAAGAACTTGGCATACAGGTATGTGTTGTTTGGTCTTTGATACAGTAACAGGCTACTTGTCGATTGATGTTAATGTTTTATTTATAGTGACACCTTTTTTGTAAACATCCTGCAGTCAGTTTGTAATGTATATCAAATGTCTCTTCATTTATGCTGCCAAATATGAATGAATGTGCTTTAGCTGCAGACATGCACACTGGGTTTTCTTTATATGACTATGGAACACTATTCTTACATGCTGAAGACCGCAAAGTGTTGTTTTGCCATTTCCTCCAAGGACAAGAGACATGTTTGTGTTACTGCCACTAGGGGGCAGTATGCCCATTTCTGTTGCAAGACATGTTGCCAGTGAGGGTAATGTTGGAATACACAGTGGAGTGTTCATGAAAGAAAACTTCTTGGATTTTTTTTAAAAGCTTGCTTTGATTGTGAAGTGTGGAATCGTCGTCCTAGGGATTATTTAGAAAAGGCCTGGATCTGAGAGATCAGTCAGAGCTCCAATTAAAAATGTTGGTTTCAAGAGAGTAATTTGAATTTTAAAATGTAATATTTTCTTATTGCTAAATCTTTATATAATATAGAATTATATGCATGACTGGGATTCTTTACAAATACTCTGGTCAAGTTCCAATTGCCCTCCATTTTGCTACAGTAGTAGAGATGATCAACTGGAATTTCTTTTAATGGTCATTCTGAAATCATAACATGTAGAAGCAGTAACATTACATCAACATTTTGTTCACCAGAGCACTGAACAAGATAAGTGCTATAAAACTGTTCCACATCAGATGTCATACTACAGACAAAAGAACGTAGAGCAGATGAAGTCATCTACAGAACTATGCATAGTGTCAACACTGTCAAAAACATTAAGTTCCCATATCAAATGACGACCCTTTGGGACTGTTTAGCAGTTACGCTGCTGGCAAGTTCTCGCTGCCTGTCCAGCAGTAGCTGGCTCACCAGCGCCATGACATCTGGGTGCACCAGGCACTCTAGCAGGTCACTTGTAGAGAGAGAAGCCTGAGGGAGACCCTCTTCCTGGGGGTGTTCGAACAACCCAGAGGCCTCCTGCCTCCTGTGGAGGTCTCTCTCTGTAGGGTCACTTACCACTCCAGCTGTTCTTGACTGGGAGTCCAGGTGGAGGGCACATGGAGGATTACGGTCTCTGGACAAACTGTTGTCCTTGGGACATATGTCCTTCATTACATGGCTTGGCCCAGCAAAAGGTACTGGGACTAGATGAGGTCCGAATGGGGGAGAAAAACAAGGGTTTTTCTTTTCCTCTTTCTGGTTAGAATTCGCCTTGATAACGCCACTGGAATCACGCTTTAAGGACCGGCAGCCATCTTGGCCTTGATCGGAGTCTCCGGTCCGACTCTTGTCCACACAAGCCTGCACAGCGAGGCTCAGGTACTGCATGTTCTCATCATGAGACGCCACGCTGTCCTGCAACACAAACAAACACACAGCGGTTTGGCAATGGAATAGGCTGCCAATGCTTGAAAATCTTGTGATGAGAAATGTGTTAAATGGTGAACAAAAACAAACAACACAAACAACAAACACACACACAAACAGATTTTGAGACACATATTTAAACAATCTCCTCGACACACAGACTCCATCTACCCCCATTTATGATTGCTAGTCAGCTGCACATTGCTTATCGAACCCAATTTGAACACATTTCTGCAGGTCTTATCTGATCTGAGGTCAGTGGCTTTATCACAACACCATCTCTGAGAGGGTTGTTTGATGGCGACGGGTCAGACTTGTGAAGGGGACCAAAAAGGCCACACAGTCTGTGTTTGCTGTTTGTTCTTGTGTTTACCTGGAATTCTGCCCAGAAGCTTTATCTTCCCAATGTGTTTACAACATTGCTTAGCACACTGCATCTAGACAAGCCTTTCATATATACTGATTCAAATAAACAAGGACAAACACAGAAAATTAAGTTTATCTCTATGAAATACCACAGGAATCTCAAAGAAAATAAAATGTAGAAAAAAAAGGCTGAAAACTCTACTTCTTTAGTGATGCAGTCTTGAACAGTGAACAGCCTTGATCTAATTATTGGCCAAATTGCTAACATATATATAGTTATATTTAGGATGAAAATCATAATTTGTACTATTTGAAAATCACAAAATATGCAATTATATGTCCAGCTAGCAACTCTGACCCAATAGTCATTAATGTCACATATATGTTTTTTACATTTATGTCGTCCTTGTGTGTTTGTGTCATCCTTGTGTCTATCTGCATGCTAGCTAATCAGATGTGGCTTATCTGAAAGCTATATTTGGACGTAAATTTGTATATTTTCATGTTCATCCTTGGATTAGGTGATAGAGCAGTTCATGTTTCAATGTTATCTTAATTGGTAATGCTTCATCACATGTTTTAAATGTATTATATAGGGAATCTTGAACTGAAGCTTGACTTGAATCAAATCATTCAGCCCTAGTTATGAATATGAAAGCCTGAAAGCCTGTGTGAAAGCTGGGTTTCTTAAACCTGGGAAAGGCACATCATTATTCTAGTGCAGGTCTCACCAGTGAAAGCTTTTCCCAGGTCTAGACACAGGTCTAACCGCTAAAAGCCTTTTCCCCGCTCTAGACACCTGCCCCGTACCTCAGTGGGGTTGAGCCAGTTGTCATTGTTGCTGTGACTGGGGGTAGTCTTGAGTGCGCACACCAGCGTCTTGGTGAGAGCCTCCCCCACTCGCGCCTTGTCGTCCTCCTCCTGCCAGTGGCAAAGAAGCGAGAGAAAGGAACATTAGCGATGGCGCCACTCTCCGTGCCCGACACCCTCTCTTTCATACCGCGTGTTTACGAGCACAGGAGGAGAATAACAATGGCTGTCTTATGGCTGTCTTCACCCCCCCCCCCCAATCCACCTCTACACACACTCTTCCATTCTCACCACCCCTCACCCTGGAGAGAGGAGAAAGAAAAGTTTCCTGACCCCGTCTGAGACTGCTTCATCACCTGGAGTGCAATTCCATTTTTCCTTGACGGGGGATGTCAGTCTGACATGAGTTATCTAAGCTCTGACACTCCGCTGTCAGTCAAGGAAAAAAAAAAAGAAACCCGTATCTGTAGGTCTGTGATGCTGCTAGGTGCCATGTAGTGGGTGACTGTTTTATCAGACTCAGAGTGTGTGTGTGTATGTGTGTGTGTGTTTGTGTGTGTTTGTGTGTGTGTGTGTGTGTGTGTACATCTGCTGCTCTCTGAGCTTGCCCTACACACACAGAGATAGATAGAGACTCACCAGCTCAATCCAGGAGTTGATGCTGACTGTGACAGAGTCCACAGACTCCACGTAGTGCCACCAGTGACGGGGAACCAACAACACCTGGGCAACACAGCAAAGGTCAAAGGTCAATATATAGGCTCAAATATAGAGGTCAAACGGTTTAAATTAGGCTTCAGCTGGGGTAAAAACTGAAAATGCAGCTACAGACTCAAACACATTGGTTACCACCTCCATTTCATCAGATGACCCTGAAGAAGCATAGCTAGTGTCAAAATGGGACATGCAATTGTATTTGTCCAAACAAGCACAAAGCCACTGATAAAGCCCGCCAATGGCAAAGTTGAAACAACAGACTCCTGCTAGTATTTGACCACTAGAGGGCAGCGTTGCCCACCTCACAGGGCCCATCACCAGGCTGACAAACCCAATCACCTGCAAACCCTGATCAAACGGAGGGGAAGGTATCGACCGGCCAGCTGTTCGGCCGCCTCCATCCATTCCAAGCCTGCGTGCTGACGAGGGTGGGACAGGCAGCGGCCGCACCACTCTTTAGATTGCTTCAGGCACATCTATCAATACCTAAGGACCCAGCCACTCAAGCTGGTGTGCCTTAAGACAGCCAGATGACTGTTTTAGAAGACCACTCTTGGGGGTAGCACAACATAATGGTAATGATAACTGATGTAACTACAGTAGTTGACAAACGTAAACATTACATTAATTAATATATTTACTGGCTGTTTTGTAAGAGGTTTCTTTCAATACTCTCAAGGGACAACAACGTCACTGTGTGTGTGTGTGTGTGTGTGTGTGTGTGTGTGTGCCCTTTGAGAGCCACTTCACTCTTGGGGGTAGCACAACATAATGGCAATGATAACATATGATATAACTAATTGACAAACATAAATATTAATTCATATATTTACTGGCCATGGTCATTTCTTTAACAAGTACAATATTACACTGTTTTGTAAGAGGATTCTTTCAATATTCTCAAGGGACAACCACCTCTACTCTGAGACACAGTCTAGACATTACATAAACTATTAACATGTCCAAAATGCATCCTCTAATTGACATATTCAGCTCTGTGGCACAAAGGCCAGAACATTTAGTCCTAATTGGCACAGAAACAATTCGCAAACATCAATGCATAGGCGTTGGACAACTGTTTGTGAAATGGAGTCATCAAAGGCAAACACACCCCTTTGACAAACTGGCCATTCCATTGTATGTGTATGTGTGCATGTGTGCATATGTGCTTGTGTGTGCGTGTGTGTACATGTGTTTGCAGCCCTTTGAGAGCCACGTCAAAAGCTGCCTTTTGAGGACAGGCCTGAGTCTCATCTGTATGCAGAGAGACAAGCTCCTGGAGGGAGAGCACTGGCTGGGGACGACGGGCACTAATTGCCTTGCCACTACCACCTCCAAACTCAGAGAGCAAAAGGGAGAAGGAAAGAAAGAGAGAAGAGAAGAGAAGAGAAAAAAGCAAAGGAGGTGAGGACTGCTGCGTCGTAAGAATCTAAAGGAGGGCGACGCGGTGAGACAGCACTCTGCCTCGGCTCCAAGTTCCTGACACGCAAGACAATGGGCACCACTCACCCAGGCCTTCGACAACCACGTCAGGATCAAACAGCCAGCAAAGCCCAGCACAGCTCTTTTACCCTGCCCAAACTGCACACACACCGCAGGTTTAATTACAGAGAAGACTGGTGTGCTGTTAGTTTCAGGACAGGTACTCAAAATTAGCTACAGGACGATACACAAGACTAAAACAAGGAATCCTCCAAAACCCAACTTCTGTTCTTACAAAATAACCTACAGGACTATACACAAGACTGAAACAAGGAATCCTCCGAAACCCAACTTACACTAAACATAGGCCGAAACCATTATATAGCTAAAGCCTTGGGCTATGTCTTAAGGGTGAGTCATGTTTTGTTCAATGTGGCTGGGCACCCTAACAACGAAACATGGTCTAAACATATTTCATGTCATTACTGAGTATCTGTCATTGCCAAACATTTATTACTGTTACTGGATGTCCGTTACGTCATTTGGTTGGACTTTGATAGCAGGCATATTGTTCAACAATGCCTAAAATGTTGCCCAGTGTATCATCATCTTTTATACTTTTGTAGTGCTGATCAAAGAAGCCTCTCACAAGGGACTTCATCTCATCATCACAAGTCAAATTGGATGATCTTGTCAAAGAATCTCTGTGAAGTTCTCTGCAGAATGCAATCAGAGCGCATAATTTTTGCTGTGATCTTCACCATTTTTACAGCAACGACACAATACAAAGAGGTTTTAGTGATGTGATTTAGCATCCGTCACAACAGGGCTGATGCAAATGGCACTGACTGGACGTTATGTCCAAATACCAAAAGTAAAGATGGTCATTTAAGTTGTTTACCATTCAAGACACAAAGACAAAACTTGATGGTGCAGACCTAACTGTGGTGGCTTTGAAGATTAGTGGTGAAATAACACAATGAAGAAAAACAGAAGTGTATAACTATTTGGATTTTCACTGTTTTCACTTTGGCAGACATGAGTGTCACATGGAGTGGTTAAAGTTAAGCAGAATTAAAGATATTTCTTTGTTTTCATAACTAACCTCTATTCTTCTAAAACTTCTAAAGACGTTAAGACTGCATTCTGTACTAATGAAAATACAAATTTTAACAACTACACTGTGTTCCAAATTATTATACAAATTACATTTTCTCAGATTTTCTTAAAAAAGTTGATGCAAATGACAGTCAGTAAAATTTTCAAGTCATCAACCGTTAGTATAATTCAAATTTTATTGAACAAATATCCCAATGATAACCGTATTTTTTTTTCAAAAATAAAAAACTCAAAATGCACTCAAATTTGTTGTCATTTGTTGAATTTGCAGCATTAGGTCATATAAATTAAATCGAAAGTTATTTCAATCAAAAACATCTTAACAGGCCAAGTTACATGTTAACATAGGACCCCTTCATTGCCATTCACCAACCATCCATTACTCCATCCATCTGGGCCATCTAGGGTTGCCTGGCACTCATCCGTAAACAAAACTGTTTGAAAATTAGTCTTCATGTATTCCTGAGCTCAGTGCAAAGATGTGCCGTTCAGTGCCGTTTCTGTTTGTGAGCATTGTTTAGGGGTGGCCGAATAGTTGGTTTATGCACACTTGTAAACTTCTTGAGGATCCTACACCTTGAGGTTCGCGGGACTCAAGAGGCACCAGCGGCTTCAAATACCTGTTTGCTGCTTTGCAATGGCATTTTAGCTGCTCTCTTAATCCTATGAATTTGTCTGGCATAAACCTTCCTTATTAATTGTCAACTGTCAGACTCGGTAGAAGACGTATTTGATCACTTTAATACAAAAATGGCAAACATTATGGATGTCATTGCTCCATTACAATTCAAAAAAGTTAAAGGAGAATTCCGGTGTGATATTGACCTAAAGTGTATTGAAGAGGTTCATTAGGCCTACTGTTATAGTAATTTGTATTGTACCTGATAAGTTTTGGCTACCTTGCCTCTGCAGCCTTCATCAGAGGTGTCACGTGATGTTGGTGTGACGTCGTCTGAGATGTGTTATATGGTGTTTTCCATCCCACCTGATGTGGTGGGATGGCCGTGTCCCCTGGGGTGCTCGTTAAAAAAAAAAACCTAAAGTGTGTTGAAACATGATACCGAGTGTGAACGTATATCTCATAGCTCATCTCGGCTTGTCCCCTGCACTCTGCTGGAAGCAACTGAAATCCATGCATTTCCACGGAATTATAGTGGATGGAATCCACTATCTTGAAATCTCCTGGCTTCTTCTTATTATAACCTTCTCTTTTTACCTTTTCAAGAATGAATGCGACTCTAACCGCTTAACGTACAGACATGTTGAAATAACCGTTCTGAAGGTCTGGAGTGGGGCAACAGAGTTATTATTTCAGATTTATTAAAGTTTATACTTTTTCAGAAATAGGGGATTAAAAATGTTAAAAAGCTCATTTTCCCACATAGATTTGAATGGCTGTGATGTCATAATGGCCTAAAGCCAGCTGTGCTCGTTAAGCTCCCAGAGTAGTTCCCGGGCTAATCAGAACACTGGCACATGTGTCACCTGTGAATCCAACTGTCTACGCTTCTAATGCATACAATCTGGCGCTCCCTAAAACTACACATCCCGTAATTAACTTGTGCGCATGCGCAGTAGCGTTCTCCTTGCGTTATTGATTCCTACAGGCCACTTCATGCAATCATCGCTTTCAACCATCCTCTTGAGGAAAGTTTACGTCCTTGTTGTCTGGTTCGTCCAACAAACGACGACGAAACAGACGTTTTCCTACCACACCCAATGTAAGTTACAATTAATTTGTTTTTTTATTCAAATGGAGTGTGTGAAGTCTGTTTAAAATGACTCGGCTAATCAAGTAAGCAAGCAAGCTGGCGTTAGCTTCAAACTTGTAGCTTAGCAACATTCTCATAGATGCTACGTCTAGAGACTGCTATGGATGGCAGGAAAACACAGTACACGTGAATTTCTAGATGAAGAGTGAATAAATGCACTTGCTTAACTGATAACAAGTTGTCAATGGTTATTTATGCAAGCTTGTGTATCCTAAACAAGACATACCTGGGCCTAGCCAAATTTATCCTGGCTGTAGATAAAGCAGGATATGAATTTCCCAATATTTTGCCAGATTAGGCTAATAGTGATTTACTGAGGTTTAATATCAATTGAAATACCATTGAAATCCCGTTGATCTTTAGTTTTGTTGTAATTTCAACATTGTTTCAATATTCATTTTCGTGGAACTTTAGTTTCAACGTTGCTTCAATATTAATGAAAAGTGATGGAAAATAAAAGTGATGGAAAATAAATTTTGCAGTGCAACGTTGATTCAATGATTTTAACGTTGACAACGTAATGTTGATTTTAACATAGATTCAATGATTAATTGTAATCTGGGTGCAGAATGAGCAGTCATCAACACCAACTGAAAGCCCTGTTTTGCAGGGAGTCTTGCATTGCATACAATTAGGCTTTCTCTGAACTACATTTTCCAAAGGCCAGCTTTTGTGCTTGTGTCACAACTTCAGAACGGCTTGACGCACATGCTTCAAATTTGGTGTGAACATTTGTATGGACTCAATGATAAAGTCAAATGTCAAGGTCAAAACCACCTAGTTGAGTGTGATCTCAAGAATGCCTGACACACAAGGTTTTTTGGTACAAGGGTTTGTATGAACTCAAAGATTAAGTGATTCAATGTTTTTTTTTTCTGGAATCTCCCCACCAACATTAACCCAGCAGCTTTCCATCCTCTATTGTAATTCCTCTGGCATTACATTTCTAGTTGTTTTTGGAATCATACCTGTTTATTTGTACTCGTCGCTCAACTTATCGTGACTAAATTCAAGATGGCGGTGAACGGTAAACTTCCTCAAGGTATAAATCGTCTTGTAAATAAACTACCAGTGCTTTTTCAAAGTTCTCAATGTCTCATTTTAAATGTCAAGGCCCTCAGAAGTCTATCAATGAAGTATGGACCTACTTTGAGCCTCGTAAATGGTGTAAAACAGTGATTTATTTGCATGGCTAGGCCGATGCCCGAAAAACTGTTGGTAGCATCGGCTAACTAGTGCCAGCTTTCTGAGTGCAGGGGACAAGCCGAGATGAGCTATGAGACATACGTTCACACTCGGTATCATGTTTCAACACACTTTAGGTCAATATCACACCTGAATTCTCCTTTAAGGACAAACAGAAAGCACCATGGAGGCAAAATCCAGCAGTTAAACTTCTAAAAAGAGAGTGTAGGAAGACTGAAAGAAAATGGCGTAAATACAAACTTCATATCCACTATGAAATCCATAAAGAGATGCTCCGCACATATAACTCTGAAATATGCAAAGCAAGACAGTCTTTTTTTCTAACATTATCAATAGAAGTTGGGTCATTCCACGTCAATTGAACCAGGGCCCACGCACTTAGGTCTCAAAAAATTCTGAAAAAATGACCAGGTGTATCTATGTTACCCAGGAGACACACTGTAAAATTACTCTTAGGTAAGATCAATACTTTCCAAGATAGGGCCAGTTTTACAGGGGGAGGGGGTGTCGATTTTGGTCGGCCTCTTTTTTTTGTCAAAGTTCACAAGCCCATAGCGCAAGAACTAAACCATGTAGGAGGCTCAAATGTTGCATGCTGGTACACAAATAAGAATAGTATGTAGCAAAATCGTCAAGTTTGGTCTGGATAATCCTGCATGGTCATAGCTGTCCCTCAAAGTTGATACAAGTTTTATTGGGAGTTTTTGGCTGGGCTCTGTTTAGGCCTTCAGAAGACATATTTGTACTCAACATAGACTCTTGATTTATTTTCCTTACTGAGATAAGTAGAAACACTCTCACAAAAAGCAATGAACAGAAAATAAATTCCATCAGGGTCTGAACAGCAAACCTTACAAGTCTGAAAAATAATTTTGGTTCTCATTTTCACAGCACCCAAACACCTTGTGGGAATATGCAAAGATTTGTTTTATATTTTTTCTTTATTCTCCATGAGCCTTTCTTTTTAAAAACACCAATTTGACTTGTCTTATGCAAATCTTTCTTTTTCACTTTCCACCCTGAACATGGGCAAAATGCACCATTGAGATCGATCAATTTGTTTTGTATAGAGCTACCACAGGTTACTCTATACAACCACAGGTGGCACTGTGGTAACTCTACACAAAACATATTGATGTCAATGGGGCATTTTGCCCATGTTCAGGGTGGAAAATAAAAAAGAAAGATTTTCATAAGACAAGTCAAATTGGTGTTTTTAAAAAGAAGGGATCTTCTTCACGTACGCGTGGGCACTGGTTCAATTGACGTGGAATGACCCAGTTCAAATAACACTCATATTCTATTTTCAACTCACAATTTGCGCCTGAACTTCTCTCAACTAATAAATGCAATGAGTTTTCATCTTTTTTTAAAGGTAAAATTGTCAAAATCAGACTCAACATATCTGCTCAATTACTAATTCAACAACCTGAACTTCCAGCAACAAACAGAGGGAAACTTGACTTGATGTCAGAGCTCAGCTTGATAGACTACGAAACACTTGAAAAAACGGTACAGAATCTCAGCTCTTCCACATGTGTCTTAGACACTCTGCCTACCAACTTCTTCAAAACTGTTTTTCACCTCATAGTGGTAGATGTCCTTCAAATTGTAAATGTATCACTGCTGTCTAGAAAATTTAATTTCGAGGAAATTACCAGTGCATGAAAATGCAAAACATACTGTATATTAAGATAAAATACAAAACAAACTTTTATTTGGAAACAGTTGTGGGCAGAGGAAACAGTTGGCTGGAGTCATAGTTGATAACAACTGACAGTTGAACTGGCTGAACAGTTGAGTAGTTTAAATAGTTAAACTAGAAAATGTAATTTCGAGGAAATTACAAGTGCATGGAAATATAAACATACTGTATATTAACATAAAATGCAAAACAATAGTTGAGTAGTTTAAATAGTTAAATTATTTAATAGTGAATTATTGTAGTGAGGACATTTTTATTTTATAGTTGTGGGCAAAAGAAAATAGTTGAACAGGATCTGTAGTCTTAAGAGAGCCAGATTGTATGCTTAAAGCCTGAGACAGAGTATATAGTTTAAAAGTTAAATGTAGATAGTGTAATGGATGTTGATAGACAGAAATGCGTCTAATTCAGCTTCAACCGTTTAACGTAGAAACTTCGTTCAAACTTTGTAACGTAGGTCTTGAAAAGGACACTTGAGGAATGTATTTTTCACTTTTGTAAACGTTATACTTTTTGAGATATTAATAAAAAACAAGCTTATTTTTCCCCATAGACTTTGCATTGGCACTATGACATCACAATGGGCTAATTAACTTGATTTGCACCTGTATCAACTTCCAGCTGCTCAACTAGGACCCATCAAAAAGCCAGTTAAACTGATTGCACCTGTATCAACTGCTTTCTGCTCAACTAGGCCAACTCTCTCTGTGTATCTCCATTCTACAAGGATATAAGGCACATTCCATCCAACTTTCTATCCATTCATCCTCTTCAAACCATTCACTCATCCACCCATTAAACTATCCCATCAACATCCATTAAACAATCTGCCTATCTACATCCATTCAACTTTCTGTCTATCAACATCCATTACACTATCTACATTTAACTTTTAAACTATATACTCTGTCTCAGGCTTTAAGCATACAATCTGGCTCTCTTAAGACTACAGATCCTGTTCAACTATTTCCTCTGGCCACAACTGTTTCAAAATAAATGTCCTCACTACAATAATTCACTGTTAAATAATTTAACTATTTAAACTACTCAACTAATATACAGTATGATTTTCATGCACTGGTAATTTCCTCGAAATTACATTTTCTAGTTATTCTACCTTTACTTTTTTACTACTTTTGCCTTTGTTTTTGCTTACTAATTATTCTTTATTTTTAAAAGATTTTACCTTGAATTTTATGTTTTCTTTTTATTATGATCTTTACTTTTTGAACTATTCTTTGACTATATTGCCCTTCTATGCTTTTATTTGTTATTATTGTTTGGTTTTGTTTATGTAAAGCACTTTGAATGACCTCTGTGTATGAAATGCGCTATATAAATAAACTTGACTTGACTTGACTATTATGCCTTTGTCTGCACAAACCCGCCTGTGCTCTGAATCGGCGACAAATTTCTTCACAGTACGATGATCACACATATTTCTTTCGGGAAATATCCAATGTTTTCATACCTTGTCCAAGGTAGTGCACAATTTCACGCTTTTTAGCAGCAGAAAACTGGCATGCTTAATAATGTGGAAGATCCTTCTTAAGTAGTTTTCCTTTGATTGGGCTCACCTGGCAAACTAATTATCACAGGTGTCTGAGATTGATTTCAATAATCCAAAGAGCCCTGAGACACAATATCATCCATGAGTTTAATTGAAAAACTCCAGGAAACTATCCAGGAAAGCTCAAAGAAGAAACATGCAAGAGAAATTTCAAAATTCAGCTGAAGATTTCAGAGGGTTAATGCTATAATGAATTCCTCTTTTGCTGCATAGTTCATACATATGTATTTATCTGAATACAGAACTATGAAAAGTACAAAAGTTCACTGCGGAAAATGAACATGGAAATAATAAGGTGGGAAAGAGATATGCAGGGGCTGTCCAACAAAAAAAACCCAAGCTTACTTCACACCACACAAAAAAATACATAAATTAATAAATAAATAAAAATATATAAACTCGAAACAAGGGCTCTGATTAGAGTATACTGGTACATACAAAAGATCTGATTATCTGAACGGAACATGTCTGCTCTATAAGTCTGGCCCACAGACAGGCGAGAGCCCACTACCTGCACGGCCACTCAGAGGCTCAGTCCAGCTGAATGGCTCAGCACAGTAAAGGGGCCGGCCAATGTGGATTCCGAATGTCATTACCCAGAATTCATTTCCCCGCTCTCCGCAGACCTACCTGTGCCAGTGTGATGACACAATCAACTTTAATGCATGCTTCACAGCCTCATACATAATGTATCCCTGCTGTCAAACTATTTTAAGATACTGTATGTTATACATTATTGAGAGTGCTAGCTCGTGATTGAAGCGGATGTATTGTTCCACCAGTGCTGAATACTAATAGTGTTTTGGAATACCAAAGCACCACAGTTTAATTTAAATCAGCAGTCAGGGGGTTTGACTCCTTGTCGGCTCTTTGAACCGATGCTGTTTGGAGATGCTGAAAAAAGTCGATTTAACTATGTGCTTGCATATGTTTGCATTTTATGCTTGCATAACAAAGAAGGCTTGACAGAGGACAATATACTGTCATGCATGCTGCAACCTCTCTAGTGAAAAGGAATAAGAAGTTATGGCAGGACAGCTTAATATGTCCCCCATCATGCCTTCTTTGAGAAGCAAATATAAAATGCAAACTTCGACCTGTGAACATCGCCTGTCTTTCGAAAGTATGAAAAAAGTATAACTTAAATGAGTTTACCACTTCTATGTTGGGACCTCTAACACGGCAACCTTCAATGCATCTTTGAATGGAACACGTCGTACACCTACAGTATTGGCCTCACCTGTCCAGGCTGCAGAGTGACCACATGGGCTCTGGCTCTTCTGAAGGCAGGGAACCTGTCCAGGTCAGGCTGCGGCACATTGACCTGGCTGAAGATGCTGGACTCCTCATAAGGAATGCGTGTAGGGTACATAAAGCTGGTGTCTTCCGGGGGAAAGAGGTGCCAACGTTTCCTGGGCAGACAGGCAAATCACAAACACCTGACATTTATTCAAGCAAACACATATTAATGAGTTTAAAGAGACAATGTAGCAGTTAGGTGTGCATGCAAATGGTGTTTCAAATCAGCTGGGGTGTAGAGTCTAAAATTATACACTACAACTCAACCCAAGTTTTTAAGAATCCATCATTGGAAATTGTTAACCTTGCAGCAGAGGTTATAATTCCGCTGGTTAAGTGTTTGGGTGAATAAGACACGTCAGGACTGCTACTTTCTGAGCTAGCAATTATTACCTCAGAGAAACTCTGAGCATAACTTGTGAAGCGTAATTTGAAGATGCGGTCCGTGCAACACCTGCACCAAACAAACTCTTCAGTGTCACTGAGAGAGATCTCCACAGCAGTGTCCTTCAACATTCAACACCCATCAGCTTTCCACTTGAAAATTCCAGACCAAATCCAATCCCCCGCGTCCGGCCCGCATTGTATCCGGGTCAGTGCGACACGAAATGTTTCAGCACCCCATTACGGAAACAAGCAGCGAGGCACATTCTGACAAGAGGGGCTGGCCTGATGATGAGATTGGGTTTGAGGTGCTCCGCTTTTGTCATGCACTCTTTGCCCGACAATGGAGCCCCAGTCACCCTGCTCAATGGACCCTGCCATCTCTCCCAGTCCTGCTCCGCCGTACACGGCTGGCGAGAAATTACTTTCACCACAAAGGCTGGATGGATGGATCAGCGCTACTCATCTCGCACCCGTTTCCACAGCGTGAAACAGCATAAAAAGGCATGAGGAAACAGGATTTCCTCCATCTTTTGAATGGTATCCCCTGGTCCATTTTGCCGAAGCCTATTTCTGTCGGCAGATGGCCCTGTTATCCTCATCACATGCCATTCTCATGTCCTGACCCTTTCTTATATTGGCTGTTGCTAAATGCATTCTGAAAAAGCATTTCAAATAGTCTCTACAGGGCTGCTGTTACTTCACAAAGTTAATGGACAAAGCTACAAAAATGTTGAACATTTCTGATAGGGCAAGTCACCTGAAATAAACTTTCACTTCCTCTTTAACACCAATTCATAAATATGAATTATTGTGTGAACTAGTAAAGTAGGAGGTAATAGTGGAATTGTATTACAAAAAACATGATGAATGATGATGATAACAATTTTCAGAAAAGAAAAAAATGATTGCTATGAACCATTTTTAATTTCATAAACTTATATATTAAAATTAAATAAAAAAATAAGGCCATTCACTCACACAATTTCAAGGTCTCGTATTAAAAACATAACGATTAGAGGTTCATTACAGGCCTGCAGAAACCATTAGCCGACGCATTACCCTTGAAGTGAGATGGTGTGCCTGATATTAATGTGAGGGAAGAAGACATACAAATGGTGAGACAGAGCCCTTACCTGCCCTGCACTTGGAACACCAGATTAAACCCATAAGTGTCTAGGTGGCAGGGTGTGTTGGCCCCCTCGGCACCAACCCATAGTGTGCTGGCTGCTCCATTGCGACCTGGGTACCCGAAATCAGACCACACCACCTCCTGTCAAAACACAAACACAAACTGAGTTTATGTGGTGCAGCATTTTCAAAGCTTGGTCAGTAGCAGTTAAGCATACACAATCAAATTGCACACCTCATTGGTTTTATATTATCAGAGAAAGAGTCTCCAGTCTGAGAATGTCACATCACCATGTCAGACTGCGCCTGAACCGCCGCAAGGCCTTCATCCGAAGGTAAAAGTTCTCACAGCTGGTTCACCGCAGGAAGTTCTGCAGCATGCGCAAGACCCTCCTCCCGTCAAATTTGCGTTATTGAACGCACAATCTATTTGTAACAAGACTTTCATTTTAAACGACCGCTTCACGTCTCATCACCTGGACTTTTTGTTTATAACGGAGTCTTGGCTCAGCGGTAACGACGTCATTCCACTTGGAGAACTCTGCCCTCCTCACTGAAGCTTCATGAATTCCCCTAGGGCTACTGGTCGTGGAGGTGGTCTGGTCACTGTTTATAATAACAACTTTAAATGTAGAATTGTACAAATTGATATGTTCTCCACTTTTGAGGTACAGCTTGTAAAGATAAATGCCACCCTCCTCTGTGCATTAGTTTACCGACCACCAAAAATTAAGCTTAATTGTAATTTCATTCAAGAATTTGCTGATCTACTATCTTTTATGGCCTCTCGCTCTGACAATTTCATGATTTTAGGGGATTTTAACATTCACATCTGTTGCCCATCAAAACCTTTGGTTAAGGACTTTTTATGCCTTGTGGACTCTTTCAATCTTGTGCAGTCTGTTATGGCCCCGACACATCAGAAAGGCCACACATTAGACCTAGTATTGTCTTATGGTTTCAATGTTTCCAACTTAGAAATTATGGATGTTGGGGTCTCTGATCATTTTTTGATTTTATTTGAATCTATTTTGTTTTGTCCCCCTGTATCTCCCCCTAAGTCCTATTCCTTTGCCCGTTCTATTAATTCCACCACAGCCACAACATTCTCTAATACTTTCATCCTCTCTCACTCACCTACTATCTCTGTTGCTATTTCCACCTGCTCTGACATTGAAGAATTAGTCACTCTCTTTAATGCATCCTGTCTTGAGACCTTAGACTGTGTTGCCCCACTAAAACAAAAGCGTGTCAAAACTATCACCACTCCATGGTTAAATGCCACGACCCGTTCTGTCAGAAAATCTTGCAGGAAAGCAGAGCGCAAATGGAAAAAAGAGAAGCTTCAGGTCTTCTATGACCTCTTCAGAGATTCTCTAAAGACCTACCAAAACTCTGTTAAGGCAGCAAAGGTTGAGTATTATGCTCAGCTTATCAACAATAATGCTCATAGGCCTAAAGTTTTATTTAATACCATTAACTCTATTATAAATCCTGCCTCTGCGTCATCTACTCTTGCCCCTTCAACAGAAATCTGTGAGAAGTTCCTCAACTTCTTCATCAATAAAATTGACAAAATAAAATCTCAAATCTCACCTCCAGATTCGGATCCCTCAGTGATAGAACTTTCACCTAGCTGCCTCCAACAGTTTCAGGCTATATCTTCCTCCCAGCTTTCTGAGGTGGTCTCCCATATGAAATCTACATCCTGCCACTTAGATGTTTTACCTGCACACCTTTTTAAAGAAGTTTTTACCATCATCTGCCCTCTTGTATTGGCCATAATTAATCACTCACTAACCAATGGAGTGGTCCCCTCAGGTTTTAAACATGCAATTGTGCAACCTTTACTTAAGAAACCTAACCTTGAGCCCAGTGACCTGAAGAATTATAGGCCTATTTCTAAATTACCTTTTCTGTCAAAGATACTAGAAAAGGTTGTCCTCTCTCAGGTTTCTTCTTATCTGAGTGAGTTCAATATATGTGATAAATTCCAATCAGGTTTTAGATCTCTGCACAGCACTGAATCGGCCTTGCTTAAAGTCCAAAACGACATTCTCTTAGCAGTTGATTCTGGATCTTGTGCCCTCTTGGTGCTTCTTGATCTGAGTGCAGCATTTGACACCATTGACCATAACATCCTATTAAAACGCTTGGAGGATGAAGTTGGTCTCCAGGGTTCTGTTTTGCAATGGTTCTCTTCTTATCTTAGTGATAGATCATTTTCAGTTAGTTTAGGCAATTTCTCCTCTTCCTCTGCCCCTATAAAGTGTGGTGTTCCTCAGGGTTCCATTTTGGGCCCTCTTTTATTCTCTCTTTATATGTTACCCCTTGGCTCAATTTTTAAAAAGTATAACATTCAGTATCACTGCTATGCAGATGACACTCAGTTTTACCTGCCTGTTAACACTAATGGCATTTGTTCTTTGGAGAATATTTTTAACTGTCTCAGAGACATCAAATGCTGGATGGCAAGAAATTTTCTTCAACTGAACGAAAGTAAAACTGATATAATTATTTTTGGCCCTCCAAGCGATGTTTCTATCTTGAAAAATGCACTAGGACCTCTCTCTGCAAACTGCCACAGTGAAGAAAAGAATCTTGGGGTTTTCTTTGACTCCTCTTTAAATTTTCATAAGCAAGTAAATAGTGTGGTCAAAGGCAGCTTTTTCCAGTTAAGAACCATTGCAAAACTGAAGCCCTTTTTGTCCTTCTCCGATCTTGAAACTCTTATACATGCTTTCATAACTTCTAGACTAGATTATTGTAATTCCTTATATGCAGGCCTGACCCACTCCACTCTCAACAGACTTCAGCTAGTTCAAAATGCAGCAGCTAGATTATTAAGTGGCTCTAAGAAACGTGAGCATATAACTCCTGTGTTGGCTAAGCTGCACTGGTTACCTGTGGAGCACAGAGTTAAGTTTAAAATTTTACTTTTTGTCTTCAAAGCCCTCAGTGGTCTGGCACCTAGTTACATAGTTGACCTACTAATTCCTTACAGCACTCCAAGATCACTTAGGTCTTCATCTCAGAATCTTCTCTATATCCCCAAAACACGCCTTAAAACTAAGGGTGATAGAGCCTTCTCTGTTGTTGCCCCCCAACTCTGGAATAGTCTACCTGTACATATTAAGTCCTCTCCAACCATTGACTGCTTTAAGTCTAGCTTAAAGACTTTCTTTTTCCCCCAAGCTTTTAATCTACCTTAATACCCCCCCCCCACACACACACACACACACTCTTTATTCTTTATTTTATTTTTGACCAACTTGTTTATTATTATTTCAATTATTTATTTATTTTCCCCCCATGTTATGTGATTATTGTTGTTGTACCATTGTCATTGTTTTATGTTTGTTTGTAAGCACTTTGGTTCAACTCAGTTGTTTTTAAATGTGCTATAGAAATAAAGTTGACTTGACTTGACTTGACTACAAAATCAAAGAAAAGGTAGAATTGCACTGTGAAGAGTCATTTTAGCATGCATCTTACATTGTAACTTCTAACAACAGACTTGACAACAACTACAATATATTGAATTCTGTAAATAGCCTCTTACACTCATATCACAAGGCAGTGCCACAATAAAACAGCCAATTGACCAGCCAACACAATGGCTCAAAGTCTTAGCATTTTATCATCTTCATCTTAGGAGTTCTAGAACTGTTTGATCGCAGGCTGCAAATACACCATGAACAACCACTTTCAATGCGCTGTGTCAAACCCATTTGTGCTGTCAATCATCCCTCTGTCACAATTACAAATGACGAGCCCTGGAGAACAAAATAGGTAAGATGCTGCCCCATAACCTGTATAATGAGACCATTACCATTAGCAAGCAACTGTGAATGACAGACTGTGCACTCCTCCGCTATCAACAACTTAAAATGGCCCCATTCATCTTTAAAAAAATCTCCCCGTGTCTGGCTGTCTGAGAAGCCCCAAGGTTCGACTGAACATTCAAAAGGAATCAGGGAAAATGAAAAAAAAGATGGGGCTACACAAACGCCTCAGATATGTGCTGTCATTCCGAGAAATAATGGCAAAATCATTTGGCAGAACGTTCAAGGCAAATTCCCTAAGGCTAAAATAATTTTGAGGCACCTGACTAATACATCAACAAATGTACTGACGTTAAAATGCCTCTAGAGCTGTGATGATGATCAACACAGGGGCTGTGTCATTTACTGATTGTTTCATGAAGCCTGGAGACAGTTCACAAAGTAAAATTTGGGACTTTCAGTTTAGCGTAGAATATTGGTATTTAGTCATGAACAAACATGACAAGAAAATATGACAGATCAAGAGGGAATCAATCAAACATAAAAAAACTTCTCCGTGGCATTTGACCATTTTAGGCCTTATAAGTGTGACAAAAAGGTCAAAAGGATTTTGATCAGTGGGAATACCCAGTTACACATTATGTATATGACCGAGAATACGGGATGAATGACTGTTTGAATTCATGGCTGCATCTGAATGTGATGTCAATACGCTTCATATAATCCCAATGTGCTAGATCTAGGATCCCACGTTTAGTTCTACACACAATACAGTAAGCGCAACTGAAGTGTCACAAGAAGAATAATAAGTGATTTGTACAATTTGAATAACCTGACATCAGTCTAGAATTAGAGCATAGTGTGCTGCTTAGAAATAGTCACCTTAAACATGGCTTCTTTGTGGTGGAAAAGCTTGGCAATATACTTGTAGTCTGCATAAGCCCAGAAGTCAGAGAGGGGATAATCAGAGAATGGCCCGATTGAAGGGCCACTCTCTCCACCAGCCCAGGAAAGGAACTCTCCAAGGGTTGCCTCCACATATGCACACTGGGTTTCAAAAAGGGGTGCTAAAGAAAACAAAAAGATGACAATGAGGGGCGAACGAGGGGACATAACACAGTCATCCAGTCAATCCAATCCCAGCAAATTATCTTACATTTAAGAATTAATTCAAGAATGGGAATCCCTCAGTGATTCAGTCATTCGGATCTCAATTTATTTGGTTTAGGATAGCCTCAATAAGACTAGCACATACATCCACTTATCCAATAATAGAACATTCATAATATACTTACACTTTATCATGTACAAGTATCTACCAAACTTTCATGAGTACATTTCAATCCCCTCTCACTCTTTAGCTGAGCACTGGGCTGGTTTAAATTACAGATAAATTAATGTAATTGGTTTAAATTAAAGACAAATGAAAGTCCAGCCAGAGGGAGTTCTTAACCCAATTCTGTTCAGCCAGTGTTTATTGTAATACAAAAGAACAAGACCCCAAAACCCTGAGCTGCTCAGTTGGTTACAGAGACAACATATTCTGCACACATGTTTATCCACACATACTTGTCCAATCTAAAAATACTGTGCTGTCCACTGAACTAGTTCCCATTCCACTCTTCCGTTCTTGTCAACCATGAGCTGTCAGCCAAATGGGCCCAATGAGGACACAATGAGTCTCAAAGATCTGGGGAGAATGTTTGAGAACTCTTGAGATGAGCTGATGAAGAGCCACTACAGGATTTACTCCAAACCCTGACAGAAACAGTTTGACTGATGATGACTGTCTTACATGAATCTGCTCAAGTCTACATCTTGAGATGGGTTGCAATTTTTCACTCAAACACGTGTGTGGAACAGCACTGTGCATCAGTTTTTAGTCATATATTGTGTGCAGCAAAGACACTTCCAGGGTACAATGAATAACTGCTAAAGCTATTTTTACAATCAAAAAGTTTTGCGTGGGTTTTACAACCATTACATGCCATCACTGTGGGCCTAGGTCACCAGTTTTTTATTGGCTGTGCACCTAATTACACCTTTTGTAGTTTTCATGTGGTTTCACTCTGTGAGTGAGTGAGTGTGTGTGTGTTGGGGGGGGTGCTTACTTTGGTGTGTCTTCCTTTTTCCGATACGAAACAGTACAGCCTCTTTCCCCATACACCGAGAAAGGTGCTGTGCTGTCCAGTGCAATGCTGGCCAGTCAGCGGTCATATTGTGGAACACAGCAGGTTCCTTGAGGCGCTCTACTATACTCCGCACTTCCTCAGGGGTAAAGGGTTTCCTGGCCATGTCAAACAAACCTGTGCAAAGAGATTATTTGATTGATGAGACCATTTGAAACACTGCAATTGTTTCGTTCAGATAGTAAATTAAAGTGCCATCCTTTACGCATACAATGTCTACCTTCATGAATGGAATACACTCCCAAAAAGTCAATTTTAACTGTTTCAACTGGCATGCATCTGAACCAAGAGGCGAAAGTCGACAGTCCACAAGCTAAACATGGACACCCAAAAATCCCAAGCGAATGTGGTGGTCCCCTTTCAGTTCCACAGAGAGAACACGAGCAACCGCTTTATAAAAGTTGAAAGTGAAACCTGACCCACTGCTCACATTTCTAAGCACGTGTGTGGATGTGGGTTCGATCTCACGGAACTAAAGTGAACACGGCGTTCCATCGCCTAGTAAACAAAACTCACGTGAGCTTCATTTGTTTTTTTAAGAGGAAATGAGATACTTGGAATTAGATGCCATTTTGGCTCTCCGTCGCTTCAAACCCCTAAATCATTTGAACGAAAGATAAAGCCAACATGGGGAATCATGCTTCCCAGTTTCAAGACTGTGTCGTCATTTCCGTTTTTGGACAGACATGCGCAGTTAAGTTTCAATTGTGGGCTACGGTAGCGGTTGTTTTTGTTTTCCAGGTCAACTGATAGTTTTTCAAAATCGCGGTTATTTTTTACACCTAACGTCGGAAATCCTTAACAACTTTATCAGAGACACCATTGAAGTGATATCGAAGCTAATTCAATGGGTGCCATCGAGAGCACAGAGGGAGAAAGGGAACCATTGCTCGTTCCAACTCAAACCGAGACTAGCATACAGCAGCCTGTGTACAGCCGAGTCTATGGACGAAGATGGCTGGTTCTGACCCTGTTTTCGTTGTTGGGGTTTATGCAAGGGATGGTATGGAACACTTGGGGTCCAATACAGGTCTCTGCGAAAGAGGCGCTCAGCTTCTCGTCCACGGATATCGCCGTACTAGTCCTATGGGGTCCAGTGGGCTTCTTTCCATGGTTGCTGTTTATGTGGCTTATGGATAAAAAAGGTGAGTTGCTTGTTTACGACACTATGAACAGCTAACATTAACAATTGCATTTTCTCATTTACCCAACTTTATTGTAATTATAGGCAATATGTGGTGATGTTATTGGACAGATGTGATAGAATAATAATAACCAGTTGATGTAGCCTAACGTTAGTCTGTCTAGACTGGAAGACTGTAACTTAAAAGTTGTCACAGGCTATCAAATGATCAACAGGTTTGATCTCGAAGTGAATAGGTAAGCATAAAAAACAAGTCTACAATAAAGAACAATGCAGTGTATATAACATTATTTATACGATTACTTCATCATTGTATAACTTAGTGTCTGGTATTTTTAAAACAACAGACACTACATATACTTAGATATACCATACTCCTGCCGTAAGTTCGTTGGACTTAACAATAGCTGGTTAAAAACCTACTCTTCCATCTGAATGATCCTTTGATCAACACAAGTGTGCTTGCTGCAGGCAATGTGAGTTTAGCTTGCCTTGTTTGTTCTGTAAATTCCAGCCAGGAGATAGTGTGGAACCCTGACAGAAGATGTGACAATGTAATGTGGCAGGTAGTTGGGTAGCAGAACAGACCCATGAAATTATCATAATCAGGAAGACAGTAGGCTATGGGACAAGGTATAGTCTTAAAAATTTTGTAAATTGTTTGTGAAAATAATTCTTCAAAGTGACATTCTTGGATCACATTCTTGATATTTTCTTGAGAAACACACATTAAATGTTGCCGGTTTCTGACATGCCATTCATTGTCTCAGAAAGTAAGGTATCATATGATTGAACGTTGTGCAAGAATAAACATGTGATGGACACACCCATGTGGGGTCTGACAGGTTGAGCGCTGGTGAAGTTCATGGCTAGACTGCAGTGGTGTCAGTGGTGTTCCACTCCTTACAGTTGGGGAGGGTTAAGTTTCGACAGGACAGTTTGCCAAACAACAAATTGTTCGTGTCACTTGACTATCAGCTGACATCTGTCAGGTGGCATCTTCAATTAGATTTCCACGGCAACAGTCATAATACGCATTGTCCAGCCAGACTTTGCTATGAGGGTTTCAATACTTTCATGAACATGTATAATTGGGGTTTCAGGGGGAAACCTACATAAAACACTTAGCCTATTTCATAGACACTGCAGATTACATTCTTCTTTGTTTTTGCAGACGGCGTCTCCTACTCCAACTGCAGTTTGTATGTGTAAGCCCATATACCCCAAAAAATAGGGAATAGGGAAAGTGCAAACACTTAAATTCATGCAGAGGGCAGAAATGCACTTGCAGCTGGACATGCATGTTGGCATTTGATGTTCATTAACGTGTACAGTTTTGGTTCACTTGCGTCACCTTAACCTAAGGGGCTTTGTCCTTATCGGAATGCCCTTAAATATACTGGCAGAGCATTGAGAGAGCAGGTGTGGAGAGAGGCTTGGGTCTGAGCTTTAGATGTTTCTTTGGTTACACAGTAGCACATTTGATAACATATTGATGTGGTGGTTGCTAAGCATTGACATTTTCTTCATTTGCCTTTACGTATCACCATTCTCTTACTAACAATCAGCCACACGGGTTCCTTAACGTTAATGTCTTGATGTCCACTAGTGTCATGCCACCCACCATAATACATTAATGTACAGCTTGGATGGAGGTGGATCATCAGCATACCTGTCAACACTCCCGTTTTTCCCGGGTTCTCCCGTATTTCAAGGTCATCTGCCGGCACCCTCCCGTTTTGTTATTTCTCCCGGAAAACTCCCGTAATTTGCATGGCCATCAAACTTCATTTTAAAATCATTGATCCATTCATTTTTTCTATTAGTCTGACATATCCCATGTTGCCAGATTGTGTATGAAATACACCCTACACAATACATACACGATCACTTAGTTTCAATTTCAACCGTTTTGTCATAGGCTAAAACCTGGCAACCCAAAACCCAAATAAGGAAGCGGGTGCCGACTGCGCAGCCTGAGTCTCGTTGTAAGCAAGTGGGCTAGTTGAATGGCCTACTCCAGAATAGGGGTGGGCGATATATATCGTCTGCGATAATATCGTGATTGCTGTTTTAACGATGTGCAAATTGACATTATCGAGTATTTAAATTACTTAGGGGGAAAACACTCGAAATCACGCATTGAACCCCCATACATTCACTAAGCCAGGAGGTGAATGCGAGAGAAGCCCCTGGCTGCAGCAGAGCAAGTCACATGATTGCTAGTGGTCCACGTTGTTTATTTTGTGCAGCTACTTCGTTCAAGTGGCATTGATGCGTTAAAGTCACAGTATTATATGTAAACATTAGGCTAGCCTTTGAGTATTTTAATAGTCAGTTGTAAACAAAGAAATCTTCTTATGTTACCTTTTTGTAAATGGACTGAAGTTCGCTCTAAATATAAACTTTTGTCGATTATGCTAACCGTTAGCATCGCTATGGGATTTCTCATATAAATTAGCCATAAGCTAATACATTAGTTTCTATTCTGTAAGGTCTGCTTAGTTTTACAGTGAAACCAGAGAATGTCTAATAAGGACATAGACGGGCTCTGGTGAAACCTAAGTAAAGGTTTGAAAGGAACTTCAGCTTCAGACTTTCTCTTGGGAAACTGTCAGGCCTATCTATCCTCTGTAATGTAGCTGGCTAGACCATGTCATTGCCACACATACAAGTGGGGGCAGAATTGGAAATGTGTCATAGAGTGATAATGCATTGGTTTGGTTAAAAAGTCATAGGTTAGGATATTGGTTATTATTGTAATAATACTATTCATAAATAATGAGCTGTAAAGTAACTCAGACTTTTAAAAACAGTTTTTTAAAGGATATTGACTAATTATCGTTATCGTCAAAATCACAAAAAATATTGAGATATTATTTTTTGTCCATATCTCCCACCCCTACTCCAGAACTAGCTGTTGTCAAATTGTTGGGAATTGATTAACACATCACATAAACTGTTATTGAGTGTTGTTGATACACTGAACTTGTGTCCTCGGAACCAAATCAGACAGCAGGGCTCCAGAGTGCGACCAATTTGGTCGCATATGCGACCTAATTTTTCAAAAGTGCGACTAAAAAAAATCGGAGGTCGCACCGGTGCGACCAGCTATTCGAGAGAGGTAAAAGTGTCCGCATTAAAACTCTACCTTTGGTTCAATAACAGACACATATTTGGCCAATATCGTGGTTTAAACAAATCACAGATAGTGAAGGGCGGGACCTCCCCCCTGATTGGCCGTGGCCCAGTGCCTGTGTGTAAATTTGAAAATGCGTGTGCTGCAGAGAGAGAGACAGAGAGAGAGAGAAGTCAGAGACCCGTCAGATAATAGTACAGTACGCAGTGTTTGGAAAATAGGGTCCCGCTGGATTTTCATGTAAAAATTGATTTTTTTGCATATTTTGCTAATATAGAGTCTAAGGAACAAGATTTTTTTTGTCTTCAAATTTTCACGATCCATCTTTAGTGTTTTTATCTGTATGTTTTAAAATAAGCAATTATATCTAGTCCGAAAAGTGATTTTCACATTTTCTTCTAATTTTTTGACAATTAATTCCACTTTTTGCACACAAAACCCCCAGATAATGTAGAAAGGTTGTTGGTTCTAAAACAATATCCATAGTTTTCAAACTTTGAGTGTCTGAAAAGTGTAAAAACACCTCTACTCTTGTTGCCTATGTTAAAAAACGATTTTTTAATCTTTGCTTTTCTTGATGCTTTCCTTGACCTGCCATGTCATTCTATTGTCTACCTTAAGATAAATTTGTCTTGTAAATAATCTATAATAGTACAGGCAACACAGTACACCATAGGTGTCATAGGCATGGGTAGTTGAGTAACAGTAGGCAAAATTAACAAACAAAAGAATATAAGGTACAAACAAACAGACAAACCACGGATGGCCCTCTCACAGCCTGAACTAATACAAAAACAAATAACTCAAGGGAAAACATTGCTCAGACACTAAACCATGTGCATTTGCTCTCATTAAAATCAACGGGTTACCAACAGGCCGGGCGTGCGAGAGAAGCAATGAAGTCTTAGAATTAAGAATAAAGCCATGTTCTTCCAACAACAACAACCACAAACACCCATGCGCCAACAATTTAAAATGACCGGCATTGTTCTCCCAGAGAGGAAGCTACGTATATGATCACCACCCACGGGTGGGCGTGTGCGCCAGCGCTGCAGGTCAGCCTTTCCACATACACACCTGGCTTTAAAGTTCACTGTCCTGGTAGCATACCTATCTACTGCCAAGGCCTGAAGGGGACGGGGAGAATATTTACTTCTGCTACATCTCAGAGAACTCATGTGAAACAGACTGTGGGAGGTGGAAGGGGTTTGAATGCTGTACGGCAGTATTATGAGTGGAACATCTTAAGGGGGCCCCTCTTCCCCATACAGCCTGATCTTATAGTGTGTGCCAATTCCATCAAGACACTGCACAATTTCATACTTGGTAGACACCCATGTATCCTGGATTTTGTGGCAACCGTGGAAATGGTTCTTGCAAAAGAGTTTGCGTACATTATATTTAGCAGACACTTCTTGACCAAAGTCACTTACATACTGTATGTCAGCTATATTGCAAGGGATCACATTGTCCCTGGAGCAACTTGGGGTTAAGTGCCTTGCTCAAGGGCATAACAGTGAAAGCCGGGAATTGAACTGACAACTTTCAGGCTACTGCACCCTAGCCCAGCTCCTTAACCACTACACTACCACTGCCCACTAGAAAAAGACTTGTGCCAGGTGGTAATATGTGTACAGTGTCAGGACCGCACATTGCAATCTCCCAGAAGAACTACATTTATTGAGTTTAAAACATAGTGGGTCGAACCCAGGTGGGTCGAAACGTTGCGTTATGTGTTATGATTGCTGTGTGCAAACAACTACTCTTCTTTCCTTGATCAGCTTTTTTGTCCTGCACCTGGCCTCAGTGAGGTGGGATGTGCATACAACCACTTTGAAGAGGACTACAGTGTTAGGACCACCATGCCTATGATATGCCGCAGCCTCTTCTAAGTGTCTCCTAGCACTAGCATAGACAGAAGTCTGGTACTCTTGATGTTGCACCACCCAATCAGTCGGTGTCCTGTTGAAATGTTCACATTGACCATTCCCCTCTGGATGATAAGTGGTGGTTCTAGTCTTTGTTATGATGACTATGAGGTGTCACACAGGTGCTTTAACAGCTCCCCCTCAAAGCTGCGCCCCTGATCAGAGTGGACTCTCCTTGGCACGCCATACACATAGAACCATCTCTGTTAGAATCATTCCATCCCCTGATCAGAGAGATGGAAGCTCTCTGATCAGGGGTAAGGCCTGGGTAAACTTTGAGAAAACATTTGTGACTACCAGAACATTCTCTTGTCCAGTGCTAGCCCAATCCAAAAGAGTAAAGTCAATGGAGATTATCTACAAAGGCTTAGTGGCTAACATATTTCCCAAGAAGGTTCTGGCTTGGGTTGTCTTGCTTTAGCAACCACACAGTGCTCACTCAGAACGCCACTTTTGCACTTCATGCCACATCTGGGGCCAGTAGCACATCTGTCATATCAAATCTGTGGTCCTGTCCACCCCCAGATGGCCGTGGTTGTTGTGTAGGCTAGTGAGCACTTCGACACCAAACACCTTTAGCAGTAAAAGCTGCAGCACTGGATCCCTGGAGCCTGGATTGCTCGGTACAAGGTCCCATCCACAGGAGGAACCTGTATCTGGAACCACTGCTTTATCAATTGCGGACTTCCCTTGGTTCACTCCACTTGTCTTAACGGGTATGTGGTCGTCCCTGTCACCAAAACCACAGGTATCTGGAAATACAGGGATCAGTCCCTTGCAGGACTTTCAGGCCTCTTTTAGTTCGACCAGGGATGGTGTCCACCATACAAGATTCTGTCATCCATACCACCAACCATAGGTGCACTCGAGGCTTGCATGTTGGCTATGGCAAGCGACATGGGGACGTCCAGGCCGTGTTACACAGATGGCAAAGTGTTAGTGGGGCTTGTGAGAAGCCTAGAAAGGGTATCGGCATTGCGATTAGCTGTCCGGGGACGATATTTGATGTTGTAATAAAGAGGGCAAGCTGAGAAACCCAGCAATGTTCCAGAGCGCCCAGTTTCGCTGACTGCAGGTATTGGAAGGGATTGTTGTCATTGTACACGGTGAACATGTTGCCCAGGAGATACCTGCCGTTTTTTTCCGTGATTGCCCACTTGACTGCAAGGAGTTTGAGTTTCATGGCACTATAATTTGACATGTTCCTAAGATAAAGGGACGACTGAAATCGGCATAACCTAGGACTGGCGCTTGAACAAGCCATTATTTTAAGGCTCTGAATCCAGAAAAAGTTCTGAAGGCAAACCTGAACGTGTCTTCATTCAATGTTAACTATCCAATATTCAGATGTCTGTAATTTAAATGTATGCAAATTAGTGCATAATTAATGAGATATTGTTAAATTACATCCATAAACATATATTTTCAGAAAACTTGTAATGCAAAAAAATATGGCCTTTACATAAATAATCAACTAGTAAAGTTTCATAAGAATATAAAGGAGTTACATTTTTTACCCTATTCACCCGTTCTATGTTGCCTATGGAGGCCAGTTTTAGGCCGCAAATGCTAATTAGCAGGTTTAAAACTAAAAAATCAGCTAAGTAAATATGATATTCAGAATCAGCACCCAAAAATTAGGCAGAATACCCTCTTTACCAGTGTTTTCTCACATTTGACCCCCAAGTGATAGTAGTCCCAGTCTTAATTATGCATTATATAAATGATGATGTCATCTAAGTGTGAAAATGGATCGTGAAAATTTGAAGACAAAAAAAATCTTGTTCCTTAGACTCTATACTAGCAAAATATGCAAAAAAATCAATTTTTACAAGAAAATCCAGCGGAATTACACAAGACACCGTACTATAAACAGAGTGGATGTAGTTGCATTACAGTGTGGTAACATAGGCCGAGATAAATGTACCATCTCCCCACTGCCTTTCGGCGGCTGGCAGCAGCAAACCGATCAGATGAGCCCGAGATGATGATCAAGTTTATCGTTGCCTACGATAGGCCTAGTGAAACTTCCCTTCACCAAGTTCAGTCCGAAATAATTATTCACCAGAAAAATAGTTTGAACGTAAACCTGACGTACAGGAATGCCACTTACGCCAAATTTATAGGAGTCATTGCAGATGAAAAGACGTCTTAAAATTGCGAACAATGCATACAATGCCTTCGCGAACGACAGAGATAGGCTTACAGATATCGCCGAAAAGGAGTGCGTCATTGACCGCAGTTACATGCAGGGAGTAACCCGGTTTTCAACAGCAATATTCGTTTTGCGCGCGAGTTGTGTAAACTCATTCTGATGGCATCAATCAATTTAATCCAGTATTTGGCGCAAACCGAATATCACTGCTACATTTAAAGCCCGAATATTCCCTGCATGTATAACTGTGGTTATTGTGTACGGTGAATTGAATGGACACATTTAGATCGAGCATGGCAAGTTATTGCAATAGCCTATAATAATAGGCCTACCATTTCGTTACTGCATTAACCATAGTGATGTTCTTATTGAACATTTAAAAATACTAAAATTAAAAAGTAAATTGCATTGTGGGACTGTCAAATGATTATTGCAATCATCATTGCAAAATCACATAAAAATCCCCCAGGCTACTTGGAACATCTCTTTAAATTGTGCTCAAATACATTTCTATGGAAGATGCTAGCATGGCAAGCTGGTTTAGTCAAGGCCTAAAGATCATGAAGGATAGTATGTAAGACATTGAGCCATGAGATGTGCAGTTTGAAGCCCTTAAAAGACGTGCACTGTTAATTTACTCACTGTTGTTTTTATTTAATTAATCTTGAGATGTTTTAAGTTTAAATTTCAGCTCAGTGAAGCGCTTAAAGCACCAACACTTCATTAAGTTACTTTTCTTGTAGAATTGTAAATCATAAGTCATAGGACAACCTATATAGGACAGTAGTTAAGGGAAAAAAGTGAACCTGCTGCGGTGTTAAATGCGATGTGGTTGAAAATTTGGGTGCACCTAACTTTTGTGCTGGTGCACCTAAGAAAAAAAGTTAGGCGCACCAGTGCAACCAGTGCAAAAAGTTAGTCTGGAGCTCTGGACAGCAAGCAGCTTTGGAGTTTTGGAAGTAGGCTGCAGGAAGGCAGCTGGTGGATACATAACATGTGGCATGCGTAAGGTAATGGTAAGGTAAAAGCAACGACCGAAATGCAGTTTTGAAACACGTGTATGAAACATATTACATATGCAACAGATCCGGTATAAACAATCTGTGGTTTCTGTGGTTTCGCTCTGACTAAGTCCTGTCATAGGTCTTACAAACGTGCTGTATACTAGGATTTCAGTCACTCAGGGAAAGGGCTTATGGTCCAGTTGAGGCTGAGGGCTAAAGTCATGTGTGATCCAGCCATGGAAAAGACCCATTCTGTGTAAAATCCTTCAGTTGAGAACATGCTGATGCTTGCAGTACTGATCATTCTCACTACACAGGAGCTCGCTCCCAAGCAGTGAAGAGACTACGAAACTAATGCTTTTATCTCCCAGCTCTCTTCTACTTGAAATGTAGAGCATCCCTGGCTGTTTCTACCCCCCCCCCCCTCCTCGTACAACGAAACAAAAACAAAAAAACATTTCTATCTAACATGTGAAATGCTGAGACGCCGTTTAATCTTTCCATTGTGACTGATAGTGGAAATGAAACAGTGTATGTTCAGCCTTAACCATGTAGTGCAAGACTACTTATTGGCAGGGATGTCTTTTGTAAACAGGTTTTTGAGGTCTAAAAAAAAGTCAAGCCAAATTGCTGCATTAACACTATAATTATTACTGCTAAAAAAAGTGATAAGAACAACTGTGCATCTTATTAATCATCTTCATGAATCATCATCATACATCTCCTCCTACGTGAAAGAACATGTCCTCATTCTTTAGAGGCTGATTCCCAGCAGTAGGCCAAGCTGACTCATTCTTGGTGACAAACGCAACACATACTTTCTCTGGTCCACGAGACTGGAAACCCAGGGAGAGTGAAATAAAGAAGTCCTTCTCCATTTGGCTGACGAGTTTCTCACACCGTGTGCTTGGGAGGCGCCAGACAGGAAGCTGCAAGCATGTTTTTTTTTTCTCAATGGTGCGCTAAAGAGGATGTGCTGCCTTGTCTTTTGACTCTGATTATTCCGATTCTTCAGCCAGGCTAGCCTGCTTGTAGTTCAGGGTACAACACAGTACAACACTGTAAAGAGATTTACCGGATAAAGAATGATTGATTCAAAAGAATGATTGATTATGCATTTTGATCATTCTGAAGTATGGTTCTGTAGGCATGTCTCAGAACATCTCAATTCTGAATTCACTTGATTCATGAAAATTGATTCATGAAAGATTCATTATTGTTAAAAAAACTGTAATAATGACCCAAGACTAAGTGTAAATCATGAACATGCAGAACATTAGGCGTGCAGTAGAAATCTACAGAAATTGCCATGCTTTGGAAAACTAGCTGTGGTTGCACCTAGTTAGCATCGAGTTTGTGGCTTGAGTGAAGTGTCAAACTTAAGCCAGACTTCTGACAGTTTAGTTTGTTTTTCCTCAAGTTTTTTTT
Organism: Alosa pseudoharengus; assembly: GCF_046254945.1. Classification (NCBI taxonomy): domain Eukaryota; kingdom Metazoa; phylum Chordata; class Actinopteri; order Clupeiformes; family Clupeidae; genus Alosa; species Alosa pseudoharengus. The sequence goes on along the minus strand of NW_027468718.1, from coordinate 31,247,239 downwards.
CTCTTCACTGTTGCCTTGCACAGAAGAGCATTAACAACTTTCAGTCCTTGTTTAGGTTGATGAAGGCCTCTCTCTCTCTCTCTCTCAGCCTCTCTCAGCTCAAACCCAGATACACCATATGGCTCTGTCCTTGGCTGTCCTTTGCTGACAGCTCAAAGAAAAGTGGTGTCACCACAGCAACTGAACAAAACCGTTTTAACTTCAAAGTGATAAACATGTTTAATGATGAGTCCCATTATGAGATGAAACTACATCATGAAACTCTCTTGATGAAATGGAAATATTACAGAATTCGAAATGTTTTTGTTCTTTCTGTTTCTGTCTCCTGAATGCTTTATCATCCGTATGTTCTCGTAAGTCCCAAGCCACACAGTACATTCAGTTCCGCAGTACAAACAGTACTCTTTTTTCGTCATTACATCACATGCCAGCAGCCAGACACTTCCCTCTGATTCTTCCACTATAGCTTAAATTAGTCAGCGATCTTCTGAAGTTCAAAAGTCTGTGACTACTGTTCTGAAGTTGGAAGTGAATGGGCTCAGACTTCCTTGATTCTTCTCCGTTCAGAGCTTTATGATGGTGTCAGTTTGTTATTAATATGTTATGAAATGCAGCTTCACTCTTACCCTCTATTCGGTGTGGTCACATGTCCAGGTGAGTGAAGAGTGTGTTGTTCTGCCCGGGGCTGACCCCTCCATGTTGACGTTGTTGTGTTGCAGGTCTGCGGGCGTCCCTGTTGCTCTCAGCCTTCTTCATGGTGCTGGGCTCTGCCATGCGCTCAGTCCCCATCATAGACCTGCAGATCAGGCGATGGTAGGCCTCCCCTCACACACACACACACACCACACACACACACACATATACACACACACACACACAAACACACACGTACACACACACACACACACACGTACACACACACACACACACACACACACACACACACACACACACACACACACACACACACACACACACACATACACACACAGACACACACACACACACACGTACACACACACACACACACACACACATACACACACACACACATACACACACACACACACACACACACACACACACACACACACACAGACACACACCACCACCATTCACTCCTCCACACCTTGAACAAGCAGCACTGAAGTTGTCCTCTAAAGGGGTACAAATTTGCTTTTTTTGTTGTTATTATTTCACATTATTTCAGCCTCTGTCGAAACCTCAAATAGATGAAGTATTGTGTGAAAGAATACAATAACTCCATGGTACCAATCAAAAAGTACAGCCAGCCTCAGGACACCGGGGGGTCTGTTTTTGTTGTGGCGCTCAGAGACCGGGATCAGGAATGGAACAGTCCTGCCAACAGAATTGGATTTTTAATGAAAAGTAAACATTTAAGTACAGTGTTTCTGCTCGGAAGCCCATTGTCATTGCTCTGCATTGATCAGTTCCACTGTGATAGCGGCGCACATTCACACTGGCACGCAATCACAATGGCGGACAGACTCAAAAGGGACTGAGGGACTGTGTTTGCCTCCCGAGATTAAAGTGTTATTTAAACGTTTTAGAGCACATTGGTGGCCCGGTCCTGTTTTTTGTGCTGTTTCTCTCCCTTTGTTTCCATATTCCGTCTTATCTCAGAACGGTTTGTGTTTGCAAGCTGTCATCTGCTGTTCTTGTATTTTTCTTCCATTCTTCACTGTGTGTGGAATAAAAAAGAAAAAAGAACACAACACAAAGGTAACCTTCAGTTGAAAGAACAACTATTTTTTTTTCTGACAAAAGCACAAAACCTTTTAATTCATTGCAAATATTGCTTGCGTACTTGCCAAAAGACCAGAGCAAGGTTATCTCCATGACTTTGGTTAGAAAAGTAATTTCATTAAGCAATTCATTACTAATCTGCCATATATTTCATTTTTGCCTTCACAAAGAACTCTATTCCAATGATGTAAAACTGTATTAGTAGAAGGAAATCATATTCCCTTAAATGAGGTGGATAGGGGCTTTTCTCCAACTGCTGAATTTATTATTATTATTTTTTTTACTTGACTTAATAGCCAGACTGAAAACTCTTTGGCATGCCCTCTACATTCTCTGTGATTGAAATCCAAAGCTCCTTGCCTAATGTAATGATAGTTTTATTGCAAGACAAAGGCATTGAGTCAGAATGAAGTGTTTCAGGCAAGACCAAGATATTACAAACTGAAAGCTGGTATGAAAATCATCCAAGCTTTTAATGTGCCAATCAGATTTGTAATAATTTCAGAGTTACCGTACTTTCAACAAGGAGTTGAGGTCATTGTATTGACTTCAGTTTTTAGAAATACATAGAAACAGTGGTATGAATGATGTTAGTCAAAAATCCTTGCTCCAAAGATGCTGCAAATTTCTTGCTCCAATCTCAAATCACCTGGACTGTTATGTCTGTTACTGGACAAGAGTGTGACAGTACAGAGATCAGCGTTGACAGCTGACTGAATAACTCTAGACTCAAAGACAGCAGAGGGTCAGCCTAGTGCTTCAACTGAAGGAGATCCATTCAGTAGGTTTATTCTAGAAACACCACAGTGAGTGTGTACATCAAAAATATGTATGGAGATAAATTGAACTGAATTGATATGTTTAGAAGTTTATCTTAATTTTGGCATATACACAAATCGAGAAGTTACATCACCAGAGATTTCATTTTTGTGAAGGGGCCTTTTTGATAACATGCTACCACATTTACCACCACTACCACCGATCTCAGTACCTACTGTGCTACATGGTAGTCTCGTAAATGGTTTATAATCGAGCTGAAAAACTCTGAAATGAAACTAGTATATTCAGGATTGGCATGTATGGGGCACATATTTTACAAGGCAGCAACTTTTTAGTGTTTTACAGTGCCTGAGTCATCAGAACGCTTGCGTTTTAATCCATAAAGAGTGTGGATTTATGAACTCCCAACTGCATCCCGAGACATTTAACCCTGCCAGCAGGCGCTCCGAGCACTTAAACATAGGGCTGCAGTCACTCACACACACACACACACACACACACAATCGCTTACACACACACACACAGGTCTTTATGCAACACAACCCAGACAGTAAATGTCACTGGTTTGGACAAATTAATACTCCTATACACTCAAAATACACTAAGTCACAAACACACTCTTGTGAACACATATTATCCAGTGTACAGTAAACGTTTAAATCATTACTGTCTATTAAAACACCAACACACCTACTACATAAAATCCATCCCCAGTATATTGAGAATAAACAGTTTACACATACAGTACACACACACACACACACACATACACATATCCCATTTTGTCCAGCAGGTGGCACTGCCCTCTTTGTGAGTGTGTGTGCGGTTTGAGTATGGAGTGGAGAGCAGTGGGCTGCAGTGGCGGTGAGGGGTATTGTCTTTGACTCGCCGCGCGCATGTGTCTGAGCACGTCAAAACATCATCATGAGACACGGCCGTGCGCCTGGCAGCATCTCAGTGGGGATTTGGATAGGAAGGACCAGGGAATGGTGGAGATAGGGCTTTGTTAAGTCAAACTGCAAAAAAAAAAAGTTCAAGGGCATCACGGGAACGATCAAACGTCAGCGTTTGATATCAAAACACCGCCGGCGTGCGCTCAGGAAGAGAAGGATAGCTGCTGCTGCTGCCGCCGCTGCGCTGCCTGATTTAGAAACGCACAAGGATTCCCTTGACAGCGCCTGGTGCAACACTCTCTTTCCCCCCCGTTTATAGAAAAAATAAATCGCAACCGTTTGATGGGCTTCTGTTGTTTTGTGTTTTTTTTTCCCTTTCCCTCTCGCTCTGTCTCTCTCTCTCTCTCTTTCTCCCTCTCTCTCTTCTCTCTTTGGAGAGTGAACTTTTTTTGGTGTGATTATACTTGATCAAAAGGAACGAAATCGGGGGCAGCAAACATGATCCGGTTATCGGAGCTCCCCCCTGGGTGTTCTGGTTTACTTCTGACACCTGTCAGAGTGGATCAGCCAAGAGGGGGCCGCTCCATATGCCGGGTAAACAGGGGACCACAGACAGACTTGCCCCTCACAATGCCGGCTGATTAGGACCGCCAGTGATTGGCCTCTTGAATCAGCCTGGATTGTGCCACTACTGATGTATGCAAATACTGCGCCAGGGTCTTGTTGATTAGCGAGTGTCGCTAGGTGAGATGGCCCCCCGATCCCCTATGATTGCCACTATGGGCCGAGGATGCACGTCCTTACTTGGATGTGCAGCCATGCCAACCGGATTGCCATGGCACCTTGGGCCTCGAGAGGTGTGTGTGTGTGTGGGGGGGGGGGGGGGGGGTTGGAGATGTGGTTTGGATGCATCAGCAGGAGGATCTGAGTAGACTGCAGCAGGGAGCAATTGTTTGGACGCACACAACCCAAGAACTCTGTTCTCAGCTTCGCATGTTAAAACACATCGGTCACTGATATCTGAAAGAAAGCAGTCATCCAGAAGACCTCCCTCTCTCTCTCTCTCTCCCTTTATCTCTCCCTCTATCTCCCCCTCTCTCTCTCCCTCTATCTCTCCCCTCCATCTGCTTCTTGTTATCTTTCTTTCCTGTTGTCTTCTCTTGCCCTCTGCTTGCTTCTATCTGTCTCTCCATCTTTGTTTTTCTATCATTCTCTTTCTTTCTTTGCCTTCCCCTCTATCCTCTCCTTTGTCTTTCTGTCCTTTTTGATTTCTCATCCTCTTTTGTTCTCCCTCTGTGTCTCTTTCTGTCCTTTTTGATGTCTCCTCTTGCTTTCTCCCTCTCTGTCTCTTTCTGTCCTTTTTGACGTCTCTTGTGTTCTCCCTCTCTGTCTCTTTCTGTCTGTGTACTCCTCCTCTTTCCTCTTCATGCCTTCCTCTGTCTCTCATATTATCAACTCCACCTGTGCCATTCAGCTCTCCGACTCCATCTGACCGTGATCATCAATACTTATTACCATTATTATCTGCAGCAGAATTGCCTCACTTCTCTCTCTCTCTCTCTCTCCCCTTTTCCCTCTCCCTCTCCCTCTCTCTCTCTCTCTTGATTTCCATTTCTCCTTAGTCAGTTTGTCCTTCTGTCTCTCTCCTTTTCTCTCCTCCCCCACGCACACACTCTCTCCCTCTCTCTCTCTCTCTCTCTCTCTCTTGATTTCCATTTCTCCTCAGTCAGTTTGTCCTTCTGTCTCTCTCCTTTTCTCTCCTCCCCCACACACACACTCTCTCCCTCTCTCCGTCTCTCTTTCTTCACCCATCGACCAGCCTTCTTCCCCCTACACCTTCGACATTAGTCCTCCGTGTGTCAGACAGATATATCGCTCCGGGTCACCCGCGGACCAGAGATGGCAGCGCCAAGGCACCGGAACGGGCCACGTGTCCCGACACATCGCGCCGAGTCCTCCATGTAATTAAAATGGAAGTGCATTTTCCTCAGCACCTCAATCAGGAAATCCTGTAGGATCAGAGCGGTGTAGCAGTCTCGTCTGCAGAAGTGGAGGTCAGAGACTGGAGACTGGCAAAGGCTCGATCCAATCTCTCGTTCCATGTGCGGCAGATACGTGCCCCGGGGGGGCTTATCCAAAGCCCCCATCCATATTGCTTTCACCTTTTTAGCATTTAAATAACCTGTGGATTCTGACCTGACATCGGTAGAAAGACGTGGGGACCATATCTGGTCAGCTTTTGTGGGGGCCCACTGTCCAATTTGGAGCAGCACACACTATGACCGTTTCCCATTATGTTAAAGCCCACCAGAGCTTTGAACTGAGGTGCTACTGTCACTCATGGCAGGCCAAGCGCAGAGGCAATCGTGAGGCAGTACTCTCGTGGAGATGTGTCACCTCGAGCAGGACTGCACCATGGGTCTGAGAGAGAGAGAGAGAGAGAAAGAGAAACGTAGAGGGAGAGAGAGAGAGAGAGAGAGGGAGCGGCACTGAACTGAACTGGAGTGGTGCTCTTCCACCTGTGGACCTTGTGATTTGGTTCTCTGAGACAGATGGTGGAGTTGGTGTGTATGGGTGGCGCTCTGGTCTATTATTCCAGGAAGTATCAGCGGTACGAGCAGTGTTTTGCTCCCCATTATGCGCAATAATGATGAGGGGAGAAAACTGGGACACACTGCTCCTTCAGCTCACTATTTTTGGTCCCTCTCTGAAAACCTCCACACATTTCTGTTTTCTGTTACTCTTTCTCTCTTGAACCATCCCCCCAACACCCACCCACACACTCCCTCCTACTCCTCGTCCTCGTCTTCCTCCTCCTCGTCCATGTGAAATATAAACTAGCTGTCTGCCACTCAAGATGGAGTGATGTAATGTTTGCGATAACGTCAAGCAACTCCTAATCGGCCCTAACAGGATGGTGAAAGTGTTGATGGGAAGAAGACCCATTCATGCCCGTGTGTGTGTGTGTGTGTGTGTGTGTGTGTGTGTGTGTGTGTGTGTGTGTGTGTGTGTGTGTGTGTGTGTGTGTGTGTGTGTGTGTGTGTGTGTGTGTGTGTGTGTGTGTGTGTGTGTGTGTGTGATGGGAGATGAGTGTGTTCCTCTCTCCTGGTCCAGAAGTCATTACCTGAGAGTGGCTGTGAGGGCATAGTGCCTCCAGCGAGTCGACAGACAATCAATCAGCACTGCACTCCACATCCATCCTCACGCACACGGAGCAAGTGCACAAGGGGATGTTAGTTACTAAAGCACACACACACACTCATACACATACACGCACAAACACTCCCACATAACATACACACACACTCACATATATACACACACCTACATACATACACACACATCCGCATAACATAAACACACGAACACGCACACATACATGCGCGCACACACACACACACAAACACTCACAGAGACACACACATGGTGCCTTATCCAATCCAACCAACTGATGTCTTATCTCATATCTTGTATAATTTTACAAGAACATGACTGTTTGACTGTCCTTACTGATTTCTATTCCATACAATTCTGTTTTAAGCACAAAACAAACGGCCTTTGTTTCTCTAAGTTGCTATAGTGATGGTTTCCATCACATGGTTTTCAAATGTGTCTGGAATCTAAATGGCCCATCCTCTAAATCTGCAGGTTGATTCACGGGGGGCAGCTACTGAATGGTTTAGCCGGCCCCACCATCATGAGTGCCGGCCCCCTGCTCTCCACCACGTGGTTTGCTCCAGACCAGAGGGCAACCGCTACCGCCGTGGCCTCCCTGGTTTGCTACCTGGGCTCGGCCTGCTCCTTCCTGATTGGCCCGCTCCTGGTGCCGGCACCCAACGGGACCGTAAACGCCATTGGCATGGTGTACAGCAGCACCATCTCCACGGACACCAACTTCATCAGAGACAGGATACAGATAGTGCTCTACGCAGGTATGCAGTCCACCTGTGTTCTGGGTCAACGTCCAAAATGGACCAAAGTTAGAGCCAATCATTTTAAAGTATAATCATTTGTAGAGTAGTCCACACCTGCTTCTACCCCAAAGTTTAGTGGAAAGCATTCTGTAGAGGCTGATATTGACTAGGGGTCGACCAATTATCGGCCTGGCCGATTATTAGGGCCGATATTTAGCATTTTTATAATAATCGGTATCGGTCATTTTTTCCACCAATAAGCCGATATTGAAATGGATAAAGAAGGAAACGCGCTATTTTGTCTGTAAAGCGTCTCTCACTCCCTGCATTTACTACTCTGTGGTCAAGAGCATTGTCCCGCCCACTACACCGTCTGATTTGTTAGTTAGCGCGAATGCAGCCAATCAGGATCGAAGACTGAACACAGACAAAGTTTAGGATTCTCACTGAGGCAGACTGGGCTTCAGCTGTAGCCTACGGAGCTATAGTATTGCTGAAGTTGCAGTGAATCACAATCATCTACACTGAAGTTACAAAAACACCACTTTGTAAGCTATTGTCTCTTTGATCCGGATCAATAAGTAAAGCACCCACTTCCTTCATTTAGCGAATTCCCAATTAATGCACGTTACTGATGCTGTTTACTAGTTAGCCCACAAACTCGGGTGCTGCGCGTCGGGAGTTCTCTGCCTCCGCTTCGTTCGTTAATTGTGAATAACGGGACACCTCGGCGGATATAGTACAGACAAGTCCTAAATTATGCGACACAAATTGCATGTTTAAACAGCCTAAGAACTATTTTAAAACTGTTTTGTTAAACTATTTAACCGTAACACTTGCCATCACGCATGCACCTCTTCCTCTCCCTCTCCCTCTCTCGTGCACTCACACACACGATGGCAAAGCATCCTCTTTGTGACAGGTCCCTTAACAAGCACATAGCCCATTGTGTAGGCCTAGTCTATGAAAATAATTGCTATCACTCAGCTCTTGGATTAACATGATACACAGGATTTACACTTGCAAAGTGATGCAAGTTGATAGACAATTGTGTATCAAGAGAAGAAAGAAAAGTTTGCATAATTAAATTATTTTTTATTATATTTTTTTACAGCATATAGCCTTTACTATCTACCCCCCTTTTTGACAACTGACATATCGGTTTTACATATCGGTTATCGGCCTCCTGTTTTGGTAATAATTGATATCGGTATCGGCCCTGAAAAAAACATATTGGTCGTGATCCCTAATATTGACATTAAAGCGTAATATGTACGGTATTTTACAATTTCAAACTTAATTGAGAGCACAATTACAATTAATTGGAGTTTTGAGCAGGACCGTTTGTTGCATTGTTACTGAATGGACT
>NW_027468718.1:31161016-31233516 GCF_046254945.1 Alosa pseudoharengus | reverse complement strand
GGGCAAGGACAGCTGCCACTTTAGCTGATGATGTGGCTGGCCTCGCGAGTTCGCTCCCAAAAAATGTCTCACTTAAAGGAGAACCATAAAAGGCCTCAGACTCTGCTTACGTATGGAATTCTAAATACGCCTCGGTCAGAGGGGTAAAACAAGGTGCGCGGCTATCGATTTCTCCATCGCTGCAAGGTTAATGAATCAGGAGCAGGTGGATGGGACGGTGAGAGGACACTCCATCAACCCGGCTATCGCTTTTTTTTTTTTTTTTTTCTCTTTTATTATTTTTATTCTAAGTCTTTTAGCAAGCTCCCTCAGCATCCTTCCATGGCCATCACTGGACCCTGCTCTGCGGTACGCACTGCCACACTGCAGCATCGGCAGCCCAAGGCAATGGACAGGACAGACCTAGAGGACGTCAAGTGCTTTTATCCTGCTACAGAGAATAGTGCAGAGACAAAAAAGGCTGACCCTGAAATCCTTTCTTTGTAGTAGATCTAGAACTCAACACTTAAGTGCTCCAATTATTAGTTATTTTCACCATTCTGGCAATACGTTTTCTTCCGCCCCATTCTTGAACTTTCCACACATGTCCCTCGGCGAGGCACAATAACAACTTTTGGATGGTAATTGCACAAACAAAATGGAATAATGCAGTCCTTTACTGATAAACATGAATCATCTCCCAGAGATTAGTGCCCCAGCAGTTACAGTGCTGTTTGTTTTGAATTACAATGTGAAACGGAGAGAGAGAAAGAGGCTGCCCTCTAAATTACATATCAGTTCCAGGGATGCAAAGACCATCAGTGGTATGGAATTGAGGTCATATTTCCGATGTGCGCTAAGAACTTTATCAACTTCTCGGTAGTGCCACTTAAAGAGATTGGCTTTGATTGCACCCAATCTGGCAAAGTAACACTACTTCTCAGGTGCCTGCAGTGTGTTGTGCATCTGTCTAGTGGGACAAACTGAAATACAAAACACTATTATTCAGCATTGTTCTAAATTTTAGAAATCCACCTAGGCAAGGTTAAGCATGTTAGGTTAAGACTTTTGAATTGGTCATGCTCATTAAGCTTACCTGCCATTTTCTTCTACTTCAAATGCTACTTATAGAAGGGTTGTTTTAAGTAGACGACAGCAGTTTCATCACAGTCTCTACAATATTAATGGAGTCGAGTCAATTTATCACCATTGCTTCTGAACACCTAGGAATGGAAGACATATCAAGCACCATTTCTTTGTCACTGTCTTCAGTTCCACTACTCTTTTACTCATGGTCACTCTGTTCTTTTCCAGCAACGTCCGGTTCCTGATGATTGCGCTGGCCTATGCTGTTCCTACCGGGGTGATAGCAGGCTGGTCAGGGGTCTTGGACATGATTCTCACGCCGGCCAACATCAGCCAGGTAGGACACTCGTAAATTATATTTTTGGGCGTTTAGTTGCGATAGGATAGTGAGAGACTGACAGGAAGTAAGTGGGAGAGAGACAGATGGGGTGGGATCGGGAAATGACCTGGGGTGGACTCCAACCCAGATCCCTATGGGCACTCGGACCCGATTGGGATATGGGTGCTGTAGCCAGTTGCACTACAACGCGCCATCTACACTTGTGACACTTATGACTCTGTAACATCTGTAAGGTTTTTTCTCTAAAATCTGTAATTTAGAATCTGCAGGAGCTAAATTCTCTCTCGTTCCGTCAAACTCACACAAACCTGTTGTTCACATCATTTCAAGGTTCAGTGAATCCAGAGAATGCAATATTCAGGCAGGATTGTCACCATCAAATGTTTATTTTGTAAACTCGCACAAAAAACCTGACTGGTGGCATTTAAAGAAAAAAGCATCAGTATTCACCAGCCACACATGTCCTGTCTATATTTTACATTAAGGAGTGCCGAAGCATGTTTGATGTGCAATTACCTGAGAATCGGCCCAAATCGAAAACTTCCCTTTCATTTTTCCAGCGCGTATGATTGCTTTAATCACCATCAAGCACGACGCGCAATATGCTATTTCCTCTGCTAAAATTGATGTTGACTCCTAATTAACCCCAAGACACTCTCTCTCTCTCTCTCTCTCTCTCTCTCTCTCTCTCTCTCCTTTCTCTCTCTCTCTCTCTCAGACCTACACACACACACACACAAACACACACACACACACACACACACACACCCGCACCAGCCATTTCCGTCTGCACACACACAAACGCTTGCTAGGGCTTCCACCAAGCCTGAGGGCGAAATCATCGACAACTGCATGTTCCCTGTTCTGGACCCCTCCATTAAAAACTTGATGAGCCCGGGCACCATTTCTTTGAACTCGGTGCCCACAGCGCGGAGGACTTTATTGCGGCGCATTTTGGGCAGAAGCTGTCCGCAGTGTACTTCCTCTTCAGCGTCCATCCTACTCTTTTATAACCAGCGGGGAAAAAAACAAGCTGGGGTTCTGGAGCATTTTTTTTTCATTTGCATGCATGACCCCAACCATTTCTAATGAGAACTTCTTTCAAGGCTGTGCAAAATGAAAAGCCATATCTTTTTTTCTTTTAACAGCTCCTCTCAAATGCAACTGTGTGAGGAGAGTTGACTGATGCGTGGGGGTGGGGGGGGGATGCGGCTGGGGGCAGATTTAAGGTACTGTGCCCAGCTGTGTTGTGCGTGGAAAGCAGGAGGAGGAGGAAGGGGAGGAAGAGGAGGAGGAGGTGAAGATGAGAAATCTGGTCTCGCGCTGCGCGGAGAGAGTTTCTGTCTCGAGGTTATCATCAGACTGGCTTACCTGTGTGAAGGGAATTGCAAAGTGAGAGATGCACAGAACGAGAGAGATGGGGAGCAGCAGGAAGAGAAAGAGAGAGAGAGAGAGAGAGGGGGGAGGAAGAGAGAAATGGAAAGATGGAGACAGTGAGAGGGGAAGAGAAATAGAGACACAGAGAGAGAGAGAGATTGAAACGGAGACGGTGAAAGATCGACAGGGAGGAGAGACGAATGCCCCCGTCGCAGTGGCAGATTCATCCTTCCCCGGCTGTCACAGTCACCTCGGGTGGCTTTATAAATTCTTTATGCTCTCACTCAAGTTTCATTTCCCATGAAGAGTCACTCCTCCAGCGTATCTTTGCAGCTATGCGCCGGGTTTATTCACCACCATCAAAAGATCATCTTCTCAAAGACATTCACAGCCTAAGCCCCCCTAGCAGCGTTCCCAGACTTTGATGGGATCCGTCTATGTGCCATCAGGTGCCCTTTGTAATGTTATGAAGGGGGTAAGTTTGTATTATTGATGAAGGTTTCGGAGAGGTTTAAAATGTTCAGATATGGTATTACGTTTTCCCCTCAATGCCGGTGACGGCGAAACCATAGAGTGGAAAATCAGTGACCGCAGCCTGACATCTCTAGCACATTGTGTTTTTCTTTTTCTAGCGGTACCTTGTCCTCTTGTCAGAAATTCTAAACAGTGCATATATTTCACATGAATCATGCATTCTTCTTCACATTACGGTTTGACATAATGTCATATTGCTGTTTTGTTGAAGACTTGGTTTGGACAACCTGTCTGTCCTTTAAGGTGGCGTAGTCCACCGGGACCATTGTCCATCAAGTCGACACCCGCACAGACAGTGGAACACAAACATCCTGTCCTCTGTGTGGATAGTTGAGCCATCAGCAGCCTGTTATTGCTGCTGGAGTGTCTCTCTCGGCTCTCCCTTCTTCTCTCACCCCCTCTCACACAGACGATCAATGCCGCCACCACAGCACCCGTTTTTCACCCATTTCGCACTGCTACATCACCCCCTTTGCCTCCTTGGCAGCCCGCAGATGAAATGTCAGTTGCCAATCTCAGCCTCCAGCGCAGGATGACCTGGAATGTGGAAGGAGGCCCGGAGGTCCAGCGTGGCCATTATGGGGCTTCACGGAGCGATTGGCAAAACACTGGGTATTCTGTCAGGCTGTGCTTCCGAAGGGGGGGTGGAGGAGGCTGTTACCCAGTGCCGACGTCTTTATGTCAGCCCAGACTGGACACGTCCACTGACCCTGCCGCTGTTCCCGTCTGGCTCGAGGTGGTCAATTTTGGGGTAGGAAATGAAAAAGCGCTCCATGTCACCGTGGCTGTTTTCGTCTTCTTGCTGCTGTCCACTTCCCCAGCCCCTAGGAATCCCAGAGGTCAGCAAGCCACCACAAGCAAACATTAATGAGAAAAAAAAGGCCAGGCTCGTGTGATATGTGGCAAGCGGAGCGACAACAGGGGCTGGTGAATCACAGAAGTGTCCCGTTGGTGCCCCCCACCATTTTGTTATCATTGGTATCGTCCCCAAACCATGGACACATCCATCAGAGAGGTGTCGGCCCTTGACAGGCGGCCCCCGTTGGCGTCAGCTGGCACCCGCTGGCTTCCCTGTCTCCGAGTCCGAGCTGGAAGGGCAGAAGAGAGAGGTGGCGCACGGTGGATTCACAAGAGCGGTGGCACGCCATTACACTGGTACCGCGGTGGTACCAATTAGCATCCGCTAAGAGCGTGTGCGTCCCCTCACCGCGCTAATCAGTCACGTCTAATTGCGCCGCTAATGGAGGACGCCCATTAAGCGGCCGGCGCAGAGCGATGCTGTCGCTGATGAAGGAAAGGGGGCCTGGTGCCCTCGGTAAAGTCACTCCCAAACTCAAGGTGCTCTCAGCACAGAAAATCAGTGTGATGAGCGAGGGCGCGGTGAACGACTGCAAAGGGAGACGTCAGGGTGGTGCCACTGCGCCTTAAAATGGCATTAGGATTTATGGTGGAAAGTTTTCTATTACTTTCTCCGTAGGTTTGCGTGAGCGTAGCTCTGTGAGCTTTGATTTCCCCCCAAAATGATTCCACTTTTATTGGCTGCGGGATTTAAGGAATTATGGGATATAAACACTGTGTCAAATGTGTGCCAAGAACTCCTAGCACATTAGCATACACTAGCCTTTTCCAGCCAAGATTACAGTATTCATGGGTTTCATCAGGTCCCTTTCCACAAGTGTATAAAATCAAGCACCATGATTATGAATGCAGACTGCATGGTGCTTGATTGATACACCTGTGTAAAGGGACCAGATGAAACCCATGAATAGTTGGTAATAAACTTGTCATTATGAGGGAATATTTTAGATTCTTTGGATGTTTGTTTTGCTGTAGTCAGACTATTAAAACTGTATGTATTTTGGTCAATCAATCCAGAGTGTGTTAAGATTAGGAGGGGCCTAGTGTTAATTTTGTCACCTATTTTTAATTTAGTCTTAGTCTTAGTCTTGTGACGAAATGTCCTTTTTAGTCTTTGTCATATTTAGTCATTCAAATATAATTTTTGTTAGTCAAGTTTTAGTCGACTAAAAGTCTCGTCATTTTAGTCTAGTTTTAGTCAAAAGAAAACTAAAGGTATCTTAGTCTTAGTCAGTTTTAGTCAACACATTTTAGTCTTTTTTTATAACAAATTATTTCTGATTACCATTTGAGTCAAATAGTGTTTCACACATCTCAATTTTCCAACAATATTGTGTGTCCACAGGGCTACTCGTCTGTTATAATTACTCATTCTGATTTTTTGTCAGTCAGTATGTTTACATGCACAGGTAAGTCGAGCTACAGTTATAGCTCGGCTGGGATTTGACCATAGACAGTAAAAGATTTGACTGGACCACTGTCATATTCGTAGACCAGTGTTTCTCAAAGTGTGGTCCGGGGATCACTGGTGGTCCGCAAGCTATCCCAAGTGGTCCGCGAGCAGACGTAGTAAAATATAATATAGATGAGTTGTTTGCAATATTGAACCAACTTGTATGTAAAAACAGTTCTGCAACACTGTCTATGTAAGATATGCCAGTTTAAATCATACAGTATGAATCCACACAATAAGCAAAGTGCAAAGACAATAAGCAAGGTGGTTCAGTGAGTAGGCCTATTGTGTAGACTAATTATAGGCTACTGTTGAAGTAGGTCTAATCTTTTTTTTTTTTAGCTAGGGTTAGTTAAGTGGTCCTGAAACTGAAAAAGTTTGAGAAACACTGTCGTAGGCCAAAGTATTAATGTTTTACTCCGCCTCGCTAGATGGCGATATGCGCTCAAACACAACACATTCCCCAAACAGACTCTCCATCTTAGCCATAGCTAACTTGCTAGCGAACTTTCCATATTAGCTTACTTGCTAGCAAACTTTGCATCATCAGTCTAACTAGTTAAATAGTTGACATTACATGATGAACATTTTCGTATGGACATTCTGGGGGATGTTAATTTGTATGAGAGAAGCTTCAACTTCTGGGTATGTAGCATTGTGGCATAAAGCGTAGGTAGTTAGCTCTGGCAGAAATCTCCAGTGTTCTTGTTCCATGTAGTTTCGTGTTGCAGCCACAGGGTTGCAGCAACAGCACGTAGACTAGCCTACAGGAAAGCTGTTGCGTATGAACTCATTCGGAATATTTTGAAAACGTAACAGCTAGATATTCTGTCTTCTCATTTTGTAGACGAAAATGAAGAGAGATTTTATCTTAGTTTTTATTTCATGCAAAACATTTTAGTCTCGTCTTTTTTCGTCAACAATAATGCATCTTAAGATAGTCTTAGTCAGTGTTTCAGGACATTACTGCCGTCTCGTCATCGTCTCGTCTTAGTCATGAAAAAAAAGGTCGTTGACGAACATATTTCCTCTCGTCTCGTCTGACGAAATTAACACTAGAGGGGCCTTCCTTCAGAATAGTAATCAGTGAGGGGATCATTAAGCCACATTTAGGGAAAAGAGTGGCTGCCCTATTCAGAAAACCTCATAGCACATAAAGTGTACAAGTATTTCTCTGTAATTAACACTGGGCTTTAGTTTGACCACCGCTTTGCTTTAGCCAATTAATCAGGGGGTAATTCATTACGAAATTAAGCCTAGAAGAGAAATCCTCCTAGCTATGTGACTGTTTGGTGTCACATACGGTAGGTTTGAATCAACCCTATGCTGGCTGCCAGGCCTATCCATCGGTGGTTCATTCATCTGTGTTGTTGACCCATGGACAATCATGCCAGGCTTTCTTTTATTATCATCATCTTCTTCCTCATTTGACATCAGCTGGAGCCAGGCCAGTGGTCAAATGCCTGCTGGCCATTTATCATCTGTAGTGAGTGAGTCGCTGTGCCGGCCAACAGACAGAGTCTGGGTCCGGAGCACTGAGCCATGGCCTGGTAGCTGTGCTCTGCATGGGAAACGATGATTCACCTCTCTCTCTCTCTCTCTCTATCTCTCTCTCTTTCTCTCTCTCTCTCTCTCATGTCTAACTGATCACAGGTGGACGCAGGCTGGGTCGGTTTCTGGTCCACGGTGGGAGGCTGCGTGTTTGGAGTGGCGATGGCCAGGTGAGCACAATCAAAATTTTACCTACACACACACACACACACACACACACTTGGACAGCAGTTTATTTCAGGATGATTCCTACCAAGTAGATTTGGGTGTCCTTGGGTATATGGAAGAGGGACGGGAAAATCATGACTTTCTGCTTTCCATTCATGTAGCTTTGATTATTCTCTGCCAAGTCAAGTTATTGTTTGAAGTGGCGCTACTGGTGTTATTTTTTGTGTGTGTTTTGTTGTTGGTGATGATTGCGCTGTGTAGCTCCTGATTTTACTTACTCACTCTTGTTTTCTTTTTTTCTTGTTTTTACATCGCAGCTGCATGGTTGATGAAACACATTGATTCATCAGCCGTTGAGTTTTGTGGTGGTCTCATTTTGAAACTTGTGTGTGTGTGTGTGTGTGTGTGTGTGTGTGTGTGGTGTGTGTGTGTGTGTGTGTGTGTGTGTGTGTGTGTGTGTGTGTGTGTGTGTGTGTGTGTGTGTGTGTGTGTGTGTGTGTGTGTGTGTGTGTGTGTGTGTGTGTCTGTGTGTGAGTGTAAAGTAAGGACATTTTGGGGGTGCTCTGACAACACCAGTTTATCCTCTGTATTAAATGTATTCAATAGTGCTTCGCAATTAAACGAGTGGGCCGGTGTGATGCTAATGAAATGGCCTCTCTCTCTCTCCATGATGGATAGACGGTGTGTGCAATGGGCAGCAGCAGGACCTTATTTGTCTTCGGCTGATGGATAAACGCTTATTATTATTAGACCCAATCAGCAGTTCTTCTCAGTGTGGTCCAGGGGGACAGGGCAGTGTTTTTGAAAATGTTGTTAACTGGGGGGGAAAGTAGGGCAATAAAAAAAAAAAAAAAACTCTCCTCTCTAATCAATGAGGGGGTGGCGGGTGATAACGGAGGTTTCTGGAAGGTTAAGTTGGGGTGAAGAAAAGCTTGGTGATCGGTATTGCTTGCTTCATCTGTTTGACTCGAGGAGAGACCTGACCTACGAAGAGCTCTGAGGCTGATTATGCTTTGGCCTAGATTCTGGGAAATATTGATATCAGCAGCATTGATATTGATTGGTATCGGCAGAAACATTGGCTAAACTGTTTCTAGATGATGACCCAAATGCTTTGTCCTTCCCAAAAAAAATCCGTCCCAAACAAACACCAGGTGCTCTGTGATTGAACCCATTGGGCCGTGATGGTGGCGTACTCCATCAAAATTAAACTCTGGCCCAGTGTCCATAACAAGAAAATCAGTCGAAGTATGTTGAGTCTGTAGCCTGTAACCTGGCTGGCTCGATCGCTGGAACTGAGCTAAGTGGAAGTTAGCCTCGCAGCTGCCGAGAGCAGGAAGAAACTAATTGAAGACTGTAGATGCACAGCTGATTGACATCTCCGCACAGCCATGCAGGGGGAATTGGGAGCTTTCCAAAGACACGGGAGGGAGTCGTGGAGAGGAGGAAAGAGAGAGAGAGAGAGAGAGACAGAGAGAGAGATGGAGAAAATGGTGAGGAAACCTACGACAGATGCCCCCGTTGCTGTTGGTGAACAGAGCAGGCCCTGTGCGGCATTGGCAGTCCTTTGCCGAGCGTCGTCTAGCTAATGGGGCCCCACGAGCTTGGGAGCAGAGGGCTGCTCGTCCTCTCTCTCTCTCTCTCTCTCTTTCTTTCTTTCTTTCTTTCTCTCTCTCACACTCTCTTTCTTTCTCTCTCTCTCTCTCTCTCTCTCTCTCTGGGGCCAGCAGTACAGCAGTAATGCCTGATACTAATGCAGGAAGAGCATGTCTCATTACAGCTGCCGTGGGACCAGGAGTAGGAGGAGCACCATGCAGAGGTTCTGCCACCAGAAACCAATGACAATTGCCTGCAAATTAAAATGGCTCTGCATGGTTTCCAGTGATATGGCTTCCTGAGCCAGGCGCAGTTAAAAGTTACTTACTTACCACTGCCTACTTCGGCATTGTTTTTTGCCCTAGATGATGAGTCACTTTTCGTGTTAGACACGCAGCAATTGGCGCACAGTTAAAGTAGGTCCAAACAGTTTCAACTGACACAGCTGTACTGTGTGCAACTTTAAAAGGGACAAAATGGCTACTATTGCATGACTTTCCTGTGTGTGTTTTTATAATTCACAATTTCTTTACAAGCCGCAATCAGTTGAAATGGTTATATTTTTTCAGCTGAGGCCACTATGCTTTTTCAAGAAGTGCATACGGGCAGAAGTTTCTACCACCTCCTTTTTATCCTTCCCTTTTTTAACCACCGATGAGTCACATCATCACGCTGGCCAATTAGAGTTCATTTCCTGCAAGGCATGACAGCTGTCACGAACACCTGACAAACAGGCTGGCGGCCCTCGCCCGTTGCACAACCACAGAGACACTGGGGACTGGCCGCCACGATCCCACATCAGACATTAAGGCTTCCGTCGTCAGGACCCCAGGATTAATCGTAAACTCAAACACAGTCGCCCATCTCCGTAATTACCATTAGAGACCAAATGAATGATCTCTCTCTCCCTCTCGCTCACTGATCGGCCCTGTCTAAAGCAATGGCCTCGTGCCTAATTGTTTTGGCAACACTGGTTGTTGCTTGCGGGGGAATAATAAATTTGCCATTCCCTTGATCGTTAGTCTCTAAATATCCACGCAGATGCACAGATATGTTTTGACTCGAAAGTTAAGCCGACATCAAAAGCAATCCTCTACTTTGGATATGGCTTTATGACTCCGCGAACGGAATTATTTTCTGGAGGACAATTAAGAGACACTTTTATTCATTGTGAATTCATAGAAAGGCACGGATAATTAATACATATGGCGTGGATAGAGAGCTAATTATCTAGCACACTGTCGTCTTTTTAAAGGTGTAAATTAATTCTTGTCAGTGCAGGTCAAAGCACAGAGACAATATATTATAACAGAGGAGGCCTCAAGCTCTGTGCAAGAAGGTAGATTTTAATTGATTTAATCAACCTTTTGAGGATTATGAGAGGGTGTGTGTGTGCGTGTGTGTGTGTGTGTGTGTGTGTGTGTGTGTGTGTATAATAGAGATAGAAACTGATTTACCATATATGAATGTCTGTGAACAGAAATACTATGAGTGAGAGAGAGAGAGAGAGAGATCATTGTATTAGAGGTGTTTGATTTTTCTGAAATTTCTGAAAGGTCCCTCAGGAAATGGCACAATGAGAAGTACATTTTGGAAGTTCCAGCAAACATTATGAAATATAAATCCAGTTAAACCAGACCTGAGCAACTTGCAAATGAAGATGACCTAATTCCCAATTCTCAGTTCCCTAATGTGCTGGACTGGACTGGACTGGACTGGACTGGATTTGCGTGTCTAGACATCCGGTATCTCTCTCATTCTGTGGACCTTACAATTACTACAGACACCTCAGCGGAGGTGGTTGTCTGACACTGTCAAATAAATAACTTAGAACCTTAAAAAAAAAAATCTTTGGAACTTTTATTTTAGCTCGTCTTTTTCCTTCCTCCTAACTATCCAAAAATGACCCCCCCCCCCATCAATAATTCCAACGTGGTCTCATTGCTTTTCATGAAATATCATTATAAAATCTCCAGAGGGAACGTTTTTACAGTATGACCAATGACATAAAGTTAAATCGTGAAATCCGAAAATCGTGTGTTTAAAAAAGTATCCTTATAAAAGGCACTCACCATATCCAGATAAAGTCCCTTTGTTCCTCGTCTGTCATTGTCAGATAGGGCAGTTTGGTAATGAAAGGAGTGAGAAGAGAGAAGCGCATCCTATTCAGACAGCAGTGTTTACGCGAGACCGACTGAATAGCAATGAAGTACACACTCGAGCATCCCTTTTTATGCTGCAACAGATATTCATACTCAATCAAACTTCAGGCCCGACTTCAATCTAGACTCTCTCGGACTGGAGGGCAATTTGGAAAAAGCAACAGCCTCTACAAATTCATTCCTTATTAAACCATCCGTTATTCGAGACATTTGTGGATGTGGCAGTTTATTTGGCCATTAAGATCTAGAAACTCTATTATAGCATAACAAGAGATGTTTGAAAGTGTTTCAACAACGTCCCGCAGGGAGGGCTTGTGTAGTAGGCAACACTCAATTTGTGTTTTTTTTTCCACTACAGACTCGTAAAGCTGTTTCATTGCTTGAATTGCCTGGTAATCGACTGAATCTGATTCCAGATCAGAAAGCGCTAAGGAGGCTGTTTTTTTTTTTTATATTTGTTTGTTTTTCGCTCTGCTCAGGTTTGCTGACTCTATTCGGGGGATGTTGAAGCTGATCCTGGTGTTGATGCTGGCCGGTGCCTCGCTCTCCGCCACCTGGTTTACGCTCACCTGCCTGACCCGCCTCACCCACCTGCCCTCCACCAAAGGTAGGCACACACACACACACGCACACACACACACACACACACACACACACACACACACACACACACACACACACACACACACACACACACGAGCCAGTCAGGTCAAGGGCCAAACCCCCCCAGGCTGCATCTGCTCCTAGCAACCACCAGTCAAAAGAGACAATTCGCCTCCAGCACCTGCACCTGCCCACCAACTTTTTGAGGCTCTCAGAAGCTGGTTGCTTCATCGCATCTGCAAAGGAAATTGTGTAGACTGCTGCAAGATGGATCTGTCGAGCTTGGAAGTGGGAGTCGGGTGGGGGCGGGTTGCCACCGAGGCTTAGTCACACGTCTCTCATTAAAAGGCTGTCAGTGCAAGTGCAGCTGTGTTTGTCTGGCTCCATCGCAGGAGCCGTAATAGCGGGTGGGTTTTGCGTTTGGGGGAAGAGACTGCAAAAGGAAGGAGCAAAAAAAATAAATAAAAAAAACTAGCTCAAGCTGGAAGCGGAGGACATCATTAGGTCCAGATCAGTGAAGGGAAAAGGAGGCGTCTCGAACGCACCCCGGGCACACAAGTGTGCTCCGAACACCAACATATGCCCAGCTTTGATTTGCCAGCTTCACAGCGGCCATCCATTATCCTCGTCCCCGTGCTGCAGCACCTGCCTTTTGTCTCTGCACACGCGGCGATGGTGGCAGATTGATGCCAGGGAATAGTGGCAGGGGTGCGTCCCGTCCACCTGGCAGTGCCAACCGGCGCCCAGCGTGTCCCACCAAGATCGCATGTACATTTTGTACCGGGATGCGCTGTAAGCCGCGCTGTTTGGATCATGGCGCAGATGTGTTTTCTCTGTGTGGTTACTGGCTGATTGACTGGCGAATTTAATTGCCCAGGGTGAAATCGTCTCTATGCTCGCATCTAGCTGTTTTGCAGTTCTTGAGGCAAGGTCACACCATTTTGCATGTTGCTAAATGTTAATTTCCCCTCTCATCATGTTGTGTGTCTGTGTCTGTGTCTGTGTCTGTGTCTGTGTGTGTGTGTGTGTGTGTGTGTGTGTGTGGTTTGGACCTGTAGCCACGCTCTACACCTCCTGCATCCTGCTTGGCGTCTTCATCAACAGCAGCGTGCCCATCTTCTTCGAGCTCTTCATCGAGACGGTCTACCCAGTCCCCGAGGGCATCACCTGCGGAGTGGTCACTTTCCTTGGCAACCTCTGCACAGGCCTCCTTCTCTTCTTCCTCACTTTCTACATCACAGGTACATACATTCGTTCTTCTCCTCCCCTCCCCTCCTCTCTCCTCTTCTCTTCTCCTCCTCTCCTCCCTCCCTCTTTCCCCTCTCCTCTCCTCCCCTCTCCTCTCTTCTCCTCTCTTTTCCTCTCCTCTCCTCTCCTCCCCTCTCCTCTCTTCTCCTCTCTTCTCCTCTCCTCTCCTCCCCTCTTTTTTTCTCCTCTCCTCCGTTCCTCTCCTCCCCTCCCTTCTCCTGTCCTCTTCTCCTCTCCTCCCTCTCCTCTCTTCTCCTCTCCTCTCTTCTCCTCTCCTCTCCTCTCCCCCCCCCTCTTCTCCTCTCCTCTCCTCTCCTTTCCTGTCCTCTCCTCCCCTCTCTTCTCATCTCCTCCCTCTCCTCTCTTCTCCTCCCCTCTCTTCTCTTCTCCTCTCCTCTCTTTGTCTATATGTTCCCTCTCATTCCTCCAAAACTGGAACACTACCTTAGGCTGAAACCTTTTTAGCTGCACAAGTTCCAGTCATCTCTCTGTTTGAGCAAACCCAAGCTGTGTGATATATTAGCGCTGTCCCTGTTGGCTAGCAGATATTGAAGGGAGCGCCTTTTTGTTTTTGTTTTTATGTTTAGCACTGAACTCGACAGTGCTCCTACTCATTTTATTGGTTTTTGCGCCTGCCCCCTACCCACACAATCACATGCACCTACACACACACAAACCCACACATTCACACACAAAACTAGGTAGATTCCATTCTCTTTGCTCACCCAGGCTCCTAAGCAAATAAAAGATTTTCTCTCATCTATTTTTCTTTTTCTGGGGTGTGTGTGTGTTTGGGGTTGGGAAGGGATTGGTCGAACAGAAATAGCGGGTGCGATGGGGAACCCAGCCGAGCCTGAACCAGCAGTAGAGCAGCGTGTATCGGTGCATGTGCATGCAACCTGCAGCGCTCGCCTGAGCCGAGCGCTGATTAACCCCCCCCCCACAGCATAAGGTTATACGCGTCACAGAACCAATCAATATCAACAGTGAATAATGTGCTCTGGGAACACTGACAAAATCCCCCATCCCATCCCTGTCCTCCTAAACCCTAACGTACTGTACCGTACCATACCTGCTCTCTATGCAGCCAGCCTCCCTCTTTAAATATGCACCTTGCTCCACCACACTCTCCTGATTCATTTGCAGGGTATGTTAGCATGTGTGTGAGTTTGTGTGTGTGTTTGTGTGTTTTTTTTTTTTTTTGGGGGGGGGGGGGGGGTTATTCTCTCTGATGCCCAACAGTGTGACGGCGTCTTGTTATCCGAACCCAGATGGTTTGGGTCGGTGCCGGATCCTCTGCACAGCCACAGGTGCCATGCTCCTGCCCCGAGCACAAGCCCCCCAGAGGCCCGCCGGAGCGCGCCGGGGTGGGGTGGTGTAGGGTTGAGTGGTGTGTCGATGCTGGTGGGAGGAGAGCGAGCAAGAGAAGGGAGGAGGTGGTGTTGACAGAGGACAGGTGCTCATTCATATGCATTAGTTGTGTGTGTGTGTGTGGGGGGGGGGGGGGTTAGGTGAATTTGTGTTTTTGTGTGTGTGTGTGTGTGTGTGTGTGCGGCTGGTTGTAATCGGCGGGAAGCAGTCGTGAGTCATGATAAATGACACTGCAGCGGAGACAGAGCCAGACTCCATCATCCCTCCTCCTCAGATGAAGATATCTGTCCTGTGGAGAAAAAAACCTCAGGCTTCTATTACTCTTATTCTCTCTCTCTGTCTCTCCTCTCTCCTTCACTTTCTTACTCTCTTTCTCTCACTCTCTCTCCCTCTCATTCTTTTCTCTCCCTCCTTCTCCCTCTCCTTTAGAAAGCTCTCTCTCTTTCTCTCTCTCTCTCTCTGTTATCTTCCTACTGTAACTTTTGGACTGACAGCCCTGGTATATTCTCTATGCCAGAGGAACAGCGGGGGTGCTGGAGGCTGTGCTGATATGTTAAGACAGACTGGCTCCAGCCTCTTGCCCCCCCTCCCCCCCCCCCACACCCTGCACCACCTTACCCACCACCCCCCAGGAGGCGATTGGGGGACAGGATAGGATAAGTTAAGCCTGGCTCAGCTCTCGCAGCATCTCATCTACTTATCAGCAGCAAATCTCACACAGTGGCAGCCCGCAGCACCACCCCCCAACCCTGTCTGTGGGGGCCGGAGTAGACCGCAGGAATAGAGGAACACAGTTGGAGGGAGCTCTGAATGCAGTCGCCCTGTGCTGTGTCAGTGATAAGTGTGTGTGTGGGTGTGTGGGTGTAAGGGGTCTTAGGGTGAGACAAATTCACTTGAGGGCAACATAATCAGATCATCAGACCACTTTGTTTTTGTTGGTGAGAGATCGTGTAGGTAGGCTTTGGTTTGGATGGTGTGTGTGTGTGTGCATGTGTGTGTGTGTGTGTGTGTGTGTGTGTGTGTGTGTGTGTGTGTGTGTGTGTGTGTGTGTGTGTGTGCATGTTGGTGTGTGTGTGTGTGTGCGTGTGTGTGTTTGTGTGTGTGTGCATGTGTGCGTGCGTGTGTTCTCATGTCTGTCCCACGAGTTTACCTGTGTTGAAGACCGACAGCTGAATCTGATAGAGATGCAGGCTGATGGATTTCTGCTTGTTTCATCAGATCGGCCTCTTAGTTGTGTCTAGCTATGCACGCACACATACACACACAAACACACACATACACACACAAACACACACTTCCCTCATGTCCTTAGCACTACCAAAAACCTACTCCAGTAAGAAGACAAATTGAACATTATTTCTGGTCAACAGGCTGCAGTACTGTGGTATGTGTTTGAGACAACACAGGTGTGTGTTGGAACATAGTCCAGGTCAACACGTTGATTTCATTCGTATCGTATTTTGCAGTGTAGTGTTAATTTCGTCAGACGAGACGAGAGGAAATATGTTCGTCAACGACCTTTTTTTTTATGACTAAGACGAGGCGATGACGAGACGGCAGTAATGTCCTGAAACACTGACTAAGACTATCTTAAGATGCATTATTGTTGACGAAAAAAGACGAGACTAAAATGTTTTGCATGAAATAAAAACTAAGATAAAATCTCTCTTCATTTTCGTCTACAAAATGAGAAGACAGAATATCTAGCTGTTACGTTTTCAAAATATTCCGAATGAGTTCATACGCAACAGCTTTCCTGTAGGCTAGTCTACGTGCTGTTGCTGCAACCCTGTGGCTGCAACACGAAACTACATGGAACAAGAACACTGGAGATTTCTGCCAGAGCTAACTACCTACGCTTTATGCCACAATGCTACATACCCAGAAGTTGAAGCTTCTCTCATACAAATGAACATCCCCCAGAATGTCCATACGAAAATGTTCATCATGTAATGTCAACTATTTAACTAGTTAGACTGATGATGCAAAGTTTGCTAGCAAGTAAGCTAATATGGAAAGTTCGCTAGCAAGTTAGCTATGACTAAGATGGAGAGTCTGTTTGGGGAATGTGTTGTGTTTGAGCGCATATCGCCATCTAGCGAGGCGGAGTAAAACATTAATACTTTGGCCTACGACAGTGTTTCTCAAACTTTTTCAGTTTCAGGACCACTTAACTAACCCTAGCTAAAAAAAAAAAAGATTAGACCTACTTCAACAGTAGCCTATAATTAGTCTACACAATAGGCCTACTCACTGAACCACCTTGCTTATTGTCTTTGCACTTTGCTTATTGTGTGGATTCATACTGTATGATTTAAACTGGCATATCTTACATAGACAGTGTTGCAGAACTGTTTTTACATACAAGTTGGTTCAATATTGCAAACAACTCATCTATATTATATTTTACTACGTCTGCTCACGGACCACTTGGGATAGCTTGCGGACCACCAGTGATCCCCGGACCACACTTTGAGAAACACTGGTCTACGAATATGACCAGTCAAATCTTTTACTGTCTATGGTCAAATCCCAGCCGAGCTATAACTGTAGCTCGACTTACCTGTGCATGTAAACATACTGACTGACAAAAAATCAGAATGAGTAATTATAACAGACGAGTAGCCCTGTGGACACACAATATTGTTGGAAAATTGAGATGTGTGAAACACTATTTGACTCAAATGGTAATCAGAAATAATTTGTTATAAAAAAAGACTAAAATGTGTTGACTAAAACTGACTAAGACTAAGATACCTTTAGTTTTCTTTTGACTAAAACTAGACTAAAATGACGAGACTTTTAGTCGACTAAAACTTGACTAACAAAAATTATATTTGAATGACTAAATATGACAAAGACTAAAAAGGACATTTCGTCACAAGACTAAGACTAAGACTAAATTAAAAATAGGTGACAAAATTAACACTATTGCAGTGGGACTACAAAAGCATATTTTGGAGCAATAGGTACAGCACTGCAGTTGGAAAATAACAATGCTGTTTTCATTTTTATTTTTTTATTTCAATAAAAATGCATCACAGCAATAAATGTTTTATTGTCCATTCTCCAGGGAAATGTTAGAACTTTATTAGGGATTTCCGAAACATAGAGAATTAATTGCATTTGGCATGAAACATCACTCTGGTCATACTCATACACTCACGTTTTATTGACCATTCATCACCATCTCAAAACCAGCGATTGAGACGTAAATAATTACTTGTTAATTACTATATGGCCGGGTCTCTTTTTCATACAAAAGACCATCATGTTTTTTTGCAAGTTGGTTGCAATCTGTTTCAAATTCTCCTCTCTTATCAATAGGTTGCCTATTCCCCTTTCTGTAAAAGAATTGAAAGAACAGTTGTAAATGATCACTTGATCATGTTTGGATTGGCTTAGAAAGATGGTCTGTTTCAGTTTCGCAGTCTCTCGGCGTATTCATCTGTTTCACTCCCAAGACCTGAGACTGCTATTAACATTCCCTTTGGTCGCTGATATGAATCCCCCCGCCCATAGCCCGCCACCCACTAGACGACACGCAGATTATGAACGAGAACTGTGGCGGGGCCAGCCCCACTGTCGCTTTTCCACCGGCGGTGATTTCTCCTTGTGCGGCGGTGTTGCTGTGATTTAGCGCGCGAGGGTGGGCGGAATGCAAAGCAGCGGCAGCCGCCACCGCCACAACCCCAAACGAGCCCCGACCACTTTGTGTCTCCATCAAAGAGCCACCGCTCGCTCGCTCTACAGGTCTGTGCTCTGCCCGTGGTTTTTATGTGCCGCCGACAGGTCAGAAAGTCTTACTGAAAAAAAAAAAATCCTCTTCCCCCCCCACTTATTTTTCTGTCTCCTTTAAAGACGTTGTCTGCTTTCTTATACACATTGCTGCTTTTATTGTTTCTTTGCGTCACATGACTCCTAGTTACCCCCATACAAATAGCTATTTTCAAAAATGGCACTTAAAATTAATGTCACTCGTTGGCCATGTGTTTAGTGGTACAATAACACTTTATATGAATAAAAATGTAATTTGCATGAAATGGCTCTATATGGTTTTGTGATTTTTTTTATTTTTTTTAAAAGCAACAAATGATGACAGTACGTCAGACCTAATGAAACCCTACGGCCGCAACCCTCTCTGTGATGGACGTTTTATTTGTGTGCCATGATGTTCTTGCATGCAGAGATAATTGGACCTGCTAACTTTCAGCCAGTCATCATAGTGAAAAGTGGAGCACAGACATTAAACTACCCCCCTCCCAACACACACACGCACACACACAAACAAAAAAAAAGGCTGTCTCTCTGCGCGGTGAATCGGCCACAATTAAGAGTAATTGCAGCAATAAAAGCCGGCGGACATGTCTGAGACGCCTTGGCTTTTAACATACACAAATAAACCCCCAGAATGGCCCAACGGACTGTGAAGGCAGGAGCTGCTGGTGTTTGAGTGACAGGAAGCACATCATCTCCACAGCCTCCTTTACACTTCTGCAGCTGCCATGCCCCAGCACAGCATGCCAAACCATCACAGTGGCGAGACACTTTTTTTTATTTTTATAGTGTCCATTTCATGGCATTCCCTCCAACGAGATGTAGAAGAGCAATATTCAAGGAGAGGAAGATGAGAACAGAGAGAAAACATATGAGAGAGAGAGAGAATTAGCAGTGTTTTACCTGGAAAAAATACCAGTATTAGTCATGGTCAGAGTAGAGACTTAAAGAGGCAAACTCTTGAAACTTTTAACCACTTCGTGGGAGTCATCCAAAATGGCCTCTTGTTTCCTCCCCCCTGCAACAAATAACACCGAGCTACCAAGACCGCCAGCTGTGCCCTTGGCGCCTCCAACCGTGTGAGCAAGCAGTCCGCTCCCATTAGCATTCATTGGGCGTGCTGCTAACCCAGGCCGCTAGCACCTTTAGCTGGGCTGTGCGCTCTGCCCTCCGCTACCTGTTCCCGGCGCCTCCCTCCTAAATTGATGCGAGCAGTGGTTCGGCGTGAGGCGGCGAAGCGCGGGGCCAGATAAACACAACTCTATTAACCTGACGGAACCGCCGCCTTCACCTGCAGCGCGAGCCAGTGAGGGCCTGATTAATGAGACCGATGTGTGTGCGTGTGTGCATGTCTGCGAACTGGCGGTAGACACAGCATCCCTTTTCGCCTCCTCACACTCTATCTCTTTCGCCTTCCTCTCACTCTTTGTTCGTCTTCATTATGTTTGCTTTTGTTTGTTTGTTTGTGTTTTCTGTTTTGGTTCTCGATTCAAAGGCACCCCGAGTGCTCCTAAGAAGTGTCAGTGTCTCTCTGGACAAATGGGCAGTAATGTGGTTGGCTTTAAGATGAGCACGCAGTGTCACCTTACCTGCCTACCTTTCAAAGTGCATTCAAAGATCCAGCCAAGAAAACTTTGAAAGTTGCCCCAAATTGAGCCTCACAGTTCCCTCGTCTCCCCACTTCTTATTGTGTTTACAGCATATTCTGTGTATTTGTCCTATTTGGACCTGCCATGCTCCCTGTTTTGATTGCTGCGCTGGCCCTCCCAGAATGCAGCAATGACCTAGCATGCATTGCTTCCAGCTTTCCATCGATCCATCTCCCTGCATGGGGCTCGCTGGGCCATTGATCAAGCCCCGCTATCTTAGTCCAGACATCGCTAGACCTGCACACCGGCCCTATTCTGAATTAAGATGAACTGGCTGGCAGTGTCTCGGGGGGGGGGGGTCTTGTTGTTTGACCTGCTTATTTCCCTTCTATATATATAACTGGCAACCATGTGTGGTCTATAGGGGCACCTCTGGACTGTTGGCTGGGTTTCAATTTAACTGTATAATGCACATGTTGAGTTAGAAGTCTGGAAAGCCTTGACATTTGTATAAAATGTTCTAATGTGAATAGAAGATCGAATCACTAGAGGGAAGTGGATTAAGTCCCAAGTCACATGAGGTAATGCATATGCACTCACGCATGTTGCCGTTTTTATTAGGAATTTCTGTTTGTAAACACACACAGACTCACCGAATTTTCACAGATGTGTGTGAACACGCAAATGATTTTGGATGTGATGGGTTGAAACTCTCATAACACTTTCCATGACTGGCATTTATGTTTTGTATGTTTTATTTTGTGCTTGTCCTGTCTATTGCTAATGAAATAGATAGATAGATGCTTTAGTAACCATGTCATCGCCAGTGGAAGGGAAGATTCGTGCAAACACTGTCAGCATTCGGCCCAGATTCTCACACCAGCCTGTAGGATTGTCGAACAACGGTGGTGTTGCGTGTTCTCAGACCTGAGGCTGTAGGTACAGCAGTTCTTAGTGCTTGTCCGCAGAACAGCGAGGTGTAGTTGCTTAGTGCAGTACAAATGGAATCTGTGATAAATGTGGTGGCTTTCTTTTTCACAGGCAACTGTAACTGGGTGGATTATGTTGAGTTGTTTTGGAAGTCTGGGAAGGTTTTCGCTGACTGTTGAAATGAGCACTGAGGCCTGAAGTTATAATGTCAAAACAGACCCTGGTTTCGCTCAGCTGAGGAGTTTCTCTGCCAAAATTCTGGCTCCTCAGCTCTTGCAAAAGAGATTTATTCTCAACATGACTGCCCTGCACAAAGAAAAATTATAATACAAAACAACAAATTGAGTTGTTTTGTTTTGTTTTTACATTTGCCATTTTTATGACCGCTCACGTCTCTCCCCACACATTAGACTGCTGCACTCTTCAGAGATTTCTGTTTTTTAGCAGAAATCTCTAAATGAACACTCTACCTCCACATGCTTGCTTTCCCTGTTATGTGCTGCTATCAAACCTAAACCCAACTGTGTCTGAATTACATTGTTGTATTTTTTCTTTTTCTTTCTTTCTTATCACAGATACATCTTGGTTGAACTGGTGTCTGACGGGCTCCTGTGTCTTCAGTCTCATCCTAATCCTCATGTTCCGAGAATCATACGACCGCCTCTACCTGGACGTCTTTGTGTCCGTCTGAACTCCTCGCCGACCGTTTTCAGAAAAGGGAGTACCGGCAGCCTTTTATTTAAAGAGAACCAGGAAGGAACGGAATTACGGTTTTTGCACCGAATTGCACAAAAAGGAAACTGAAACAGTAACTGTTAGAGCAGCGAGACAAGTGCTGCGTCTGTCCTCTGTTTTTATGGACTTCAATATTGTAAGAGGACATGCTGTTGATGTTGTCGTTGTTGTTGTCGTACAAGTTTCTAACAACATTGACAGTTGCTTTCGTGATATTGATTGGGATCAATAGAGAGAAAAAAGAAAATGACATGTCCTAGTGTCAACTAGCGTAGTCAATGTTTCTTACCCACACCAAGTTGTTTTTCTCTCTTGGTCTTGCTATCGTTTTTATAATTATTAACATTATTGTTTTATATATATACACATTGTCTGAAGGTGATGACAATATCACCACTATTTTGGGCATGAGGGATTTTTGTTGTTTACAAGGTTCAAGTGGGTTAGGAGGAGGGTGGAATAGTTTTTTTCTTTTTTTAGACATAATTGACAAGTAGAAGCACTCAGCACTGATAAACCACACACACTCTAAATCTTCCCAGAGGGTGGTGGCGCGCCCCAGCAAAAAGGAGCGCTCAGTGGTTTTAAAGTCACTCATAACCCCCACTTTTGAGGAGCGTAGCTGGGGCAGAGGTGTACTGCTGGAGTGGGGAGGGGGGCAGAGCTTGCAATGCCCTGTGATCGGAGCCCTTTATTAAGAGTTCCGGTTCCACATCTCCCTCTCCACCCTACAGACCTATTATGCAAATGGCCGTTAGCAGTCCCTTCCCACTCGCCAGCTTTCTGTTCTTATGGAATAGAAGTTGATTGGCTATTGCAGTTTTATTTTTTTTTATTTTTTTGTAAAGCTAGTTCAAATTGGACATGGGTTGCTTTGCAGTGTTACAGTGGCAAAACTGACAGCCTTCTAGCAGCCTTCTTATTCAATATTTTTATTCACTGGGTGTAAAGTGATTCGCTTAGTAGCGAGTTAGCATTTAGCAGTTGTGCCATTTCCACACGAGGGCCCAGGTACTGGTGCCCTATCATGCACAGGGATGGGGCTGTTATGACATTTCAGATGGCAGTCATTGTCACCCATCCTGTTCTCAACGAAGCCTAACCTCACTTGTGCTGAGCATGTTTTAAACATTTTTGTTTGTTTGTTTGTTTGTTTTTTAAACTCGGTTTTGATACAGTTGTTGTACTTGTTCATACTGATGTTTATTTATACAAGGGATTAAAACACTAATTTTGTCAAAATAACGCTGTGGATAACAAAGACTGTTAAACACATAATCACATCATGAGAACTGTAACTCTAACTTAGTCCACTTAAACACGAAGAGCTCCTGCACTAGTCGCACAGGTAACCTGTTGCAACTGCAGTGCACAGAGTTCACCAACAGGGAGCGCTGTGTCAAGCAAAGCTCTTCTCAACAGTGACTGCAGCATCCCTAACCATGCCACGTCAGACAATTGATTAACCATGAATCCTCTTTTTTTCCTTATTTTTTTTTTCTTTCATTAGGGGACTCTTAAGGAGATCCCCCAGCAAGCTGTGACCTCGATTCAGTAGTAAAGACTAGTGCAGAGACTTTTACAGACTTGGACCCACAACCAATGTATGGAGTGTATAGGCTTTTGAAAATACACTCCCCAGTGTTCTCAACCTAGTACTCAATAGTGACAACCCCCTCTCCCACACACACACACATACTGTCACACACACACACACACACACACACAGATCCCTGCCTAACTCCACAGGCTCCCGGCATTTGGGATTTGCACTCCTTTGAGGCCTGAGAGGATGTGTTTGGGGGGGGATGAGCCGAGGCCAAAGCCTAATGAAATGTGTAATTCGGTGAGGGTCTCTCCTGGCTCCGGCCCAGTGCTCCTGATTAAAGCCCAGGGCTTCAAAGAGAAAGAGAGAGAGAGCCCCCCACACCGCCTGCCCAGCAGAGGGGACCTGAGCTGGGCAAAGCCCCCCCCCACACCCCCCAACCGCTGGATGGCCGAGGAGGGTCTTCTGGGAGATCAGCCGCTCCACACGGACTCTGTGACCTGTTTTTACCCCTACTTTAAAGTGGGCTTAGTGTAGAGGTGTGATTATTTTAAAAGTGATTTAATGGTGGTTGTGCCCCCTTTCCTCCGCCATATTGTGCTGTGCTACATTGGACAGAGTGAAGAGGTTTCACAAATGCCCATGCAAAACAATTCCACTTTGTTTGAAAAGAAACGGTGGCGTCTCTTTTACCTGGTGAAAATATTGCCTTAATTAACAGTGACTGTGCATTTTGTTCTTTTCCTCCTGCCCATTATCTCTCTCCTCTCTCTTTCTCTCTCTCTCTTTCACACTGTGAAAAGGCCGTCAACCCCATGCAGTTTCAGGGCCATGAGATGTCCCCAGTCCTCACTGTTGTGTACTCTCTTGTAATATAAAGCAGGGGGTCGTGCCGTGCTTGGGTTGTCCTTGTCCATGCCCTTTGTGCAAGATGTATGTCGATGATTTTTCTGCACCTTATTAAAACGACTTCTTTTTTCCAGAAATAATGTCAGCCTCGCTTTGTTTTTCTGAAAGGGGCTACAAAATGCCTCAAGACTTCTTGAACATGTGCAGAGATGTCTGTGTTTTTACACTTTTACATCAACACACTCTGCAGGCAAATGGGAGAGATTCGTGCAAGCCTCCATTCCTTCAGTTAGCATAAAAATATCCCCACTCCCAGCACGCAGTCTTTCTGCTTACAAACACACTCATCATCGCACACCCACTTACACACAAACGGATAGGTACACCCACACACGCATCTCCCATGACAGAAACAAATCATGACCTTCCACTCAAATGAGCTCATGTGTTTGAGCTAGCAAGCACGCCATATCCCCCTCATTGCAAAACACATACACGCACACAGCCAGCCCCCCTCCCTTAGCTTAGAATGAGGTCACAGAGAGAGCTGTAGAGTTGAGTAGGGCCCTGGTTCTTCATCTGTGTGTGTGTGTACTGTAATCCTACTTCAGCCCAGGCTCTTTAGTCTTCCTCACTCCTCATTCACAAAGGGCACCACTGGCCTGGCTTGACTGCTTGTCTCTCTTCCTGCCCGGAAATGTACAACATGTGCTTGAGGTGTCAACTCAATGCAGCTGCAGATCTGAACGTTAACCTGCAGGCAGATACCGAGGATGGCCACACTTTCAAAGGCATCCTCCCTGTTCATCTTACTCTGAACCAAACTATCTGCGTGTTGGCTTGGGAACTAGACAAATTCCTCATTGGTAGGCTACACTATACAATACAATACAAATGGTGGTAGTACTAGTACACTATTTTTCCTGTATCAAAAAGATTGATGTGTTGCAAAAAGATGCCTCTTAGGTGAAGAAAGCAAGATCTATAGTGAGAAAGGAGTTCCTACTGTCCTTCACCTTGTCGAACTGTCAAGGCTTGAAAGGCAGCCTCGCTGGTCTGAGGTCGAACAAGCTTGGTCAACATTTTAAAATGCTAGCCTACTGTTCAGGTAGGTTAGTTGGATGCAAGTGGTGGGAGCTATAGGCCTACACTGTTGGGGAAGTAATAATCCATTCTATTACACAAAATGTTCGGTTCAGACAATAGGAGGCTCTACCCTTTAATTGCAAATGTGTCGGAACACTCTCCCGCCCATGCCCTTGTGTCATCCCTCTTGTGTTCAGCAATCTTCCCTCCTGACAAGACGTGACAAGGCGACTCGACTGTTAAACAGCAACCAGCAACCTGTACCGAAGACAAATGGTCTCGCCGCCTCCTTGAACGCCTCATTAAGCTCAGATGCTTTAGCTTTGTCTGTCACTCATTTTCTAAATATTAGATGAGATAGGAGTCGCGAGCGTTCGACAGCTGTTCGTTCATTAGGAGGTGCATCAGCGTTTGACTTTGAGGAATGCACTGACACGCGCCATCATCCCCAGAGAATCCTTCACACAACAGTCGCGTAAATAAATCGCTGACAAATTGTAAATAAAAGCGCAAGATGGCCAGCAGCAGACGGAGTGGCTTTTGTGTGACAGAGGTAAACAATTCCTGTTGAGATATTAGAAGGTATTTTCTTGTGGGTGGCCATTTCTAAATCTGACTGACAAGGGCTGAACACACAAACTTTAAACTTGCTCGCCAGGAGAAACTGCAAATGTTTTTCTTTATTGCGGACAGGCGATGCTACTGCTGTACAGCCGGACCATCCATCAGTGGACTGGCCACACCTGGAGATTCTGCGGCCATACCCCTGCTCTGCCGTCTTGGCACATTACTTATACAGTCTGCCCTCAACAGATGGGATTAGATCAATTCTGTTTTTATATTTTGCTTAGTTGAGACTTTGTAAGAAAGCTGGAGAAAAATGCCTGCACACTGGGGGGAAAATAGTAGGATTTAGACTGAGGGAAAATGAAGCGTGCAGAATCAGGCTGAGGTAGGCTCTCAGTTGTGCCTCTCTAATGTATAGGAGGGAGATGTGGCCGCTAACCAAAGCAGCATGTCTTACCAGACTTCAAGCAATTATGAGGGCCAGGCAAGCGGAAATGCTCTGGCAGCTGACAAGGGGGATGGAGGTCCTTTGATCGCATATGCAGGCATCTCCTTTAAATCACTGCACACCTCTGGCCAAGGCATCACCTCTCTCACTCTCTCTCTCCCCCCCCCCTGCATGCAAAGACCAGAGCCCCTTTTGAAAGCGGCCAGCCATAACCAGTCTCACAAGATGTGTTCCTAGAGAAGGGGGGGGGTCTTTTTGTTTTATTATGTGACATGATTTGACTCTGCAGTTGTGTGAAAGATGGGCCTGCGTGGATTCAGCAGCTCACCACTGGGAGCTTCGAGGACTTTTGGAGAGAAAGTCGGGGTGTGTATGTGTGTGTGTGTGTGTTTATGTTCCTCGGTGCAAGTGTGTGTGTGTGTGTTTGTGCACCTAAATTTGTGTGATTGGCAAGAGCAGTGGGTCAAGATGTACCATTTAGCCCGCACATTTAGATAGAGAAAAGTAAGAGAGTGAGAGATAGTGAAAGACTGAGACAGAGAGAGGGAGAGAGACAGAGAGAGAGTTGGCAAAGGTTGCCAGGGCCAGCCAGCCAGCTTGGGTCATCGGCTTCGTTAACCTGTCGCCACGGCGCTGGAGCCACCATACTGTGACGGACCGCTGTTCCAGCAGCTGCTGCTGCCGCGGCCGTCACTGCAGCAACATTGACGTCAAGGACACCTCCTCCCCCTCCACCTCCACTCCTCTTCTCCACTCTGGTCCACCGGCGATGGCCCGCATCCAGGAGAGGGCAGTGGGACTGAGGTGGGTCGCTGGGTGGGTGGTCATGGAGGGTCACCCCCATACAGAGACAGGCTAATTCATGGGCTTCCACTTCTTTAGCCCTCCTGTATGGAATAAATGAAGGGTAAGTAATGTCTTATCAGCTGGCCACCTGCACTGCCGTTCAGTGGCCCCTGCATTGATTGGCAGGCGCTTATTTTAAAAGTCAACGCATGAAAGACCTCGTACAATTTTTGATTGGAACAGGAAAAAAAAAGTCGTGAATCAATTCCAGGTGTTGTGAAGTGAAAATGGTGACCTCAGATAGACTACACACACACACACACATATATATACTCATTCACTCTCTCTCACACACACACATCAACACACTAACTCACTCTCTATTTCTCTTACACACACACACACACACTGAGTGCAATGAGAGGTGCATGGGCAGGCCAGACTGTACAGGTGGTAGTTTATCATGGGCAGGGGGGGGCGGCCATTGTCCCACCCCCCCTCGGATCAAGATAGATTTACTGAGGCATCCATAAATCCTTCCTCATCACGCCTCTCCCCTAGGGGGTCATTCTGACTTAATGTACACACTCCGAGCTGAGCGGAGCTCAGTCCCCCTGTGTTGGTTGGCCGATTGCCTCTTCATGGGTGGGGTAGTGTTTGTGGGTTCAAGTGCGATATCTCCTCTCCCATCACAGTGAAAAGGCATATGTGTGTGTGTGTGTGTGTGTGTGTGGTCCGCTGAGTTGTGGTGTTGCGAGGAAGATGATATAAGAGGACACTGTGTCAAACAGGGTCCTGATGGTTTTGTGGTCTAAATATGAGGAGAACCATAGTTTGAGAATGTGTGTTGAATGTGGTGATTTATCAAAGATAGATTGTGGGATTATCTGGTAATATCTGTCTAATATATCCCCTTCCTCTGTTGTCTATATGTAGTTTTCAAGACCCATTCCATTTCTCTCTCTCTCTCACTCAAGGGGACATCATGTTATCCTCTTGGTGCCAACATAACAAATCTAATCTTGATACTGTATCAGGGAATGCTCCTAAGGCCAAGTGATCTTTTGATCTCTTGATACAAAACTCTCCTGGACAATATAACCACAGGCACGCATGCTCTCTAAACAAAACCTGGTCGTCATCATCAATTGATACGGTAGAAGACACCTTACTCACAGAGACAAGATTCCACGCTGAATTTCATGAATTCGGACACATAAAGACCTCGGCATTGGTCTCGGTCAGGGTAAGATATTGACACCATATGGGAGCAGGGGCGCCCTCGTACTCTCTCCAAAAGCCTCATGGAGCCAGGTCCCCCGGCACCTAATGGGCAACATCTGTGTGGATATGGATTGTTTCCTCTCGTTTAAGTGGAAAAGCCACACTGCAATCCATCCAAAGGGCTTTCTGCTGAGACGCCGGCGTTTTCCCCCTCAGCAGGTCGGAGGAAATCAAAGCTGAGACACCATGGCGGCAGCACACGTGAGTGGACGGGCAGTAAAGAAGAAGAAAAAGGACACAGCGTGCAGCACATGCTGAGAAACCCCAATAGATATGTTTTGTCCCTGGTCCAGTTTGAGCAATATAAAAGCAATATGTTTAGCCGTTGCATTCTGTGCGGCACAATATAGTTTATTACAGCAAGCTGTTGGACAGTGAAAGAGAGCTGACGTACTGAATTTGCATTTTGCATTAATTCTCATTATGTGCCTTTAGGTCCATATGTTACAAGTAAAGGACATGTGATGTCTATTGTTTTTTTGCAGGTGCCTCAAAAAGAAGTGTCAGTGGATGTATCACTTTGCTTTTTCCTAATAGGGATGTTTGCAATCTTGAGAATGTGTTTTAAAGTGCCCAGCAAGAGGATAAGAAAATTGCTTAGGAGTGAATCTGAAGCAGGGACGAGTAATAGGATCATTTTTTTCCCCTTTTAGCACTCAGGGAGCTACGCTTTCCTCTTCCATTACCCCCCTCACATTAAGCACACTGAAAAACGTCTTTCTGGTTGTTTTGAGTAATCACCCCTTTTTCAAAGTTGCCAGCCATTTACATTGAGGCCTGCAGAAAGGTTCTCTCTCTCTCTCTCTCTCTCTCTCTCTCTCTCTCTCTCTGTTTTTGTGTGTGTGTGTGTGTGTGTGTTTATGAAGAACTACGGGTCTCTATATGAGTTTGTCAGCTCAGGCCACTCGTTTCACCAGAGAACAGGGGGGCTAGTGCTGCTGAAGGAACAAAAGCTGCTGTAAGGTTGCATTAAATCTCCCATGGGAGCGTGGATACCCTTTAAAGCTACAGCCACGGCACACGAGCCTACACAAATTGGTCAAAGGAAAGTGACAAAGCCAGAGAGAACAACTAGGGAGGTTTTCTTCTGAGAACTCATAACAATTGGGGTCGGCCACTGGGTATATATACAGAAGAATGGAAGTGCTTAAAATCGTGTGGAGAGATCTATGTAGTTTGGAGTGCTGTTATGATAAGAACCTTTAAAGAGCATGCTATGGTCCCTTTGACTTCAGAGACCTTGGTGCTAATCTAGTTACAGTATGACTAGTTTTGCTTTGCATTTAGTTGGAAATTAACAACCGTCTCTTTTGGATGGGTAGGTCATCAACTGGCCAATTAATGAAGCCTGTATTTCCTCTGTTGAGAGATGGTGCTCACAGAAAGGTTCTACAGATCAGCTGAAATCCTGAAATCCACAGACACAGTAACACATAAAAAACCGAGAAGAACAGGATATTACTTTGCCAAGGTCATGCAGTGTTACTGAGAAAGTTAGTCTGTATAAATGTAGCACATCATCAAGGATTAGAGCTCCTAGACTGACACCTATTTCTGTTTATGGACTACTCAGTGGTGAAATAAAGATTCCTGTCAGACATAAGGCACCTTTGGATAAGCCTGTACAACCACTGCTAGTCAATATGGCCCTGGATGTGCTAAAGTCTTTGATAATCCATTATGGGATGTCAAATTGTAACTGCACCACATGTCCAGACCAGATCTTCCTGTATAAGGACAGTCAGCATCCGTACAAGGTAATTACTTGGTAAATAGTTTTTATACATTGTCATGACATGTCATATCATTTAGAGTAAGGTTACATCATGGGTTGGTCATAAAGAGGTCAATCAACTGGTTGTTTGTGGCTATGTAGGTGGATGTCATGATGTCCATTAAACTGTCTGACATTCCATGACAGGCAGGATAAAGAACTCCAAAGGACAAAAGTGTGCTTACAGTGAGCCACTGAAATAGAAAACATTTCCCATTTTACCTATTCCAAAAAACACAGCTCAGCCAGCTTCTATTATTCATGAGGTATTTGTTGCAATTTTGCTCTCTAATATGCAACTGACATCCAATTTCAAGTGCATCACCACTAGGCTTCCACATCTTTTATTCAATGAGTAGCCTTCTTCCACATTTCAAAGCTTGGTAACACTTGGTCATAGTCCATTGACAACAAATAAATAATTTGATGAAATACATGTCTATTGTGTGCTGTTCTGACAAAGAACATATATGTGTAGAGCATGAACACTAACACCTCCTTACGGCCCTAACTCAAGGTTAGAATATAATTTTGGCTAGATTTAACTGATAGCTTGATGGTCCCCTACCATCGGGCACAGAGGCACCTAGCTCTAACCTTAACCCTAACCCTTGTCTAACCCAGCACTGCCTTGAATTCAACTGTGGGGACCCAAAAGACCATGTATCTAACTGCTATACTGTACATAGTCTATCTCTGTAATAAATATCATACAACAGGTACATTGCTGGCAAATTCAACATGCAAATATCACTGCATACTGTAAGCTGTGAAATGTGTTGTATGCGCTCTGACAGTGTACATAATGCCATTAGCTTTCTAATGGCCTGCATCTATGGACAGTTTGGGGAAGCAAATGGGTCCTTTCTTCTAACCGAGAAATTGCAACGTGTTTACATTTATAGGTCCTGAGTCAACATTGCTCTGGTTCATTCTTCTGAATCCAAGCAGACATTGGCTTTTTTTCTTACCATCTTTCTGCCTCATCAGTAAATTAGTTTATGGCCTCAGCATCAGTACTAAAGCCTGTGGGGGTGGATGGATGGGTGTGGGGGCAGGCATGCATGGCACTTACGACAGTAGTTAAGTAGATTAAATAAAACCCAAACGGCTGGTTAAATCAATGATTCGCCCAGCAAACACCATCCATAGGTGTCTAAATGAATCTTTCCGGTGCCTTCTATCACAACAGTTTTGCCCCATTCATATTTATCACGAAACAGAAAGCAGCATCCAAATGAGGAGCTCTAGTTCACTGGAAGAGAAGCCCCCCCCCCCCCTCAGATGGCTCGGGGTGATTTAGCATCATTAGGCTCCTCCCCTTGGTTTCATTAAGGGGAAGGCCTGTGTGAGAGAGGCTCTACATCACTCCTGCCTCCCACACATCTCTCACTGTCAGCACACATTAGCCATGAGGAGCTCCGACCCAGACCCCCACCCACCCCCCAGACGGCTGGGACCGGATGGGCAGGACAGAGGACACCTTCACTGGACGCCTGGTTCAGGACCGTTATATAATGGGGAAGGAGAATGCTGCAGCTATCTGACAGGCATGCAGAACTTTGTGCTTGAGGGTTGAATGGTTAAATAGGAGCAAACGTTTACAGAAAATAAAATACAAATATATGAAATAGCTGAAAATATATGAGATTAAGTTATTTAATAGTGAAATTCTGATGTATTAGTGTACAGTTGGTCTTAAGACACACACACACACAAACCGAGTGTTGTCTATTCTAGCATGTTGTGTGTTTGGCTAATAGTACAGGGCACTGTGGTGGAGGTCTTTTGAGAGAGAGAGAGAGAGAGAGAGTGTAGACACCAGTGATGTAAATGAGACCTGTTTCTGGCAGATAGATCTGAGGCTCTGTGATCTTCCCGTCTTGTAAACATGCGAGCCCAATCTCCCTCGGTCTCCCGCCCCCGGGACACTCACATCAAAACAATCCGAGCCCTCTTCAAACAACATCACAAAAAGAGCCCCCACCTCCAAAATGAAGAGCGAAAGCACACTTAGCATGCAAGCGCATCCACTGGTCGCAACTCACGACAGCGATAAATTGAGATGTGCCATCTTCATCTCGTCACGGGTGGCGCAGTTGGATGTGGAGGCAGTGAGGGCCATGGAGAGGAGCCAACACGACCAGACCTTTAACGCAGTCCAGCTGCTTACCACTCCACTCAACAACATGAGATGCTGCTGTGTGAAGGGGTCAGTCTGGATGTAGTGTCCACTGATCACAGTACAGTGTGGTGCCCATAGTGGTGGTTAACATTAATGTGGATTGAGGCTGCTCCCATGTCAGAATTGCTGGGGAAATGTGGACGAGAGGCCAAATTGTAACAAAAGTCTTTCATTTTCAAATAAAAACGGAATTGTCTGCATGTACCATGTGCATGGTGATTCATTGAGGAGACACACAGCTGCTGCAGTAACTTCCAACCAAAAGGAACCAAGGGCCCAAATCACAATGGATAAACAGGAACCACAAGAACTAATGGGTAAAGTAGCTATTCAACTTGCAGACAATTGATTACTGTCAGAGGTGGAAAAGCCCAGCTTCAGAGAATAAAAGTCCAACCATGTAACACAAGTGATCTCACCAATTAGGTACTCCACCTGGCTGAAGAGTTGTGCTAATTAAAATCAACTGGTTTACGTGAATGGTTGGCACAGATGTGGTAGGACTTGTACTTTCTGAAGTTGGACTTTCCCACCTCTGGATACGGGATACACTCAGAAACATGTTTTAAGGGAAACTTTATCACGTCCCTTTTGGGCAAACAAGAGCCATTGAGAACCCTTAAGTGAAGGGGAAAGTCACATAGCATTAGATAATGCATTAATTATCCCAACAATATGCTCACAATTCAAGTCCAGAGAATGCAACAGAAATCCAGATTGCATCCAGATCTAACGTCTGCCAGCTTCTGTAGTGATACGTCTGAATCTAATGTAGCGGTTCCAGTTCTGCCAGACTTATTTATACATAACCAGTGTTTGTGGTGAGATGCCATTTCCATCATGATTTTTTTGTCATTGATGTCTAAGGAGTGTTATTTTGCTCCCTATGAAAATGAGAGTTTAATGATTATCACTAAAAGTGCTTTAGTTTTTGCGAGTCCATAAAAAAATGAATGAGAACCGTTCATCTGTAGGACCATATTGAGAGCATCCATCCACCTTATGCCACTGATTAGGTTCAGCAGAATGATGATTCAGACTGGCAGATGAGCTCCTCTCTCCTTCCCTCCTCTCTCTCTCTCCTTCCTTCCTCTCTCTCTCGGTCATTCAGCCTCGTCCTCTCCTCCCTGCTGCACGACTGCCTCGCTTTGCCCGTCTCCGCCCCGCCGGTGAGGTTCATCTCCCTCGGCTCACAGGGCACGGGGTGGAGTGGGGCGGCGGCGGTGATCCGTCAGTGCCAGTCTGTCAGGAGATAGTGGGTGATTGATGCCACCTGGTGCTCATCAATAATTCCCGCTCGGAGTCTCTGACTGATTGCTGGCTCCAGCCGCAACGCGCTCAGCCGAGGAAATAAGATGGCACGACCTCTTAGGTCTCGGCATAAGAACGCACACAGACTCAGGACAAGGTCTCTTGTCCAGTTTCGCTCTCTCACTCACTTTCACTTGGAGTTTCACCAACTTTCAGGCTTAAATATTGATGAATTGATTTGGAACAAGATAGCCTAAGGTGTGGAGTCTGTCAAGATGGGAAGGAGTTATTTGGGTATAGTCACTGCCACCCACCACCCCCCTCCAACAGGCAGCTTTAAGGTATCACAAGCTACTGTGTAATAATCCTCAGTATCAAGGCTTAATTCCATGCCCTCGACTTAAAATAATAACGAGGAGCTCAAATTATGGAGTCAATCCTTCAAATTCAATTTGTGCTGAGGATTATTGAATTTGTTTATCCTTCAGGAGCTGAGAAATCCAGATCTGTCAGAAAATGTGAACACATCACACCAAATCTGCATTTCACTGCATTACACACACAGGATATGGCTCTAAATATATATTCTAAATCATCCACACGAGTCAATCTACCTTTAGGATAGGATTCAGTATGATTCACTGTGCCAATTCCAAGTCTATTTCCCTGTAGTTAACCCAAGGAAATGATTGTGTAAGAATCAGATCAATAAAAACAAAGAACCTTTGAGGCCAGCTGGAAGAAATTCAGGGGAGCGTGCGCCAGTCTAGCAGCTTCAGGTCTCGAATTGGGCTAGACAGGACAACAAAACAGCATTAATATTCCTACTATTGCCATGATTCTCAGCGTTGTGGAGGAAATTATTCTCCCGATGTACTCTGCCAAGGCCCTGTTAAGAAATGATCAGTGTTCTTGTGCGGCTCATCTACTTTTGACAGCTCCTCCCCTGCCAATTAGTTCTGTCCCTAGCCTCCGTGCACAACAGGGTGGTCTCATCCAACTTGTTCAAACTTCACAAATGAATTAGTTTGGAAGAAAATGTTGTTTCCTGAAATGTCATTGTGAACCATGCACTTGTACAGCTCACCTGTTCCCCGACCTCGCTCAATATTGCAGTAGACATTGAGAATTGACATTTATTAATGGAAGCTCAAGCTTTTGTTACAAAAATGGCTTCTGACTTTCAGATGGTGCATCCAGGTCAACATTTTCATTTATTTTCTTGGACCATCACAAAATAATTGAATAGAATGTGCATTCTGAAATGCTCAACAGCATGGTAAATAGCAACCAGCCTGTGAGATTGTCACACTGTACTACCTGCCTGTCTGCCATAGATATATACACTAGATGTCGCCTTGACTACTGCTGTTCATTGGAACGAATGCGTCAATCGAGACGCCATCTTGCTTCAGTGATCCACTCCTCTATAATGCATTAGCGTCAATCTGGGCAAAGATCTAGCGAAAATAAAATCACCATAAATCGTCAAAATCTCAAGCAATTATCTAATTTTTTGGGTTGTTCCAACTGACAGGCATGTATTTATGGTTGAGTCTACAGAAAACTAAGCTTAAGACGATAATAAAGATACATTTTACCCGTCTAGCCCCATAGACTCCCATTCATTCTGCACTAGCTAGCGGCGGCCCCTAGAGGAACAATGAGTAAACTGCAACCAGGTTCGATACAATGAAAGTAAACAGGCTCTTCGTAGACAGGCTCTGGTTGAGGCCACATACCCCTCGTCTCGTTTACTCATGTAAGTTGTAATCTCACCAGAAGTTGCTGTAGATCTGTAGAACATTTACCTCTGCTACTACATAGGCTACGCCAGTCGTTACTTTTATAATCATGGGTCAGTTCCATGGGCAAACCAGATGTAGCTGAATTCATAAATGACAAAGCCATGAGAAAGGTGATTTTCTTACGTTTCAACAACAAAGAAGCCGATCTGCCATCATTGTGAGAAGTTCCCAAATTTGTCGCTAATCGCTAAAAAGGTTTTCTATCGCTGGGGATGGCCAAACGTCGCTAAATAGGTAACGCTGACAATACAGGAGAACTAGTTTAGCGATTCAGATCCCTGTACAAA
Organism: Alosa pseudoharengus; assembly: GCF_046254945.1. NCBI lineage: Eukaryota > Metazoa > Chordata > Actinopteri > Clupeiformes > Clupeidae > Alosa > Alosa pseudoharengus. Next base: position 31,198,288 of record NW_027468718.1, on the reverse strand, counting down.
GATGGCGGCGGTGTTGACGCATGCTGAGAAGCAGAAGGCGACATCTAGTGTATATATCTATGCCTGTCTGCAGCTTATCACGCGTCAGTTTCCACTGGCACACACAACGCATCCCAAACAAAACAGAGAGGTGTGAAACAAACACACATTCTCAATGTAGCCCGCGCTGCAGCGTGTGCCCGTCATGGTGGAATGGCGCCAAACAGCAGACGGTGCGACTCCCCTGTACTGGATATGTCACGTCAGCAGCGCCGTGGGCCTTCCCATCACTCAAGTCCAATTGGAGCTAGCCGAGCACGACGCTGCACAAACAAATGGGGACGGGTGATAGCGAGCCTGACACAGGATTTAGAGGGATGGCGTCGGTCCCGGGCCAATTCCATTGGGCCTACCTTTCCGTCAACAACAGCAATGGAGAGGGAGAGAGAGAGAGAGATGCTACAATAACATTGGGGACATGTGGGAGAAAATGAGGTGAAAAAAGAAAGTAAACATAGAGGGGGAGAACAGGCATTTCGGTTGGCATCGAGGTTTTTATTATCCTTTACAATGTACAATGTACAAAAATATAGAGTACCAAAAAATTCACAGTGTCTAAAAGGCAGTGATTATAGTCTACATCACATATCTAACAGTACCACCAGGTCAGTTGCATAGAAGGTTACCACGCCTTGTGGGGACGGAGGGCCTCAATGCCAGATCCAGAACTCTATCCAATACCAGATCCAGAACTCCATCCAATGCCAGATCCAGAGTGAACCTTAAGAGGAGGTGGTGGTAGAAAACAGGACCTACATTTATCCCCAGATCAAATGCTCAAATGTATTGACTTGGTCTGAAATAACCGCTTGCTAAGTTTATTTTGAATTTTTAAAGGTCACATGAGCTAGCCTGCCACTGTCCGCCTAGCTTTTACTGGGAAATAAGTTTGGATAAAAATCAGTGGACCCACTTAGACATCAACTAATCAGAATCAGCTAGGTCTGAGGAGTGTTTTACATGCTAACAGAAAGACAGCCTCAAAAAGGCTGCATTACATCAATACTGACATTTGAGTCTCATTATCAGTTACAAAGATAAACTAACTGAAATTGGAATGGTAAGATATAACACACTGACTGTACTCATGGAAGAGAAGATAAAATATTAATATATCTCGCTCTCCTGGCTGACAAGCTTAGTTTTCAGTATGATATTACTCTCTGAAATGGTCCAATAACTGTAGTGTTGGTCCAAACCCAAATGAATCCCTCGTCAAGGGGGTTCCAGACCACAACACTCTTAATGTAAATTTGTTGGATGGCGATGCAGAAGTCCCTTGGAAGAGTCATTTACTGATCCTTCCACCATAAATCACCAATTTGATACAGACAGCTATGTTGAGTCAGGAGTCCTGTAATTTTGACCGACACAGGTCCTGGGCCAGTGGTATTTACCATAATGAATAGCAGATTTCTCCCTTACAGAATGAGGTGCCCCCGAACCACAAGTGACACATGGACATAAATACTAACACAGGATTACCTCACGGTGAGTTATCATTCAGACACGTAGTCCAGATACCTTCGTTTTTATTATTCAAGATGAAATCGGCAATCCTGTCCATCATATGCCACTGGATGTCACTGACAGGTTCGATTCCCCACACGCTCATATGGTTGGTATATACTGTGTACACATACGCTGTTCTTTATTTAAACAACTATAAGGCCTTTTTTAAAAAAGAAAACAAAAACAGTGTTAGCTATACAATATACATTTATATTACACTAGCCTTTAGATGTCATTTTTCTTGTGTTGGCGCAGAAGGGCGCCTCCTATGTACAGAGATAAGAGCTCTCGTGCGTAGCTGAACCTATAGCACTGCTGGTTTGCATTCATTGAACAAGCGGCGTAATAAAAAATAGTTCTCCAGTGCCTCCGTTTCCGAAACCAGGCTTCAATATAAATATCACATTTTTATGCTTCTGATGATCATATCTCCCTCGGTTGTCAAACATGATGATGTGCAGGAAAAAAACACAGAGACAAGCAGCCTGGGCATGTGTGTTTGGGCACAATGCAGTCTGGCGCTTGCATTTGACGGGTACAGAGCCCACCCACAAAGTGACGACATTGACAGTAGAGCTTTATAACAAGACATGGGACTGACCTGACCATACAGTACACTCATGCACAGAAGTGCATGCTCATACACACATGCACACATACAACGCACACACACACACACACACACAAATGTAGAATGTATATCAGCACTTACATTCCAATCACTTTTAGAAAAGCATGATTTAGCTGTTAAGAAGAGAGCCAGTGATTTTTGCTACAGTTATAAATTATGAATATTTTCCATTACATATAATAATCTATGGGGTTTTCCTATATGCAAAAAAGTGGTAATTAATAATATATTGCCTCTACATATCTGAAAAGAATATGTGTATCTTCAAATGGCATCCTTAACCATTCTCAATCCCTCCCCGATCTGACATACTGCGGTTTAAATAGACTTTACTATCCATCTAATCTATGAAGAACAAATATTTCCATCTTAAAAATAACCATTAAAAAACAAGTGCCACACTATCAGTATATTCTACCATATTAAAACTCAGTCCACCCTGGTACGTTTGGCATATCTTATATGACCATCAGGGCATACAGTACTCAGTAGGATGCATCCATTCAAAGACGCAAGCAGATTCCCCCTTCCCACAAAAAAGGGAAAAAAACAAATAAACAGTTGAATAGAAGTTATTCAATAGTTTCTCATTTCATCAACAGGCACCAGTGATGCTCCTAACCCCTAACACTTAGAAGAATTCCTGTTCCAAGATATCCATAATCTCCATGACAGCAGGTGCCATAGCAATCGTGCACCTACCCCCCCCCCATTAGTTCTTCCGCTCCAAATGGTGAACCAATTCCTAAGACTCATATACAGAGGATGCAGGTGAATGTGTGGCACAAATTAAAAGCTCCTGAGACCAGCACTACTGGCAGCGTGTTATCCTTTTGGAAATCTTTTTTTTTTCAACACTGGATTTCACACACACACACACACACACACACACACACACACACACACACACACACACACATACACTGGATGTCTTTATCGTGCACGCTCTCCTCCAGACAGGCAGACGGGGGCTCTCAAGGGGCCACCAACGGTTCTAGAGTCCAACTGCCGTTCAGGGTTCAAGGTCCTTGCCTGTGGTAGATGTGTGGGTGCTGTGTATCAACTGCTGTGACCACAGGCTCCATCATGAGCTCTTGTAGTCATTTTTCCTTTTTTTAAATCCTGATCTCCACTTGCTCCTGCCTCCACTTCACAGAGTGTGATTGAGAGTCCAAAGAGGATTCCAGTAACTGCCTCCTGTGGGATTTCCTATTTATGAGATGGAGGGATCTCATGCTTGTGAGACCCCCATGGAGAGTCACTCAGTTCAGCCGACAGGCTCCTTACAGTGAGTTTACTCAGGGTCTTCGTTAGCAAGTATCGGCCTCGCCAAACGATCCTCGGAAACATAAGCTGTGACGCCTCCAGCCCGTCCAACTGGGACGCACTGGGGGTTGAGTGACAGGCCTCTCTCCTCCAGTGTGGGAGGGGATGAGGTAAGGACAGTTGGGTGGAATGTTCTAGAAGGGCACCCCCCCCCTCCTCCTCGAGACACAGAGGGTTCAGAGGTTTTAGAGAAACAGGGGAAGAGGAGAAAGATGAAGGGGGGCTTGGAGCTGGGGGAGGGCAAAAAGAGGTCCAGTGATAAAAGCCAGTCCTGTCACCATGGCGATGGCCTCATGGGAGACTAGAAGACAGGTCTCAGCTGTTGTAGGTTCTGCACGGGGAAGGGGAGGAGTCCGGACGGTAGTCGTACTTGCCCAGGGCCGTGGGATAGTACGTGGTGGTGTAGACGTTCGTCTGCTGGAGGGGCGATGGGAAGAAGTTGGTCCGCTCATCCGGTAGCAGGTTATTCTTATTCAAAGTCTGCAGAGAGAAGAAGACGGGGACTATAAAAAGGGATACGGATAAGTATTCTCTCTTTCATTCTCTCTTTCATTCACACTCACAGAAATCAGATTGGAGGAGAGGAAAGTGCAAAGGTGTGAAACAGTCAGTGTTATTCATTAGTAATATCTAATGCATCTGAGGGGTGGGGGGAGTAAATCAATAATTAAAATGCAGAGACCTATGGGTCATGGATGAACGTGTCATGGAAAGGCCATTTCACAGTTCTTGTGAGGAAAGTAATTTATTTCAAGACTCCTGAGTAATAGCAAAGGCAGCTCAGTAATTGCATTAGAAGATGTGTGAAATGCACAACGGTGACTAAAGGATCACTCAGGGTGAGTTTTTCTGCAAAGCAGCAGTGTAAATGTATGCAATTCAACACACTGTCTTACTTTACAGTTGGTTGTGGTATGCCTGAAAGAATCAAGAGGCACAAACATGCCTGTCACACATATAAAACAGTTGTACTTTTTGACTATACTTGGGTGACTGTCACAACCACATTGCTAAACGGTTTCCTTTGATCCCTATCTGTAATGATGAGGTTCCACAGGGGTCGGTACTTGGTTCAATGATAAATCAGAGTTTAAATCATGCAACAAGACCTACAGTAATGCTTCTTATCACCTTAATAATTACAGCTGCTCTACACTGGATGTGTAACTGAAGTGGAACATATGCTACTATAATCAATGGAAGTGACTACACCAGACGAGAGAGTGGCATGGACACATGCAAAAATTACATCAGTTTCTAAAACTATTTTTGTGGTCCATGTACACTATACTTTAGCTGCCTGTGTAGCCCAGCTGTTATTGAGAACATCTTTCAGGTTCTTTAAAGTACCTGAAGTAACTTTCTATATTCTTTCCAGTTTTCTGCAAAAACCTCTTCACATTACCACAGGCTTTACCAGAGAGGATTGGCAGTAAGTAGCATTGCTACTTCAGTAACAGCCATTTATTAACTTAAGCACTGGTACCCAAAGTATGAGGAGCCAGAAATGAGATCAGAGGAGACCACAGAAAAACAAAGGAGAGGAGATCAATAATATCCGTGGCACCAGGCTCACACAGGTGGCAGAACAGAAGGTGGCGGGAGAGGGTGGGGGTGGGGGAGGGGAGCTAGGCTAATTGGATGGGCAAGACAATCAGTCACATCCAGCTGTGGGAGTCCATTGCCCGAGTGCTGCTTAAACAGCCTAATGGAAGCCATTAATAAAGGCTGAGTGTGTGCGAGGACCCGCAGAGGGGCCAGGAGAGGTGGCCAACCAACTCGCCTGGAGGAAAGTCTGAGCCCAGTCCTAGTATTACACATGAGCAGTAATTTTAGGCCTCTCATTTCTCTCATGAGAAACTAGGTCACTAAATCTACAGATCAATGACTGATAAACTACATTGCTTTATGTACACACACACACACACACACAGAAGTAAATAAATTAAAACAAATATTTTTTGTGCTGAATTCAGGCCTTCAGCCATATTAATCCTTCACTAATAGGACATACTGAGACATCCTAGTTGAGGCACGCCTACCTTGAATTCCATGGGCGTGTATTTCTCGTTCTTTGGCGTGGTGTTTCCCTTGTAGTTGAGGTGATTAGGCGTGGTGGGGTGGATGACTGCCGACTCCTGCGACTGCTTGTGGAAGCGCTGGCAGTAAATATACACGAGGAACGACAGAAGACCCGCGCCCAAGAAACAGGACACGCCTGTGGCTATGAGGTGAAGGAGCGTGAACCCTATAGGCAAGGGAGGAGAAAAAAAAACATTTAGCCAGTGAGTTTGCAAATCTCGAATACAGAATTGAGACTAATGACGACCCGTGGTATTTGTGAAGTAGTATTTATTGTTACCTATGGTCTCCTTTGCAACGTAGCTTGAATATTACTCCTCATTTTGTAAGTCGCTTTCAATAAAAGTTATTATAAAATTAAAAGTTATTATATAATAAAAAATTATATAAATGCAAAAAATGCTAAGCCCTTCAAACCCAGTCCCTTGTGGCTGTCTAACATCAGCAGCTACATGTTGAAAGACTCCATGTGACATCTTCATACCTGCAATAGTGGCTCTAACAACCCTGTAACAAGCGCAAGAAAGAGAGGAAGGAGGGAGGGAGGGAAGTCTGGCAGAGTCGGAGCTGCGTGAGGATGTGCTACAGGACAGGACTCTGATTGGTTGACAGGGTTGTTTGTGACGCCTCAGTCATGAGCCATAATGAGGCGGGAGGAATTCGAGGCTCGCAGGAGGTGTGAGTGTGTGTGTGGGGGGTGTCTCGAGCCAGCGTCATCACCACTGAACTTTACTGCTTTAATTGGACCTTGAGTAGACTGTGGAACTCTAAGAAGGGGATGATGGGTAATGAGGTCCTCATCACCGGCCTGGGCAGCCCCCTGGTAAGTTTGGTGGAGGTGGAGGGGAGAGGTGTGGTGTGGTGGTGACAGACGAGGAGGAGGAGGAGGGTGAAGAGGGACTGGTGGCAGGGTGTCTACACAGGCTGCCCTGCTGCACCAGGGCTTTAAGCATTCCTCAAAGGGCCATCTCATGTATATTTCATCTGAGGGCTGAATGACTGAGAGAGTGTGTTTTGTGTGTGTGTGTGTGTGTGTTGTGTGTGTGTGTGGTCCTGTGCATGTATATGCATGTACACGCTTGGTGGTTGTGTGTGTGTGTGTGTGTATATATATGTATGAGCTTTTTCTGTGTGTATTTATGTGCAGGCAAGTGCAATGCTGGTTGTGTGTGTGTTTGTTTGTGTATGTGTATGTGTGTGTGTGTGTGTGTGTGTGTGTGTGTGTGTGTGTGTGTGTTTGGAAGGGCCCTGTAGGCCACAGTGGGAGTGCTCTGAGCCCCTGCCATTCTCCACACCCCTCTCTCAGAGTGCAGCGGAGCGGCAGGGTGTGAAGAATGGAGTTCAGCCCACGAGAGTCGACTCCACCACCGCCCCCACCTCCTCCACCACCGCCCCCACCTCCTCCACCTCATCCACTTGCTCTCTCATCACTCCAGCCTGCACACTCCTCTGATGCTCATTTACATTACAGAGAGAGAGAGAGAGAGAGAGAGACAGAGACGGAGAGAGAGATAGCGAGAAAGAGGGAATAAATACATAAGTAAGGAGAGGGAGAGAGATAAAGAATGAAAAATGGTGGTGTTTGAAGGGGAGCACACACCTGGCGTGTGTCCATTACCTCCTATGGACTGGATGAAAAACAGGACACACACACGCAGCTATAGCGCATGCGCATACAGAACGCTCACACATAGCCAGATGCCCGTGATGCCCTCGCCAAACAATATGCATGCGTCCGGATATGCACACAGTGTCACACACACACACACACACACACTGATCCTCATGCTACAGGAGTGTATTGACAGGAAGGAGAGAGAGGACACGCTGAGATTTATCTACTTACTTCCACAGAGCTGCTCCTTATCGTAGCCGGACGCTGGAAGAATCACTACACACAGAGAGAGAGAGAGAGAGAGAGAGAGAAAGGGAGGGAGAGAGAGAGAGAGGAGAAAGGGGGAGAGAAGGGGGGGCCGAAAGAGCAAAACACAGATGGTTAGATTCCAGTCTTTCGTTTGGTCTGCAGCCAGAGTGAGCATCAAGCGCTCTCCTGCTCTCCTGCATGAGATGGCGAGGGCTTTGAGGAGCAGGGGGAGAAGGAGGCCGCCGGGGTGACGCACCAGGCGTGAGCCACAGTGGATCAGACCGCATTAGAGGAGTCACTCCCAAATCCCCAAAGAGCCTCAGACTTTCCCTCTTCCTACACACTGCCACACTGTCACTTCACAAGTGTGTGTGTCTGTCTGTCTGTGTGTGTGTGTGTGTGTGTGTGTGTGTGTGTGTGTGTCTGTATGTGTGTGTCTATGTGTGTGAGTCTCTGTCGGGGAGTGTGTTTGTCCATATTTTAAAATGTGCATGGGTGCTTGAAGGCGTTATAATTGAGATGCGCACACATCCTGATTAATCTCAGACAAATCTGCCCCCTTCGCCTTGCTGTTCATCCGTCGCCCCCTAAAAAATTGCAAAAATTGGAGAGAGATTGGATGTGAGACTGCTGTAGTGACATCACATTAATATTAATTATACCTCTGTGTTCACTTGGTATTCCGCACCCATACTCCCCCCAAAGCTAAGGCCCATGCTTTTCCTATTCTACTCGCAGTGAAGCACTCGCTTCAGCTCAACCCAAAGGGAACTGATATATCAATCCAGATAACCTGGAGTCTGCTACCCCTTAACGGCATGCTGAGGTCTGCACAAGGTTGATTAAATAATTCAGAGATCCCCACCATTTCACCTGCCAAAGAAGTAAGAAAACTCCCATACATCTTCTGGCCATTTTCATTGGGTAGATTAATTAAGTTTTTGTGCAAAATCTTACCTGAAAATGTAAAGGCAACTTTCTTTCAAAATGTCATCATGCACAATAATGTGTGTGTATCCATAATCAAACACGTAAAACACAAAATGCAAAAACTGGACTGTTCATTAAACTGTTGGTTCGGGGATGTAATGAGTTATCACTTATGCTTAGGGAAGCTAAGCCAGAACTAGGGGGCTATCCTCCCTGCCCCAAAACCATTCAAATGTATTTATTTTAGAGTTACAAGTATTGCATATACAACTGGTTAAACAAAGCACAAATGCAAAAACTGGACATGTTATTAAGCAGTTGTTTTTCCATCTTGCGTCCCCATGGAGATACTGACTCCCAGGAGCAGTGGTGTGATGGGTGTGAGATGAGATGGTGTGTGTGTGTGTGTGTGTGTGTGAGATGAGTGTGAGATGAGACGGTGTGTGTGTGTGTGTGTGTGTGTGTGTGTGTGTGTGTGTGTGTGTGTGTGTGTGTGTGTGTGTGAGACGAGTGTGAGATGAGACGGTGTGTGTGTGTGTGTGTGTGTGTGTGTGTGTGTGTGTGAGACGAGTGTGAGATGAGACGGTGTGTGTGTGTGTGAGACGAGTGTGTGGCGTCCCCACCTGGGATCTCGTTGCAGTCCCTGTGCTCGGTGCTGTTGCCCACACACGGCGCCCCGCCCTGGGACCCGCAGGCCCGACTGCGCAGTTGTAGGCCCGTGTCGTCGCAGGCCGACCACACCGACCACGCCATCCAGCCGCCTGTCGGTAAGAAGAGACACGCTAAATCACAATCTCTCTCTCTCTCTCACACACACACACACACACACACGGTATCTCTCCAGAGGGAGCACTAAGGAGCCGTGGCGGCAGCAGACGTTTGGGGATATGGGTTTTGTGTCAACACCCGAGCCCACCCACGCATGGGAAACAAACAGCCCAGCAGTCACATACAGCCCGTGGCAGGCACGTTAGCAGACACATACAGTACACAGGGAGAGAGAAGGGGAAAGCAAAACACAAACATTGTTTTGCTCCTCCAGACACACAATAAACACGAGAGCACAAACATCATGACAAAAGGGATTTGCTTTGCTACACAGCTCACATTGTCAAGTGTCTTTTCCTTCATTTAATATAAATAATATAACAAAGATGTCCTTTTCCTAGATTGGCTTTTAAACTTCCAATTTAATGTGCGAAGACTTTCCTGTCAGTCAAGAACTTAGCTTGCGTCTTTTCACCATTGCTCTCAGGCTCAGAAGTTTGCTGTGATCCTTGGAAAATGACTTTAATAATGATGCTAAGCGGCTGAGATAATTGCTTTATCCATCTCCATTTATTGGCTGCAATCAGACTAAGTGTTTGCTCAGAAAGTAGAAAAAAAATAATCTGGGGGCCTGCTGGCACTGATGGACGAAGGCTGCACTTCACTGACCCCCCCCCCCCACACCTCATCAGCATTTGGCCACCATCTTTAAATCACTGTCTTGTCACAGGTAGGGTGGGGTGGGGGAGGCCTGGCAGGGCTGTTAGACTGGGCTCTGTCAGACAGCTAGTGGGCATCTTTAGTCTGCAGCTCCTGGTTCGCTTCGCCCTGTTTACATTGGGAGATTAACTGCAAAGCAATTAGCCACTCAGTGTGGCCTATGTAAGCGACAGGTTTTCACCAACAACAAAAAATGTGGGGAGAAAAAAAGGAGCATTAATCTCCTTCTAAAATACACTCTCAAAGGCAAAGGGGTAGAAAATGGGGTTATCTGTTACTGTCTCCAGTTCATTGCAGCAAGTTGCAGCGTTTAAGATGCCCTGGGGCACAAGCTGTGACCACTGCCAAGGTGGTGCGGTTCTGGTGTATGTTTCTGACACCTCCCTGGAACCACCTGGAACCAATGCGCATGCCACAGCCCAGCACTTCAGGAAATCAAGCACAGATTAGGGCTTGTATTTGAAAAACAAAAAAGAAAGAAAAAAAAAACTGGGGTGCATTCGCTCAAGAGTCCGCAGGGGCTTTTTATATGGCAATGCAGACCCCTCTCACATATCTTTCCCAGATTAGCCCGCTTTATAAATATTTGAGTTGCCTTTTGGGCGCAGATGTGAGGATTTCAAGTGACGGAGCCAAGAGGCCCCCCGATGACATTCATGCTACAGCAATGTAGACTGTAATGCTCTGTACTGGAAACACAGACAGCACACACTGCAAATACCCTGCTGTGATCCCTTGGCAGATAGGCTTCACTCGAGTAGGCAACTGATGTAAACAAGGCTCGGTCTGATCGGCAGTTTGGGGCAAACTCCACAATACTGTGTAAAGAAGATGCAATCTGTGGATCCATCTCCAGGGAATTCACCATCTCTATCTCTCAAACTACACTCCATCCTCAACGCTCACATCCCAGGGCCAGCCTCTTTTGCAATCTGAATCATTAATGGTAAAGTTGACCTCCAAAAGAAAATGAAATTACATTCTAGTGCTTATACTGCTGCTTATGTTCTGTAAATTCAGCATGCAGCATAACTTGTGGGCTGTTGAAGGACACTAGTAGCACCACACAGTTAAGTTTATATGGATGGAAGTCCAGTTTATTTAGGGCTGCATCCCATTCCTTATCTGCAGCTGTGCTCTATTGAGATGTCCTGTCTTGTGAAGGAGGGATTCCATAGGGCGTAGAGATGTGTGTTGGGGGGGGGGAAGGGGGTGTCTTCCTATCATAGGGCTGTGTGCTAAAGGCTCTCAAGTTTGTTTGGATAAATATTTACATAAATTACATTTAGGGGAAGCACACATAGACATCCGTTATCTGCAGCTGTGTGCAGTTGCGATGAGCTGTCTTGGGAAGGTGGGGGGTTGGGGTGGGTGTCTTACCATCACAGGGGTGAGTGTTACAGAGGGCCTCCTCCGTGTGCAGGCCGATGCAGATGTCCCCTCCGTGTTCGGGGGCCGGGTTGGTGCAGGTGCGCGTGCGCTGGTAGTGCCCCCCCCCACACGCCACCGAGCACTGAGACCACGGCGACCAGCAAGACCAGGCGCCATTCACTGAGGTCGGCGAGACGACACATATACACACAGACACAAACAAACAAACGTACACAAACGCGCACACACACACACATAAAAGTGGCCGCCAAGTAACCGGACACAAGCACGAGACATCAGGCAGGCCAAGGGGAGACGCAAAACCACATAGCAGCAGGAAACGTAAAACATAAAAAACGCGCACAGACACATAAAAACACAAACAAGGTTCACAGACAGCAAGCACGGAGGTCGGACAAACACCACGACAAACAAGTAGAGAGTAAGCAAGCAAGACGTACACAAACAAACACACACACATGGACACAAACACAAACACACAACACAGACCATTAATTAACAACCCAAGCCAAAAGCACAACCAAAAACAAAGCAAAAGCACACATGACAGAGTTTCAGACTTGCAACGCTGACAAGATGGAAACTGAAGCATCAGTGAAGTGAGGTGATGATGAGGTGCTTTATCCCTTATCCTGAAAGACTAGCGATGCAGTTCGTGGGCTCGGACAGGGTTTTTTTTCTATTTTTTTCTTTCCCCGAGCTCGGCACAGCCCGTCTTGATTAACCTCGCCCTAATAAGCACTTTAGAGCAACACACCGACGGCCCGGCATCCCTCTCCCCATGGCAACGCACTCTCACCTCTCATAAAAATAAAAAGGACAGACAGAGAGAGAGAGACAGAGAGACAGAGAGAGAGAGAGAGAGAGAGCGAGCGCTTCATTCAGCACTTCACCGTCTGACGAGAGCTCCCATCTCTTCCTCCTCCCCCCTCTCCTCCCTTCATCCACTCCTCCGCACATTTCATCAGAGCTGATGGAGGCATGGGGGAGAGATGCGAGAGAGAGAAAGGGACAGAGAGGGAGAGAGAGAGAGGGGGGGGTCAGAGATGGATAGAAGGAGGGAGAAATGAAGAGAGTGTGTGCCTCAAGCTCTCCTCTATAGCGTGAAAAAAAACAACTTTAAAAGTCCATTTACTCCGGGGGATTACTGGGATGAACTGGGCCATGACCACAGCAAGGTGCGGAAGATGGCTGCTGTCAAGAGCTGGTTGGTGTGAGAGTGAGAGCGAGCATTCGCGGCATGCCAGGGGAAAGGGCCGAGCCGTTTGTCTGAAGTGGCAGCGGCACACGCCATGACACATGTGTACATAAGGCCGGAGCGTGTGTCATGATGAAGGAGAGGAATAAATTACAAGCAGCCATATCTCTCTCTCTCTTTTCCCTTTACCTCTTTCTCTCTCTTTTCCCTCTCTCTCTCTCTCTCTCTCTTTTCCCTCTCTCTCTCCCTGGCTGTCTCAGAAGACGAGAGCAGAGTAAATCAGTTTGCTGATGTTAATTAAGAGCCCTGCTCTGCTCGGTTTGAGGCTGAGGAGGAAAGCAGAGTCCATTGGCATGCACATGATGAGGTAGCTGGGGACCGAGGCAGTGGCGTCTCTCTCTCTCTCTCTTTCTCTTCCTCTCTCTCTTTCTCCCTCTCTCTCTCTTTCCATATCTCCCTTAGCCTCTCTCCTCCATTCTCTCCGTCACTCTTCCTGAGATGAAACTCTCATCTAATTAATTTAATTCCGCCGTACACACTTCAGCACTACGTGAGCGATGGAGGGGGACCGGGCGGAAAGATCCGGAAACGGCACTACAGCCGTGGCGACTAATCTCCAGATCCTCATCTAATCATCGCCGCTCATTCCAGGTAATCTCAGAGATGTGGCTTCTGTTTGTCCACAGCTACCGGTCAACACAGCCACAGATGAACAAGTCTGATACCAACTTCAGGTAACCCAGAGTCCTCTGCTTCTCAGAGAGCACAGGCAGAGTTGTGGAGTGGCCAGGGGCACCATGGGAATTCGGAGATGTCCATTAGCTAATGGAACCTAGTAATCCACTTAGCACATCTTAATGGAACGGACCACTTTTTCCTTTTTTTTTTAACTCCCCAAGCTATACATTTGTGACTGTGTTTGCAAGAGGCCTTACTGTGTGTTGGGAGAATGTGTGTGTGTGTGTGTGTGTGTGTGTATGTGCACGCTTTTACTGTGTGTGTGTGTGTGTGTGTGTGTATGTGCGCGCTTTTACTGTGTGTGTGTGTGTGTGTGTGTGTGCGCATTCTACCTGCGCAAGGCTGGGGGTTGCAGTCCTGGTACTCTACCGGTGACCCGCGGCATGCCGAGGGGTTGCTCTTGCTCTCAGCCGCGGAGCAGAAGCGCCGGCGGGTGCGGTAGCCCTTAGCACAGTCCTGCGTGCACGCTGACCATGTCTCCCACGACGACCATGTCGAACCCGTCAGCCGCACCACAGGGGTCTTCTGTAGCTCGTCCACCAAGGCTGGAGTAGAGAGAGCATAGCCACATTAGACAGAATTCACTATCAAGATTTTAATAAATTACACATATTTCAAAGTAGCCAACTTGCTATAGAGGACAACTTTGCACATAAAAGGTGTAGGTTTTTATACACAGGGTGCAAGTGTGGCACACATACTATAATGTGGATGACAAGCCCCAATGATTTCCATATCAAAGTGTCAAAAAAGCACAACTGGTTTGATTTCAGGTCCACAAATCTTTTTTCCAAAGTGAAGACTTCAATGCCCAACATGCCCAGCTGTTGTTGCATAATTTATCCTCCTTCATTTTGACGAGATTGTTCTTCCCTCCCATCGGTGACAGGGTTAGTGGTTAGCGGTGTTTCTGTCGGCTCGTTTTATGGTGCCGGTGACAGAATCATCTGACAGTGGTGTGCACACCCTGACTACCTGAGCAGAAGCCAGTCACCCTCGTCTGTGTGTCTCTCTTCTTTTTACGATGGCACTGAATGGGCTGGCTCCCGGGGTGGCCTGGAGGACTGAGGTGCCTATCAGCCGTATCTCCCCCCCGACACGCGGCCCTGACAGGAGGTTATGGCTAATCGATGGCGAGGCCGACAAGCATAAACTGGCTAAGCGCTGAACTGTGGCCCTGGGCTGTCACCGGTCGGGTGGGGGTGGTGTTGGGGTGGGGTGGGGTTGAAGATAGACGATGAACCCCTGGGAGACAGTTGCTGCCTGAGCGACTCGTGTTTAGGGGTCGACACAACCACAAGCGCACAGAGGGATGCACATAAATAGACATACAAACAGACACGCACACAAAAATGTATACATACATATACAAATAGGTTCATGTCGACAACATATAAAATAAGCTTCATCTGTGCCAACTGTGGGTGACCACCAGGCACTGATGTTTGCTCGCTGTATTAATGGATGCAGACAAAAGCCTGAAGGCTTTCTAGCCAAAAGAAAAACAATAAGGAAACAATATTTCAAAGGGAAAAAAACAGCAGCACTGGACTGTAAAATGTTGTTGCTTGTGTTGAATACAAATCTGAAACACTAGTGAATCACTAGTGACTACAGCAATACAAACATTCCACCAACGACCATGTTCTGTCCTAAGGCAATGCTATTTCAAAGTGCCAGCATGTGATTTCCATTCATCACATCATGAAACTGTTCAGGGCCATGTTTGTGATGTTTTTATGAATGTACAAACGAGACAAAAAAGAACATTTGTTTGTTTGTCTGTGTCTGCGTGTGTTGACTAAATTATTTTCACTGTGCTTTAAATTTTCTTTTAATATGCCTCAAATAAGAGTCATATATCTCTCCTCCACTATCCCTCTGTCTCTGTCTCTACCTCTCTAACTCTCTCTCTCTCCTTTTCTCCATCTCTCCCTCTCCGTATCTCTGTATCCCTCTCTCTCTCTCAGTCACCCTTTCTCTGTTTCTCCCTCTCCCTCTCTGTCTCTCTTTCTCCATCTCTCTGTCTCTCCCCATCTCTTCTCACCATCGGTCTCGCAGGCGGCCGAGCCGTCGTTGGGGCAGTTGCGCGTCTCCACCTTGCGCTTGCCCAGCTGCAGCTCGTGCGGGTCGGCCAGCGCGGCGCGGCACGTGTAGCGGAGACGCTGCTCCTGTCGCGCGCCGCCCACCGTCACGTTCACCGGCATCCACGGCGTCCACGGCGTGTTCCGCCGCACCTCCGGGCACGCGTCCAGGTTACAGGCTTTATACTCCTGCAGCCAGGGGAGAGCGGAGAGAGAGAGAGAGAGAGAGAGAGAGAGAGAGAGAGATAGAGAGAGAGAGAGAGAGAGAACGGGGGAAGGTTGAAGTAAGGTGAGGAGAGGTGTGGAGAGAAGAAGAAATGAGATGAGAGAGGAGAGAAGAGAGAGGAGAGGAGAGGAGGTTGTTCAATTGGATTACATTTTATGGCTAGACCAGGTTTGCATGCGTTCCATTCTCATCTTTTCGCTGCTGTTTGTCTGCTCAGTGCGTTTCGTTTCGGATTTCAATTCACCTTCAATTCAATCGCCCCCACTCCCTCTCCCATCCATCATCCGTTTACAGCCGTCATGTCATCACACCTGTTCAGCTGTACGTGAGCCATGACTCCTTCCTCCCTCCCCACACCTACCCCCCCCCCCCCCCCCACCCCCTTCATGCCCGCCTGCCGCCCCCTGCAGTGTCTGCACATGACCGTGTTTGCCTCCTTTCCTCAGCGGCTCAATGGGGCTGGAGAGGGGGCTGCCAAATGAGACACTTCATTTGGAGTTTTAATAACGTTAATTAAAATCTGCCGAGTGAGTCTGGGTCATTAAGTGCAATGGAGTGGCTGCTAAAAAGCCCCGTGTGGAGGGGGAGAGGAGCGGAGAGATGCAATAGCGTGGCTGGGGTGAGCGCGGCTCGCGGAGGAGTCCAACGTACCCCCTCACTGCTCTGGAAGTAGGGGCAGGAATGGTCAACTGTTCCACTTTGCCGCACACAGAAATGTCACCCCTGAACTTTGGAAAAGCGGAGCCATCCATATAACTTCACTGTGCTCTACCAGTTGGTGCTTTTAAAAGCCAGACAGCCACAGAATTTATGTTTCTTTACTGAATGATGAATGGGTTCACGTTTCGTCCTACTTTAGTTCCCCATCGTGCCTCATATACATTATCCTCTTAAAGCATGTTTTTCTATTACAGGCTATCCAGCTTATAAACCGCGGTGATGCTTATTTTTCCCACCAATGGATTTTTTGATGTATGCCTTTCATTCATGTTTCCTTATTATTATCACTCTGTTTTGTTCCTTGCTTTCTTGTCCACATTGTGGTCATCATTCTGATTCTTACCAGGGCACAGCCGGGGCAGCTGTTGCCGTTCTCACAGGTGCGCACGCGGGACTGGACCCCGCCTCCACACTCCGCGCTGCACTTGGTCCACGAGCCCCACGACGACCAAAAGACGGGCTGAGGACACGTCACCTTCTCATTACAGAACCTGCCACAAAGGAACAATGAACAAAGAACCCGCATTGGACACAAAACATGATTCTGGAAGATCAATTAGCACACTACATCATCCAGAAGTGTTCATAAGAACTTTAAGCTTTACAGACAATATAAAGGTGAGGTAAAGGTGGTATACAGGGTAATGATTTTTAGCAAAGGTCCAGGGCATTGTAGGCAATGTTGCCAAGCGATATTATTCAAACAATTTCCCACTGATACTGGGCAACAATTGTTATATGGAGAGCTTTGAACTTCAAAGGTTCAAAAGGCTATCAAATGTATCATCACCTTTCCATCAACATCCATACATCAACATCCATACATCAACATCCATACATCAAACATCCATACATCAAACATCCATACATCAAACATCCATACATCAAACATCCATACATCAAACATCATACCCCTGATGTCCTGGATCCATTCAGCATATAAATTAAGATCTGCCCCAACACTGATCAGACGACAGCTTTGAACTTTGACCTTGGTCTCTCACCTCTGTTCTCTGGCCTGTCCGACACACACTCGTCCTCCGTGTCGGGGCGCAGGGTTGTTACACGAGCGCTGGCGCACCTCGAAGCCGATCTCGCACGTGGTGCTGCACTGGCCCCAGGACGACCAGGGAGTCCAGCCTCCGTTCCTGTGGCGGACGATCGAGAAAAATCATTTACATTCGCTGTGACCACACGGGACTGCAAGAGGCCCTGCCATTCTAGCCCCAGAATTTATTCTCCAGTCCACAGACGCAGAGAGTTGTTGTTTGGCGACACCAGATGCTAAAAAAAGTCGGAGCTAATTTGTCACTAGTGTGCCGCAAAAAGCCGCAACGGTGACGACAGGAGTTTGATGTGGCAACATATTCCCTCAATTTGCTTGAGTGCTTTTCCTCCTGTAGAGCACCTCTCATGATTTAATTGCCACTTCGTCCAACAACACAATCCAATTTCGCCATGTTGGATTTAATCTTGCATGCGCTCGCAGCAAAGCTGCACTCTTGTTTTTGTGCTGCTTGGACACAAAGTCAACCAAGTCTTTATAAATGGACTGTTTGTGCTTGGCTCCTAACAAAAACAGAAAAAAAGAGGGAACCTTTAATGATTAAGCGCTGTGGTTTGACCGAGCTCCAATCCAATGAATAATAAGGCGCCCCACAGAGTTCTCCCACTCTTTGATGCCGTCTAGTGAATAGCGGCGTCAATATCTGGTCTATTTGAAGATAATGACATGGAGAGTATGATATTTGACAGGTGGGAGTGCATCTGTATAGTGAAACAGCAATTCTCTTGGGTCTCTGAGTGGTAATAATGCTTGTGAGACTTCTCTCTCAGAATGGGGCTACTGTACCTGGAGCAGTTGGACACCTCGATGGTGGGGCCCTGGCAGTTTTTGCCCCCGCAGCGGGGCGGGGGGCTGTCGCACGTCCTGGAGCGGCACAGGCAGGCGCTGGAGCCGTCGCCGTCGGTATGGCTACAGGGTTGCCATGGCGCCCAGGGCCCAAAGACGCCATTAGTGGTCTGGTTCTGAAGCTGCGATACATAGAATGAGGACGACACGTTTGGGAATACATCAAGCACAAGACGGACCACGGAACACTGAGAACACTGCAAGAACATGACGGATCGGGGAATGACACGTCTCAAGACACCTTAAAAACGACACCGATCATAAGGCAAAGCACAGCAGTCTCTCACACACACACACACAACACTGTTTTGACATGGTACATGACAAGCTTCTCACATGACAGATCATTAAACTGCACAGGACTGTCCCTTGAGGGGGGTGGAAGGACTGGGCATACTTCAGGATGGCAGTCATCCATATGGCACTCAAGGACCACTGGGACAAGGAGAGAGGAGGAGGAGGAGGAGAGAGGAGGAGAGGGGAGAGAGATGGAGGAAAGAGGAGGAGGAGAGAGATGGAGGAAGAGGAGAGAGGAGGAGGAAGAGGAGAGATGGAGGAGGAGGAAGAGGAGAGAGGAGAGAGATGGAGGAGGAGGAGAGAGGAGGAGGAAGAGGAAAGAGGAGAGAGATGGAGTTGGATGAGGAGGAGAGAGAGGAGACTGGGCATGCTTCAGGATGGCAGTCATCCATACGGCACTCAGGGACCACTGGGACAAGGAGAGAGGAGGAGGAAGAGGAAAAGGAGAAGGAAGAGGAGAGAGGAGGAGGTAGAGGATAGAGGAGGAGGAGAGAGGAGAGAGATGGAGGAGGAGGAGGAGGAGAGAGAGGAGAGGAGAGAGATGGAGGAGGAGGAGAGAGGGGAGAGGAAAGAGGAGGAGGAGAGAGAGGAGGAGGAAGAGGAGAGAGAAGGAGGGCTGGTGGTGCTTACAGGACAGGCTGTGATGTTCTGGCTCCACTTGCTCATGTCGGAGCTGTCCTCGATGGTGGTGCAGCGCCGCTGCTTCTGGTCCCAGCCGCAGTAGGGGTCTCGCGCATCCAGACACGTCCTGCAGCAGGAGGAGGAGAAGTTTAGAACAATCACACTTATGCCCCCAATCCCCCCCCCACTCCCCATCCCTCCTTCTTTTCTGTTTGTTTAAACTGAATAAAAACACTCACACGCACACATGCACACACACACGCACGCACGCACGCACGCACACACACGCGCGCGCTCTTGCCTCAGGGTTCCCCAATTCTTATGATCCAAAACTACAAAGCCGACGGGGAGGAGAGGTAAACAAATCTGCATGTAATCCCTCCCTCTCCACCCCCCCTCCTCCCCCTGCTGCCTCCCTCCCTCCCTCTCCCATCCTCCTCCCAGTGCCACCCACAACGCAGCATGACGAAACGCCGATTAAATATTTGTAAGCTACCACTTAAAAAAAAAAGGGAGAAAAAAAAACTGTAGCTTAACGAGCAGTAATTAAATCTAAACCCACTAATGAAGCTAAGCTGATCTGGGAGAGCCCTGAGAATGTACTGGGCGGAGAGGTGCGGTAAACTACTAAGACCATGTGCCACCACCGCCACCACCACCACCTGCCAGGCCACCCTCCTAGCGTCCAGCCTTGCGTTCGCTCCACAGGCTCTTATGTTTGGCACAGGCCTGCTGACCGGTTTGTTTGTGTGGGAGTGCTGGCCGTCCAGCCCTGGGGTTGAGGAAACACAAGTGGTGTTGATACAAGCCCCCGTGCCAAGACTAAATCTTGTTAGCTGGGGGCTTGGGGGAAGCTGATCAGGGGGAGCGGAATGCAACCACTTTATGAGGCGTAAATGGGTTATGGGCCATTGTCAGGGCCAGGAAAATAACTTTTAATAAGAGCCTGTTGTTTCTATTTTCACTTCTTGTAATGTAATGCATTTCAGCATCTTTTCTAGGCCTACTGGAAGTTTGCTAACAACATTGTGACAGAAATGTATCTTTGGAGTACATGGTTAGACCTGAAACCCTCCGACATATGACTGGCAATCCATCATGACAACCGTCAACTGACAAGTCAACAAGGCTGAAAAACTGAAAAATGTTACAATTTTACATGTACACTGTATATTTTCTGTCACGCCAGCCTTGGGGGGTCAAAATGTTTTTGTTCCTCAGGAGCCTGTATACTTGGGTCTTACACCGCTCCGACACCTTTCTAAACAAAAGCCTCTTTCAAGTCATTTACCTTTCAGGAGGAGTCCCAAGTGCCTTCCCACACACACACACACGCTATGCCCTGCTAACACCTCCACCCCGCTGAGCACCTCATTCTGTCATACTGGCATCGGTGTACACAGGATCCCACTCAGACACACTACCATGGTGTCGTTAGCCTCCTGCGGTCTCTAGTGATCATCCCCAGCGGTAATTGCGTGTGCATAGCCAGCTAGCGGGGAGTGGAGAGGACCAGCAAAAACCCCAATGATGGGGCAATCAAAATCTGGGCTCGGCTCCACATCTTAGCTGGGGGCTGGACGGTGCGCGGGACCTAATAACAACCTCCAGGGCCCTCGGCAGGCCGGGGTGAGGAGGGCGGGAGGGACATAAATCAGCTGCTGGACCTGTCGCCTTCGGAGCAGATTTGGAGCACCAAAAAAACACCCCCAACCAAAAACAAAACAAATCCCACTCCTGGAACAGCATTGAACTTCCATTTTAAGCGTCGTTTTTAAGACTCATGACTCAATGCCAATTTTTGAGTGGAATGTCACAACTGTTCATATCTTCACACTCACTCCTATAATGTCTTGGTAATACCTGTTCAAAATGGACTCTTCTCTCCTCAGCATTTGTACAGCTGCGTACAGCATGTACATGATAATTAGTGCTGGAAAGTTGAATTGGTAATTGGCTTAATTGGTGACTTTGTTAACTTGAGGCAACGGGATAAACTATGCAACTGGTAAAGAAGAGATCTAGAGGCCAATTAGCTTTGGTCATCCCCAAGGTCCAGATTCCAGAGCCCGGAGGCTTCTCACCCTCGAGCCAAATCCATTTACACTGGAAAACACTCCCCTGCTCCTGCCCACATTAATTAAAGCAGAAAAAAGCCCTCCCCTAAAATAAAACCACTTGCGCTGAAAGCCAGCCACCCGTCTAAGCCCTTAAGACTGCGGATCGGCGAGAAATGCTGAGCTGACTGTTTGACGAGAACACAGCAGCACAGCACGTTGGGCTTTCTTCTAATTTCACTGACAAGCGCTTACCACGCACGCACACACACACAAAAAAACACCAGCTGAGGGGCACTGCCAAGTCCGCCTGCCTGAGCGCCCGGGCCAGACTCGTGCCAGCCTCCCCTGTGATCGCTCTGTGACGGAGACGAGCGAGGAGAGCTCGGGGGATGCTGACGCTGTGCGCCCGTGCTGCGCCTGCTGTCTATTGAGTGGCCATTAGCGGGGAGATTTACAGCCGGGCCCCCGGGGCAGAGGAGGAGAATTACCTCCTCCTTGACCTGACGGAGGCACAAAAGTCTCCAATCACAATCACAACAGCCACCCCCACAAAACAAATCCACCTCCACCGGCAGCAGCACCACCACCACCACCACCACATCACGTGCATCAATGCGCAGACCTGTGAAATGCCTGCCATCGTAAAGAATGGGAATATATAGAGCAGGCACATCTCGCTGAAGAGTTACGTCTCTTTCTCTAGTGTGTGGGTGACAGTGGAGGTGATTGGGGTGAAGAGAAATACCGGGGGAGGATGTTTGTGGGTCTGTGAGTGAGTGAGTGATTGTGTTTGTGTTTGTGTGTGTGAGCCTAGGTTGTGGGCAACGTGTGACCACAACGTTGTATAATTCAACAGCCCCTCTTCTTCCTGATAGCCCACTATATCAAAGGCGCGGAACCACAAAGAACGGGCCTATTAAATTTTTAAAGAGCGCACGTGGTAAAAATAAACCAACACATAAAACAATGTGGCTGACGGCGGACAGCACGTGATAAATCTCGTCCCCGATCTCCTCAGCCCTAATGGACATTTTAAAGGGAGTGGGAGGGCAGTAAAACTGCGGTCCCCTTCTTTACAGGCTTGTTAAAAGTAGGATATGAAGGCAAACAGTTATTAGTATGCCTTCAACTGCAAATCATGACCTCATCAGTGTAAATATAAGCGAGGAGCTGAGGGTCCACGGAAGGGGGGAGGGGGGGGCAGTAAACTAGGCAGAGTCCAGTGCAGTAGAGGCTATCCCCTGAGGGCATTCAACAGCTAGGCAGGAGCTCCTCTGGAGAGTGTGGGCTTTCAGCAGCATACATATAGGACTGGCTGGCTGGCTGGCTGAATGACTGACTGACTGACTGACTGACTGACTGGCTAGCCGGCTGGCAGAAGTAATATCTCCCGAGAGAAGATTCATTCATTGATTGATTGTGTTGCTGTGAGGGTTTCCATTCAGAATATAAATGACGGGGAATGGAGTGGCTTTGAGGTGGAGAGCAGCTTGGCAGGAGGCCCTTGGGAGCAGACACACACACACATCCACACCAGCGAATCTCTGTTGTCTACACACTCTCTCTCATACACACACACACGCTCCCAGAAATTTGCCCTCTGCCATCTCAATTTGGGATTTGAAAAAAAAAAAAAAAAAAAAAGCTTCATGCGTGGTATTGATTTTTCTTGGAGACATCTGTATGTATTTGGCTTGACCATCATGACTAAGAAAATGACAAATCTTTATGATCCGTGAGCCGCCTCGACATCATGGATTTATATCGTGGGTTTCGTTTCATCATGTGTGGTTCATTAAGGAAAGCAGACGCACGCATAGGTGAACTCTCACTAAGAGTTCACCTAAGCGTGTGTGTGTGTGTGTGTGTGTGTGTGTGTATGTGTCTGTCTGCGTGTGTCTGTCTGTGTGTGTGTGTGTGTATATGTGTGTCTGTGTGTGTCTGTGTGTGTGTGTGTGTGTGTGTGTGTGTGTGTGTGTGTGTGTGTGTGTGTGTGTGTGTGTGTGTGTGTGTGTGTGTGTGTGTCTGTCTGTGTGTGTGTGTGTGTGTGTGCTCACGCATGTGAGTGTGTGCCTTGCAATCTCAATTTCTTCTTCCTCCGATAGCAGAGAGAATGTGGAATGATCAAAGGATAGGTATAGCCAGTCTGTTCTGTCATGCTCTAGCCACCAGTGGATGGGAATCAAAATTGGAGTTTGTCAGACCGGAGTTCAGGCTGGAGGGCAGTTGAGATGTTATTACCTGCTTGAGAGAGAGAGAGAGAGATGGAGAGAGAGAGAGAGAGAGAGAGAGATATGGAGGGAGGGAAAGACAGTGAAAGAGAGCGATAGAGAGATGGAGGGAGGGAAAGACAGTGAAAGAGAGGGAGGGATGGAGGGATATGAGGTAGAAGAGAAAGAGTTCCAATATTGGAAGGCTGCCAGGGGAGAGCTGTTAAAACCCAAACATGCCGCAGCAGTAATAAATACTTTCACTTTTTGATTACTTTTTTCTTTCCTCCTGCTCTCATCTTCCCTAAGTCTCCCCATCCTTCACTCTTTCCCTCTCTCTTTCTCTCCCTCTCTCTCCCCCACTCCCTCATGTGTTCGAGGGAGCACTCAGACAGAGCTGCGGGCTCTTAACTGCTGTGTGTTTTAGCGCCCTGCTGATGAGCTGGCGGCAGCAACAAGCCATAAATTGTGTCTGCGGAAGAGGGCTGCCTCCCCGGGGCTGCGGAGCACTCCAGGCGCAGCACACAAGGCATGACCCTCCCCATCCTCCACTGCCCAGAAAAAGGCGCAGCTTGACCACAGTACCAGCGGTCGATGTACGATTACGCACAATTCGGACCGGCTGTGCTTTTCCAGCTGGTTTTGGAGAAGGGGGGAGGGGGGGGGGGGGCAGATTAATTCCCCATAACTGTGGCTGCACCACAGATGACCACAGCTGACCATGAAGGTCTGCATGTTGAGAAGCTCTCCCGTCCATTCCCCTCATTGTCTCTTTCCCACTCTCACACCTGCGGCGTGTTGACTCAACTGAAATGTTGCATCACAAATGTAAACACGCCTGCGGGCGGTTGGGGACACTGCGGAGGGCAGCGCGGGGTTCCCACAGCACCGCCGACACGAGAGCTCGTTTTCCCCTCGTGTGGGACCGAGGGCTCGGAGGACTCCAACTCCAACCACATCTGAAGCAGCGGGACCACCAGCTCACCGCAACCCCTCCAACCTCTACCCACCTTCCAAAACAACCCCGGGGGAGCTCAGCTGTGAAAACCATCTGTGGTTTCCTGGCAGTGCTACTCGAGGGCCCCTTCTCATGTCCCGGCCGAACCTCTGCGGTCGAACCCTCACGTAGGCTTTCCACAGCTGAAGTCCCTCTCTGGTGGACGTGCGGTGACCCTTTCCAGGGCCAAGCCATAATTAACCAAACGCTGTGACCACTAGTCCTCAAGATAATTCACTGGAGAAAGAGGACTGAGAAACTGAGCTTTCATCGCGTGCAGTGTAAACAGAACCTTCAGGTTCCATCTCGAGTCCCAATGGCGTAATCAAGCTCAACATACCTTTGCTTTTTGTTCCCAGGCTGTTTTACAAACAGGCTGTTCCATTCTAATAACAGCAATCAACTAAACGACTAGAGAATTATTGCTGTGTACATCCATGAAGTAAACTCGGAGGTGACGTAATGAGTTAAATCTCTTATAATTAGGCCCTCAGGTACAACACTGGAAGATCCAGCTAGAAGTGTCAACTCAGATTCAAAGGAGCATCACCAGCAGTGAGACTGAGAGGAGACCGCAACATCTGCTTCATACTTTCAGTCTGGATGATTCCTCTCTGTCTGTCGGTCTCTCTCTCTCTCTGTAAGCCCCTTTGCCAGCAACCTCTCCCCCTTTCCCTCACCTATGCTGTCCTAGCGTGCGGTGAAGTTGATTGATCTCCCACGGCCGCTGCGCTCATATGCTATTGCAGCCAAACAAACGGACTAAATGAGTTTCTTAACAGGGAGGGAGAGGAAGGAGAGGAGGGAGCGGGAGTGAGGCTGGGGCTGGAGCAAGTTGGCAGGAAGTGGTGGTTTGGGGGGAGGTCAAATGTAATTACCTACTGCAACTCAGAGAGACTGGCACCTACACACACAGGCCACTTTGCATGAGGCCATTAATAAGCGCTTCTCTAGGGTGTGTGTGTGTGTGTGTGTGTGTGTGTGTGTGTGTGTGTAGGGTGTGTGTGTGTGTGTGGGGGGGGGTGGCGTGTGGTGCTGAGATCAACAGAAGGTGCTGTCCGAGGCTGGCCATTTATCTGCGAGGCAAAATGGAGGCGGACACGAATGGATTGGAGTGGGGCTTGCGGTCGCTGGCACAGCCAATTTTGTTTATGCCATGAGCAATGGTGTGGGCTGAGATCATTTCTCCCAATGAGTTTGACTGCAGGATGCTCGAGCCAGACAAGATTTGGTTAATTAATGACGGTGGGAAATGGATGTGAATTGGTACGACAATAACACATATAGGCTTAGGGGCGTCTCATTCTCAATGAGTCACTGAAAAGAGCTCTGAAAGTGACATTGGCTATTTCTGGCCAACTAAACAAGCTGCGGAAGAAACTCGCAAGCACACATGTGTGTGCGTCCGTCTTCCAACACAGTATAACAACTCGTCAGGGGGGACCCAACACATGAATCGCCCATAATGTACGTGGCCCAGTGAAAGACCATTTGTGTGGGGGGCCACGCCACACACGTAGAAGACATACAGTGACTGCCTCCGCATCCATCCAGCCGAGCGATATTCATTACTAATGCAGACGGCCGCACAATGCAGCGTTTGTGTGCTCGGCCGGTGGACAAATGTTCTACAGCCTCTGTGCTAGCACGTTCCGCTCCGCACTCAATGGGCTACATTCTACCATACTTTTTTCTAACAAAAATCCACACCATCAGTCACATGTACAGAAACACCATAAAAGCTCTACTACCCCCCACAACCCCCCCACTGCACCCCCCCCCCCCCCCCCCCATCTCATCTCATCATGGGGTCTGCCGGAATCTGGGAAGTAATTAGTGTGGCCACAATGAGCTAGACTGGGAGCAGCCTTCGCTAGCCGTGGCCTCCGATTGCCTGCCCGCCTGTCCCCAGAGATGATTAGTCGGACAAATAGCCCCCTTTAGCTCCGCTGGCCGGTGTGTATTCATAGAACCGTGGGCTCCTCTATCAAAAGCAGACTGAATGGAGCAGAATGGGAGATAAGCGCCAGTAACAAGATTTATATAACCTGAAGGAAATACGGCTTTGTGATAAAAAAAAAAACAGAATGATATAAGGGCAATATAAAAGCTACATGATTACCTTTGAGACTGTACATTACATGGCTTAAGAGCACAATCCATAACCCTAAGGTATACAACCACACAATGCTTTAGCACATTACACAAATTATGAGCTTTGACAGAGACACATTCATCTGAGGCCTAAAGCAGATGTTTATGATTCTGATAAATAACAACGGCATTTCTGTAAGTAGGGCTCGGCGAGGCTGTGACATAACTCTTACATTTCTCTTTGAAAAGAGCATTCGCTGTGAGTTTCATGATAACAAACTTACAGGAGGACAGAACGCCACTTGAAGTGTGTGTGTGTGTGTGTGTGTGTGTGTGTGTGTGTATGTATGTGTTGTATGGTTTTCACACAGAGCGGAGAGCAGCTGAGCGGTGGTCGGCCGGTGGAAATCAAAGGCAGGGGATTAGGAGCGTTCCGTCTCTTTCAGCTGGCCTACCCTCGGAGCCGGTGTCATTAGTCCACCCTGCTGGCTTTTAAATAGGGCTGGCTCCAACCACTTCCGCTCCCTAGCTCTCACTCCCTCCCTCTCTCTTTCTTTCTTTCACCCCCTCTCTCTCTTTCCCGCCTACTCTCTGCCTCCCTCCCTTTCTCTCGTCTATCTTTATCGCTCTCTCTCTTCTTCTCTCTCTCACTCACTCACTCTCTCTCTCTCCTCCTCTTGCTCACCCTCTTCCTCCTCACATCTCTCTGTCTTTCTTTCTCTTTCCATGCCACTCACATCTCACCCACACACCTGGTTTGGTATGCAAACGCTTTCACCATTCTGCCTCTTTCATTTCTTTGTGTGTGTGTGTGTGTGTGTGTGTGTGTGTGTGAATGCATAGTGTTTTAAAATAAAGGTTGACATCAAAAAGCTGACTCATCACACACTAGGACTCATGTACACAATCGCCTAACCTGCACATAAATGCATTTAAGCTGCATGCAAGTTGCAAGTCCACACACACACTCTCTCTCTCTCTCTCTCACTCTCTCACTCTCTCACTCTCTCACTCTCTCTCTCTTGCGCACACACACGCAAACACACACAGACACACATACACACTCTCTCTCTCTCACACTCTCACTTGCGCACACACACGCAGACACACACACACAGACAGATTCCAAACAGTCTTTCACCCTTCATGCACGCACACACACAGCTGACAAAGCATCCTTCAGCGACCCCACAGCCAAATTGAGCCTGACTGTCGTCATTGCCTTACCCCTGCAGAGGGGACACGCTGGGAATGAATACATTGATAAAAACACACTAGGTCTGTCATGCTGGCACAGGTAGAGCTACCCCCCCCCTTTCCCTCTCTTGCTCCATCATTCTCTCTGTCTCTCTCTCTCTCTCTCTCTCTCTCCGCTCCTCTCCCCTCTTTCTATCTCTCTCGCTGTCATTCTCGCTGACCTTCTCTCTCTCTCCCTCTTTCCAGAAAAGGGGATTTTCAGACCAATAACAGACCCGGCGCATCATTCCGCTGATACCAGCGATACAGAGCTCATAGCCGCACAATGATGGCGGCCGGGCGAGCAATTCATGCACTTCAAACCGAATCTGTGTCAAGGAGAGCGCTCACAAGGCGGAGAGCTCGGCAGCGTCTCAGCGTGTGTCTCGGCCTCCGAGGCTCACGGTTCAACTGCTCATTCCGCATGTCAATGTCAGCATTACTGTCTTGATTCTCCGAATCGAGGGGTGAACCGAAAGCCGAATATTTCTTTTGCTGAACTGCTGAAATGAATTTAGATCGTTTGAAGGAGCCTTTTAATTCTGGTTGTCAGGAGGTCCTATTTATGGTCAGGAAGGTCCTTATTCTATTTTTTTCAAAGCATTGATGTGTCTCTATGTTCTCTATCTAGAGACACTCTATCCCCCTTTAAACTGCCATGCCAATAAAGCATATTGACTGGACAGGTCCACTGTGTGACTCACTGCTGGTTCTGGTAGGCGGAGCATCTGGCCAGGGGGATCTTCAGCACTTTGTTCCTCAGGCCCACAAACAGCATGCGGTCGCCATGGAGAATCTGCAGGCTCAGGATTGGCTCGCGGAGGCCTCGGGGCTGCAACTGCATCTCCTCCAGGTAACAGCCCTGCAGACTCTTATTGGTCGTGGCCAGGGCCTTTAATATGGTCCCATACTCTGTGAACAAGAGTTATAAATGGGAAGATTCAGGAGACGGTATCAGTTAGTCAGTACTCATTTGAATACCTTTGTATGCTTTCCAATTGTTATGTTCACCTTCCATTAATTTCCAACATGCTCAAACTAAAATTATCTTCCACACAAACTATTTATAACATATTAACACATTCATAAGCAACACGTATGGGCCAAACGTGGGCTGTCCCAGTGTTCGCCATGAGTAGCCGCCGGCGTACCCGTGCCGATGTACATGACATGGTGCAGGGTGTCCTGGCCCTGCACGATGTCCACCACCAGCTTGGAGAAGCGCACGTCGTCCTGCCAGACGAGTGGGTCCACGGAGACGGGCTGCACCACGTCGTTCATGAGGAAGAGCCGCTGGGCGTCCTGCAGACTGCGCTCCGTCAGGCCCTCGTTAGGACCATCGTCCTCGATGGTGCCACACTGGGTCAACACAAATCATGCAGCCTCTTAGAACGCACTTCAACAATTATGTTACTCAGCCATATGACTACTAGGTTGCAACCATATAGGTATGTGATTTAGTCCTGAACAGACCGACAGTCCGAACAATAAAAAAAAACAATTAATGGTACTCCCAAATATGGTTGTTGAAAAACAGACAGTACCATATAGGAGGATACACACATTACACAGTCCCTTTGGTGCATATAAATACTCAATTCAATGACGGCTCGGAGCTTATTTTCCTCACTTTCCCAGTTTCTCTATCCCTCTGTGGGTGTTGTGTATCGTCACGCACTGCCTTCCAACAGAACAGGCTTCATTATGTTGTGCCTCCACCGTCAAACCAATCAGCATTTCCCAGTCAGGTAAAACATATCAACCTATATTATGTGGCTTATAGTATGATGCAGAACATAGCACAGATAGATACCACGGCTAATTTCACAGACTGAACAGGATCCACCCCCTACTGCTCAGCAAATTACACAATCCCACTGTGTTATCAGTGCCGACACAAAGCTAGCCTTTGTGCTCTAATCCTTGAGTAATACTCTCTATACTTAATCATTCTGTTGAAGATGTGACCAAATGACTAGAGACGCTGTGAGTGGGGCATTCATTTCAATATTTTACACCCTTCTGAGGACGTGCCTTCAGCCTTCAGTGACATTTACAAGAACAAAAAGTGTGTGTGTGAAGGTGAATCCAAGACAGAAGGACAGAGAGAGAGAGAGAGAGCGAGAGCAGGTCCCCAGGTGAGCTCTCTCACCTGGAAGTTGGGGTTGGGGTTGGGCGTGGGAAGCCAGGTGGAGCGGGGGTTCTCCTGGGAGCGGAACGGCCCGTTGAAGGCCCGAGTGATGGCGCTGAGGTTGAACGCACAAACCGCAGATGCAGCAATGCTATTCCTGTACACAGCACACACACACACACACACACACACACACAAAGACAGAGAGACAAAGACAGAGTTGGTGTGATATCAAACAATGTCCAAAGTGTCCAAGAGATATAGAAGAGCCTTGTGTAAATACATGAAAGGCATAGCCATAAACAACTCCCCTCTTTGGAGCCCCATAATGCTGGAGGGTAAATGAGGCGGAATACTGGAAAAGTCTCACTAGGCCTCTAATTTAGCATGGCTATATGGGTCGCCCTCGCTGCTAGGCCTAATGATGCAGCAACCCGGCTACTGCTAGAGCAAGGAGATGGCAGCCGGGAGGCACAGATACCCAAGCAGTAAAATATCCTTTAAACCCATACATTACACTTACATTATATTACACACAGATGCACAGGGCAGATACACAAGGCAAGATGCACTGAACATATCCATGCACACACATACCCGCTGCAGGCTGTGCTCACACACATGCATACACACAATATAACCTCACACACACACACACACAATATTACCTCTCACACACACAGACACACACACACACACACAATATAATGCATACACAATATAACCTCACACACAAACACACACACCCATACACACAAGCATTCTGAATCCAAATAAGTTAAGAGGCCAGAGCATTGCACATGCTGCTTGTTGTCAGCAGTGTTATCCCAACCATCTACAGGTTCCCAGGGCATACAGCCCTTGTTTGGCTGTAATGAGGTTTTAAATGCAGTCCTGCACAGGCTCCGGTCATCGCTATAGGGCACACAGAATTGCACACACATTACGCCCAAAAAAGGGCCCCTAATGCAGTTTTCAGCAATGCTGGACTCGCCCAATTGTATCTACAATCCACAAAACATCAGAAAACAACACATTAAGAGCACACTGAAAGCATGGCCCCAAACACAGTTAACCAAACAAACATCAAGTCTAAACTATACCGGGACTAAAACTTGTGTCTTAGGATATTTATTTATATAGCCAGAAAGAAGTGTGATAGCCAAATTTGTAAATAAAAAATAAAAAAAGATTTTTATAAAAAAAGAAATGTAATAAAGGCTACACATTGCGTCAAATGTCTCCCTTTGATACAGACAAGCCTCAAGCAGTGTGGTGACAATCTCACATCTGTACTCTATACTAATGAAATTCATTACTGTTGTTTTCATAGCTGGAAATCTGTGGAGAATTCTAGTGGCTTGTTCTGATTGATGACCTATCCAATGTTAGTGATGCATCTGCTGCCACAGCGCCGAATCAATGGAGGACCAGTAGCCATCATTACAGAGTGCATTCACATTTCATCCAGCACTGCAAGTCACTCCCCACCACACAGAAATGACCAAATTACCAATGCCTCTTTTGCTGAATGATGAATTTGCTAATCAGACATTACAACTTGTTTATTGACTGCAGTTAGATGAATTCGTTATGCACGGAATGAACATTTTCCATTAATTTCAGAAGTAAAAAAACAACAACAAAAAACGAGCAGTCCAAGGATGGTGGTCTCCGGAGCTTTGAGGCATTGTTCGAT
Organism: Alosa pseudoharengus; assembly: GCF_046254945.1. Taxonomy (NCBI): domain Eukaryota; kingdom Metazoa; phylum Chordata; class Actinopteri; order Clupeiformes; family Clupeidae; genus Alosa; species Alosa pseudoharengus. The sequence continues at coordinate 31,166,801 of NW_027468718.1, read as the reverse complement.
GATTTGCTATGGAGGTGCCAGCAGGCTCGGTGGATTACAGGTCTGTTTGATGTCGTCATTCAGGTCCCTTTGTCTTGCCACCGTGGCTTGAATGCAGGGAGCGCTATTTAGTGAAACAAAGAGGCGGGCCTATTAGCGGTGCGCACCGCGCCTCATACACTTCCATTAGCAGTGTGCATGGCGCCTCACATAGTTCCATTCCTTTCTGCCGACACGCGTCCCGCTCACGCAGAGGTGAGCACACACAGCTGGGCCTAGCAGAGAAAAAATGTGCCTTATAATGGTTTCCAACGAACAAACACTCCTCACAATAGCAAACGACTCTGGTGTCACAAAGCTGTTTCAAGTTCAACTTGCTTTGTTTTTCTGGCCCATAAGTTTGGACAAGTTGATTTAAAGTTTGGCCGGCCGTAGCGCCATGCCATGCTTCATTTCACTTTGAGACTGACCCCAACATCGGTGGCGCCAAAACAGAAACATCTTTTGCCGCTAATGCTACAAAGTGCTAACGCCCAAAAGTAATCTTGCCTCTCCATATGGGAGACATATGGCTGAACAGAAGATGTCGAAACTCATGCGCGCCGCCAGTGGTGACAAATTACCCCGTGCCACTTGGGATCAGATTCACGAGATGTGTGTATACAGGACGAAAGCCGCTTGTGCATAAATAAATCCTGTGTGTCATCCGATGCGTGAACAAAGACAAATACAGGCGAAACAGCGTCATTGCTGACCAAAAGCCGATTAGAGGACCAGCTTGAAACCGAAAACTGTTACGGGGGAAACGATTATAATTTAAACAGGTGGTTTGTGTTGAGAGCCGAGCCAGAGGCCGCGGGCGCTAACGGAACAGAGCCGAACGGCTCCCGGCGAAGCAGCGGGTACCAGTCTTTACTCGTGGAGCGCGCATGGCGCCGAGCCAGCTACAGGAGCTCAGGGCTGACCACAGACAAATGAGCTCCAATAACTACAGCAGGGGCCTCAGCCACCAGCGCCTTACCACAGCCCCAGACAGATGGGGCCTGTGGCAGGGAGAGAGAGCCCAAGGAAGGTGGAGAGGGAGAGGATGGTGGGGTAAGCCAACAGTAGCAGCATGCAGACTCCACAACCTGGGGCAGGGGCTTCTTCTTCCGCCATGCGCGCCATCACAGGGCTCTGAGGCAGGCAAGGGGGAGGGCCACGGTGGGACGGCAGTTTTGTGGACGGAGGCAGGGGGCCGCTTGGCCAGTGCCGAGAGGCGGGATTACGCCGTGAGCAAAGGCTGCTCAGTTTGGGGCATGCTTGGCCATTTGTATCGAGAGCAGGGGAGATACAGACTGTGCTAAGGCTTGCAGGGCTCCATCATGTTCCAGAGAGAGAGAGAGACAACAAACACATGGACACACACCATAGACAAATACACAAAACCACACACACACACACACACACACAGTTACTTCAGCCAGCCACAAACACACATACAGAGACAGACCAGAGAACAGAGAAATACAGAGAAACACACACACACACCCAAACACACTCACACACACACACTTAAAACTTGGCTTTTATTCTTCCATTCTTTCATCTCCAATGTGCGCCCACTGTGCAAAGAAAGACTGCGCTGTCCCCCTGTGCAGATTTACTCAGGCTGCCCTTTGCGTGGTCTCCACAATCGGCCCTAAAAGGCCTCCATCAAACAGAAAAGCCGCTTTTGCTCCGGAGCTGCGGCGTGAGGGATTCTTCTGCCCGTGGTTGTGAAGGGAGCCATCTTTCACAGGCCACAGGCACCGGGAGCCCCACTGCGCACAGGGACAGGCGTGTGTGTTTGAGCGTGTGTTTGCTGTGTCTGATGTGTCTTGGATAAAGTGTGTGTGTGTGTGTGTGTGCAACTGCAAAGTGTGCATGATAAATAAAGTATGATAAATAAAGAGTGTGTGGTGTGTGTGAGCAGAGATAGAGAGAGAGAGAGACAGAGAGAGAGAGAGAGAGAGAGATAGATAGATAGATAGAGAGAGGGTGTGAGAAAGATGAAATGTGTATTAGAAAGAGAGAGATAGAGGGAGAGAATGATCGAGGGAGAGAAAAAAAAACTCCCTCTGCTGGTCTTTTTCCAAGTGAAGGCGGGAGGGAGGGAGGGAGGGAGGGAGGGGGAGAGGGATTAGTTTTAATGCTCCAGTCGGCCTGATTTCCTGCTGGGGAAGTGAGGGGAGTGGTGGGGTGGGGGGCTCAAGTCACCATGGCACCATCATTCAGAACACTGGCAGCCTGTCGCCCATCGTGCTGGGCCACGGCGAACACACCAAATATATGCTCCTACATGGGACTGAGTGCAACTCGTCTGTATGTGTCTCTCTCCATTTCCTCCTCTCAAACCAGACACACAGCTTGAAGGTGTTTATGTGTGTTTGAGGGGGGCATGTCAGTGTGTGTGTGTGTGTGTGTGTGTATAAGAGAAAGAGAAAAGACAGACAGCAATGTGTGTGTGTGTGTGTATGTTTGTACAAGGGCCAGACAGACTGGGGAATGGGAGTGTGAATGGGAGTGTGAGGCCATTGTGTCCACAGGTGTCTGAGGCCATGCTTGTACAACAGAGAGCGAGCGAGAGAGAGAGAGAGGAAGAGAGAGAGAGCACAGCTGAGGGAGGAGGGGCAAACTAATGGAGCAGACTGATGGGCCTTCCAAGCATGGACACGCACGCACACACACACACACACACACACACACACACACACACACACACACACACACACACACACACACACACACACACACACACACACACACACACACACACACACACACACACACACACACACACACACACACACATACACACACTTGCATTCTCTTACACAGACAATAAGGCTTCATGCTGACTGTATACATGATCTAACTGAGGCGGTTGATGCGATGGTGATGCAATGAGGTCATGTCATCACTATCCCTTCCTTGCCACAACATGCTTGCAGGCGCATGCGCACACACACACACACACACACACACACATACACACACACACACAGACACACACACACACACACACATACATATATACAGAGTGTGTCGTTTCTGGACTACTAGCTTTCCTGAAAGAGGCTGTCTTTGCTTTGGCCCATGGAGACGTGTACCAGCCTGAGAAGCACAGAAAAAAAAGCCTCCATCACCTCCCACTGCGGACTGACCCCCCTCCAGCACACTCCAGCTCCACACACACCATACTGACCACTCACATCTCTCGGTCTCTCTCCATATCGCTCACCCACCCTCCTTTTATGAAGCTCTGCTTTATTTCCACTTGGTTAGTGTATACAGAGAAGGCACTGCAATAAATGGGGTACTATGAATTAAGTATGAGTTCTTATAAGAAGGAGTTTTGTCAAAAAAACTCCTCAGTGTCCACACAAACACACACACCCTCACCCTTTTTCTCCCTCTCCCTTTCTCTAATGCACATAGTCACACACAGGTGCTCTAAAGCTGCTGGACTACACTGTTTTTTTCCCCCTCCAACTCTCAATAGGATTATGGAGCCCCAAAAAAACAATACACCTCACCAAAAAAAGCCCGAAAAAGAAAGTCAAGGAGTGAAAACTACATTAACTCGGACGTTTCAACTTTTTTTTTTTTTTTTGCTGCTTTTACCTGCACCACAGCAGAAAACCAAAGCGTCCACTCAGCAGAGGCGTAGCTGCAGGGACCCACTACCCCACTCCCCACTCCCCCCTACTCCAGCACCAGCCTCTCAGCTCCGGCCTCGGCCTGAGCTCAGCTCCAGCACGGCAGAGCTCCATAAATATTTTCGCTGCATTAGCCGAGTTAGCGTCGCGTGAGTCCGGGGGGGGGAGGGGGTTGGGGGGTTGAGGCAGCACACACAATCTATTGTTTCTAGGGCTGTTTTGGGGGGGATATTTGGTAGGGGAAACAGCACAGCAATGTATCATCTATCCGAATCAATGCAGCAGCACAGACTGAGCTGAGAGGAGAACTCACACACACACACACACACAAACATACCGTGTCTTATGTGTGTGTGCGTATGAGCAGGTGATGGTTATTACACATGCTAGCACAAGCACAGGCATCTGCAGCGCCTCATTGCAGGAGCCCGCAGATCCCACACTAGCCCCAGCGCCTGACTGACAGGGGGCGAGGAGGCTATTTCAGGGTGCATTTCGTCCTAATGTGTTCTGGGCCAATGTCTGGTTTGTTTGGATGATAATGAGTTTAGGCATGCTGTGAGCATCCCCTCCACCTCCATGCTTGCCTCCTATGGATAACACACAGTCTTCCAAGTCACAGTCATGACAGATCCTCCTCCTGCCCTCTCGACCCCCCCCCCCCCCCATAAAAAATAATCTACAATGATAACCGGTTCCACATGACTAATGCGGCAGACTGACATGCTGTTAACTATGAAGGTATATTGGGTGCAAAAGTGGCGAGCACATTTAACTGCAGATTTTGCATGTGCACACTAAAGTCGTAAATGTGTAACAGTAAAGTTGAAGTTGTACATATTTTTTTATATCTTGTTAACACAAAATAGGGGCTACGGGTTCACAAATCCTTTTTACAGGTACACAAATCCTTTTTACAGGTACACAAATCCTATCCTGTGAGTCACAACTTTCAAGAGTCACGCACTCGACACTTTTGCTCCAATCGTTGCAGCGCAGTAGGTGCCTATGTTTAGCTTAGTTTACCTGCTTGCTAAATCCTCCAGTGCCAGATCAAGCTAGCTATCGCTAGATAAATAACTAGTTTAGAAGTACAGAAATATAACACTGCCCGTCCAAAATCGTTAGGACACAATCTGACACAATCGTTCTGCAATTTTCGAACAGCTGACTTGTATCTTGCACGAAGACTATTGGATAGTGCAAGGCAAGTTAGCAATTGTTTGCTGTGCAGACATTATGAATAATAAGGTCGTAGAACTTAACACCGCACACCGCAACATTTTTTTCCTCGCTTTGTGCAAAGAAAAACTATAAATCGTGTGTCCTTCATTGATAAGGAAACATGCTGAGGTTACTTACTTTATGAGCAGGCAATGGTAGTCTGAGCGTGATCCAGGATCCAGATCCGGCCGCCTTGTTTTCTCGATCGATTGCTCGACGTGCACACATACAAATCTTTTTGCACCTATTATATCACCTAGCTAGGAGCAAAAGTCACTCGTCACTCGTAGAAGCAGATTCGAGCACTTGTATCAATTGACTTATAGTCGTGCAAGAAAATCAAAGCGATCTGTAGAATTTTATTAATGAGAAATTATTTCACAGATGCACAACTTCGGATGCATTAGTTCACATTTGGGTTTACAAATGCACGAATGTTGTGCATGTTCTCAGATTATGAAACACGGATGTGCAAATGTGTTTCGCACCTACTGCGCTGCAACGATTGGAGCAAAAGTGTCGAGTGCGTGACTCTTGAAAGTTGTGACTCACAGGATAGGATTTGTGTACCTGTAAAAAGGATTTGTGTACCTGTAAAAAGGATTTGTGAACCCGTAGCCCCTATTTTGTGTTAACAAGATATAAAAAAATATGTACCACTTCAACTTTACTGTTACACATTTACGACTTTAGTGTGCACATGCAAAATCTGCAGTTAAATGTGCTCGCCACTTTTGCACCCAATATACCTTCATAGTTAACAAGCCTCCTCTCCATACCTGTCAACACTAGGGGTGTCACGATTCTCCAAATCCTCGATTCGATGTAATTTTCGATTTTAAAGTCACGATTCGATTCGATTTTCGATCTTTTTTAAATATTACTATTAATGCATTCCTTAT
>NW_027468718.1:31148516-31156016 GCF_046254945.1 Alosa pseudoharengus | reverse complement strand
CCAGTAATGGCGCGATGGGAGTTGGTGATAATTATTACCGGGGGTGCAAAGGAGAGAGCCATCAGCACAAATTAAACAAGAGGCTCCCTGATTGACGGCTAGCTGTCAGCAAGGGCATACCTGAGCTAAGGGGTCTCTTATGTGTGCTTGTGTATGTCCATGCATGTGTGTGTGTGTGTGTGTGTGTTCTTTCATATCTAGCGAATGTGTTTGGCACGCGTGGGTGTCAATATGACAAACCGCCTTTTTTAATGGCTCTACAGCTGAAAGTAAACAGATTGCCCAGGATTCCCGACAGCCTGGCTGTCAAAAAAACGCATTCTTATGCCAAACAAAAGCAAAAGCAGACCTTTCTTTCGTTCAGAAATGCTCCCTCTCTTGCCCGCACGCACAAACACATACCCACACACACACACACACACACACACACACATTTTACACATTGGGAGAGACAGAGCGAAAGAGCAGTTCTATGTGGGAGCCAGCAAAAAAGAGACGAACTTGGCACCATGTGTTATGAAAAAGAGGGCAAACTTGAAGGAGAAGGACGAAAAAAATCTAGTTTTTACTGCTGTGTATTCCTACGACCGTGTGTGTGTGTGTGTGTGTGTGTGTGTGTGTGTGTGTCCGTCTGAGCTCAGTGTGTGACAGTGTGGGGCCTCTCGCTGTAGAGCTGCCTTTATTGATATGCCAACGGCTGCTGTGAGGTGTGGTCAGCCATTGCCAGGCTGGTCCCTGCATAGAAACACACTACCACCACCACCAGCCCCACCACCACCACCACCAGCCCCAGCCCTGCCCGTGCTGGCTACCCGGCTGGATCCCCTGGCCTGAGCTCAGGCACTGGCTCTGGCTCTGCATTCAGCTCCAGTCGCTCAGCAGCTGCCACGCCGTATCTCTATCCAGTCACCTCCTCCACATTTATCCTGCTTAAGACCTTTTAGGACCAGAATGGCCTCGCCTTGCCTGCTTAACCCCCCCACCCCCCACCCCCCTATGGTGCCTATGGCACCTATGGCACCTGGTCACTCTGTGTGTGTGTGTGTGTGTGTGTGTGTGTGTGTGTGTGTGTGTGTGTGTGTGTGTGTGTGTGTGTGTGTGTGTGTGTGTGTGTGTGTGTGTGTGTTTGAGAAGAGACAGACACATGCATACAATCCTACAGTATACACACAAGGGTAGCTTCTGACTTCAAATGAGAATTTAATTAATATTTAATCTACACTAGATGCTGTCCTCTGTCTCTCCTCTGCCTTTAAGATTGTGACTGACTGGGATTTTTGGGGTGCTGCATGGTAGATCATGAACCAGTGGTGAATATTTATCAGTAGCTGCCGCCAAATATCCATATTTTTACAAAAATATTAAATTCATGCTTAAAAATAAACACTGAAATGTGTCTAGAATCACTGTCCTAGACCTAGTCTGTACTGTGTGATTCTCAGTCCTAGTCTTAATCCGTACTGCGTGATGCCCAGTCCTAATCCTAATCCATACTGCATGATTCCCGGTGCTAATCCTAATCCGTACTGTGTGATTCCCAGTCATAGTCGGTACTGTGTGAATCCCAGTCCTTATCCATACTGCGTGATTCCTAGTCCTAAACTGCGTTCAGACATAGGTGTAAGTCTGCATGTTCCGTGGATATCAAGCAGTTGGACTGTATATCTGAACAAAATATCCCGACATTTGGAACCCCGAACTTAGGCGGCTCTTACACGACTCCCCTCCTAGTATTTCAGACGGACATTGTGTAAATGAACTTGTGTCTGAACGAAGCGAAGAACATGCAGAGATTCTGTTCATGTGCGTCGGTGTCATTCACACATTATGTCCACATAATGTCTGCAAGTAAGCATCATATCTAAATCACCAGGAGGGTTGGAAACAGTTCTAGTCTGCACCCCTGGAGTGTTAACAGGCCTCTTGGGGCTCTGGGCTCCTCTGACAACCAGCCATGACCCAGGAAGCAGCCGCTACTCAAGACTTACTCCTCTCAACACCCCCCCCCCCTCCCCTTCTGTGGAAAAGATCTGTGTGTGTGTGTGTGTGTGTGTGTGTGTGTGTGTGTGTGTGTGTGTGTGTGTGTGTGTGTGTGTGTAAATGGGAGCTCTTGCTTGCTTGGCTGCTTGCGTGAGTGGATGTGGTTCTGTGCTGCTCAGCTGAAAATGCCAGAGAACAAAGGGATCGATGGAGAATGAGAAAATGATGTGCTGGAGAGGAGGTAGAGGCTATTTCTAAGAGACACTTCCTGCTCCGCACGCAACACACACAACACATACATACAACACACACACACAACACACAAACTTGCAGTCGGCAGTGAGCATACAGTGGCTGAAGTGGACATCCATATGCATATGTAGCAGCATGAGAGCAAGAGGGCCCTGGTCTGTGTGTTAATCATGCTGATGCAGAGAGTCTAAAAACAACCTCTCTCAGTCCTGAACTTCCTTTCTCTTCTTCTCTTCTCTTCTTCTCTTTTCTTCTCTCTCTCTCCCTCTCTCTCTTTCTCTTCCTCCCTCTTTCTCTCACGCAGGTGGCCCGGCACCGAGGCGGGGCTGTAGCCCGGGGTGGCGTGAAGCGTTGCCGTGGTAATTTCACCCTCTCCCTGCCGCGAGGAATAATTACACCGCTGGCTGCTCTGCGAGTCTATCTGCACCACCCTGCCTACTGCTCTCTACCTCCCTCTCTGTTCTCCTTCACTCTCCATCCCTCTCTTTATCTCTACCTCTCCATTGCTCTCCTCCTCCATCCCTCTTTTCATCTCTACCTCTCCTCCTCCAACTCTCACATGTGAACTATTCTGCTAGTGCAGGGGGGAGGAGAGGGGAAGAGAGAAAGAGGGGAAGAGAGAAAGAGGGAGACTCACACACCTCCATCCTCTGCATCGCGCCCTCCCTCCCTTGCTCGCCTTGACCTCGCTTTATCCCCCCCCACCCACACACTGTATCATTTACAGCTCCTCATCCTCACACTCCCTCTCTCCTCCTCTGTTCTTCCCCCTCTCCACTCCTCCCACGTCCCCTCCGACTCATTCCCTCTCCCTCTCAGATTCTGCTGGTGTCAGGATGTATTGTGCACTCTGTGGGGCAGAAGGGAGAAGGCTCCACATCAGCAGCCTGAAGATTAGGGACACTTCCATGCCTCTTTAAAAAGGGAGAGGCACCACTGATTGAAGTTCATCCGTCGGCTTCGATCTCCCTCTCTCTCTCTCTCTCTCCTCACTCCTTCTCTCTCCCCATCCCTCTCTCTCTCTCTCTCATCCCTGACACTTCTGAGGCCATTCTCAGTATCTCCCAGCCCTGGCGGCACTCTTAGAATGCATAATGATTATGACATCGGGGATGTGCTCAGCAATGAATTGGAGTCTATATAGCACTCTCTGTGTGTGTGTGTGTGTGTGTGTGTGTGTGTGTGTGTGTGTGTGACATGGATCTGTATGTTCCCTTCTGAGTTGTAGGGTTGTAGGGATTGTGCAACTCTTGTGAGGACTCCTCGTGCGCCTCCCCTGTGTCGCTCATCAGCATGTACAGTGCTCAAGTCTCCGTCGCTCATCAGCATGTAGAGTGCTCAAGTCTCCTGCTGCTGCTTGCTGAGTCGCACTGACTTATCAGCGGATTATCAGGGGTCTGTGTGATCCCTACAAACACCTGAGCACTGCTTCACAATGCACTCCGCTCGCTCCCTCACACACACACACACACACACACACACACACACACACACACACACACACGCACGCACGGACACGCACACACGCACACACAGATTACGAGCAAATCACAAGATACCCATTCTTTTTTCATTCTCGGTCTTATGATTAGGACACAGCGGGTTTGTTTTCCTAGAAGAGCAACTGCATATGAGCAAGCTCTCACATGGAGATTATCTTTGTCAACATCACAGTGAATCACCTGGGTTTTATCGAGCTATATCCTCTGGTGCATTAAGGGTGTTGGAGTGATGTCGAACCTCCAAAGAATATGGATGGTGCCCATGTTTGTTAAAAAAAAAAAAAAAAAAAAAAAAACAGAATAAAAACAGTAGGCTGGCGTGGTGCTTTAACCTGCCATTTCGCCCGCTGCCAATCACAGCTACCATTCTCTCACACACACACACACACACACACACCATTTCGCCCGCTGCCAATCACAGTTTTTTCCCCTTCATGCTCAGTGGGTGTCAGCAGGCCAGCCAGTGGACGACTAGAGTGAGTGTGTGTGCTGACAAGGGGCAGCAGGGTTTGACGGAGAAGGGTGTGTGTGTGTGTGTGTGTGTGTGTGTGTGTGTGTGTATGTGTTTGTCTGTGTGAGAGACGGGGGGAGAACTCCATGGTTACCGTTGAGCCACTTGGAGTTGTACTGCGCCGTCCTGAGGGGAGGCAGGCCGCCCAGGCTGCGGTAGATGACAGGGTCGCGGCCCGAGAAGTCGATGACCGTGGCGGCGTACAGCTCGCCGCTCTCGGTCACCACGGCCGTGGAGTTGTGGCGCGGGTCGTACGGGCAGCGAGCCACACCGTTCACCTTCTCTAGCACGTTGCTCAGATTACCGACCTGGAGAGAGAGAAAGAGTAGAGTGGGAGAGAGGAGAGAGAGATAGGAAGATAAGAAACACTGTTACTTTGGAGGGCAAGTGGTGGCAGGGGGGGGGGGGGGGTGCATGCAGTGTGAGTCCTTAAGAGGGGATCAAGATAAAAATCAGGCTGGTTCAATTCCCCTCCAGTCATTCACATCCACTAACCCCGACTGGTTTCTGCTTCCCGAGAGCGAAACACCATCGTGGCCACCATCATCATGAATCAGCTTGGAGAGTTGAATTGAGGCACCCTCATAAAACCACCATAAAATAAACACACACACACACACTACTCTCTGTCACCATAAAGGCCAATTTATAGTTCAGGTGACAAGCATCGCTAGACAAAATATATTGTAAAAGAGACAAAATTTGTGTCTGCTAGGGTGACATACATCAAAACATTTGAAACAGCAAAGACATTGTTGCATACTCTGATTTGATATAAACCCAAAGTGTTGGTCATGGTGTGTGTCATTTCACAGTGAAATGTAACGACAATGTCCAAGTTGATATAGAAACTAGTTGACGTTCTTTTCAACTATTTGTTGCTGCCGCTGGACTATGAAAACCTACAGCTCTGCGACATCTGTCGACAACAATTTTTTTTTGCTTTCAAAATTGACCTTGACCTTGAATTGACCTTAACCCATTCACAGTCTTCACCCACCTCGCGGATCATACAGAGAGGCTGGAAGGCGTTGGTTCCGCAGGTCATCACCTCCGTCTTGTTGATCAGAAGCACCCGGATGTAGTTCTGACACTCCACCTGCAGGGGGCAGTACACTTGTGAGGGTCTCTCCAAACACAGCCCCAACTAACACCCACCCACCAACTACCACCAGCAATTACAGTTCTACACTCACCAAATAACACCACCAATTACTGCTATACACTCTCCAACTGACACCAATTAAAGTCCTAGCTCAGAATCCAACACCAATTAGAACTCTACACTCCGCAATTGACTAGGGATCAATAATGAGTCAGGCCTAGCCTAACGTTCTCCTCTGTATGAGGAGTGCCATGGCTGCTTTAAACTTCATCTTTTGGTCTCAGTGCTCATCTCTGTGGTCAACACTGATTGTCTATTAACCCACAGACTTCTAGAATATCCAATCTAGCTGAAGCCTTGAGAAACTAATATCACTGTTAGTCTACTTTGCACATACATGACAGAGTGATTAATAGGCTTGCTGAGGTTTCTATGTTTTGTTTTGTCTGCCAACTTCGGCTTAATGAATAAGCAGTCCCCACAGTGGCCATCACAAAGGAACCTGCCTCCATTTTGTTTTGGCAGCTATGAGAATTACATTAGACGTAGTGAAGGATGGAGCCATTTTCCCCCTGTGCCTTTTCCCGTCAATATCAGCAAAACTGTCATACAAAGAAGATTTTATGTTTCATTTTAACTCTGAATGAAATTACAATATTTTAAAATACCCTGTGGAGTGTCAAAGCCTTATAAAAGAGAGACAAGGTCTGACCCGTTTCCAGGCTTCATAGACAAGTGATTACAGTTTTTTCCTCCATAAACTTTCATTTCACCCCCCCTTCCCTCTCTCTATCCCTCTCTCTATCCCTCTCTCTCCCCCATCTCTCTCCCTTTCTTTCTCTCTCTCTCTCTCTCTCTCTCTCTCTGTCTACCTCATACTTTTTCCTACCGGCCTTTTGAGATAAAAATGACATGGTAATCAATTCCCCCAAAGAAAGCGAGACAACAGAATGATCATGGCACCGGTTATCAGTGCCAGCAGCCAACCTGCCTTCCCCTCGCATGCTAAAAAGGCAGGAAGTGTCTTTTCTTGGCTCCCTATTCTTTTTATTCCAGACACTTTGCAACACCTTTCAGACACTTCAGTCCCTACCATCTACTGCCTTCATTGCGTCCAGACTATTACTGTGCAACCTACTGTAGCTGTAAAGGCCTTACCAGGAGCAGACACACAACCCCAAATCAAGCAAATGCTAACAATTCAAACACTGTCCTACATTCCCTATAAATCACAGTCCTCGGGCCAATAGTCTGTCAGAAGATGCAGAGAATGATCTTTTTTTAAGGGGGATGGACGGACCTGAGGGTCTCAAAGTTACCTCTGTCTTTCCTTTGCTCTGACAGGACCTCCTGGTGTCTTCGTCCGGGCTCCATTCTGTTGCCTGGGAAACCAAAAATAAACAACAACAAAAAAGACAAAAAAAGAGTGACTTGCTCGCCTCATTCACACACAGCCAACAGCTGCTTTTCAGGGGGAGGGTTTTTGGGGAAGGCTGTTACGCAACTGCTGTTACTGCAATACATCAACATGAAGGGGGCATTAGAATGCTACTGTCGTTTTCTTTAATTGCACAAAACAGGTTGATAGGTGGGCCAAAAAGCTCCACGCACGCACACACACACACATAAACTCAAACACTCTCTCACTCTCTTTTACACACACACACACACAGGGGAGCTAAGGTAATAGGAGAGACTGTGCAACCGTATGCCATTTTCATGCTAATGTTCCCCCCCCCCCCCCCCCCCCCCGTCTTAGCTGGCACAGAGCTGCCCAGTCCTACCCTCTTTCTCTCACACAAGACACTCACCGCAAACCACAACTTCCCTCTTCACTACACCAATTATGGGGCTTTTGCGGCCGTTAACGGTGACACAGCAAGAGACCGGGCCCTTCCAAACCACACACACTCTCCCCCCTCTCTCGCCCTCCTCACGCTCTCTGTTGGCAGAGGGAGGCGAGGCCGGCAGTGCAGAGCCGCCTTCCTCCTTTGTGCTCGGGGGCCTGAGAGAGAGGGACGGCTATCTCATGGGTATCACTTTGCGTTTAGGTCTCCTCCACCAGCGAAAATAATCAGAGCACTGAGGTGGACAGGCCAACTGCTGAGAGAGAGAGAGAGAGAGAGAGAGAGAAAGTGAGAAAGAGAGAG